>NC_052664.1:22211022-22529641 GCF_016802725.1 Solenopsis invicta | reverse complement strand
CATCTTATCATTTATCGCGCAATCCTTGGGCTTGGAATTCAAATTGTAATAAATGCTAAGAAAAGAACTGTAAATCCAATACATTTTACATAAATTCAAAATCAAGAAATTTATAATGTGATGTAATGCGCTTTTGAGATTATTATGTATATTGCAACGTATTGTTGTGAAATTATCAGGTATGCTTTCATTACAAATTCTTTTATAATAATGTGTTTATATGAAATAAAAACAAGAAAATTTGTACTTTACGATAATATTTACAACGTGCATTTCTCTTTTATGTAATAAGCATGCAATCGTGTATAAAACTCGATCGTGTAATCAAGTATGGGAAACACACAATGAAGTGTCTAGTGTTCATTTCAAGATTATATCTAAAAGTATATATAATAATTAGTTTGTGTGTGTATGTGTGTGTGTGTATGTGTCTTTAACTAAAGTGTTAATCTCTGTGCAGAGATATCTCTATATTTGTTATCTATTACATGGAAAAAAATATTTAAAAAATATATGATAAATAAAAACGTTTAAAATGTTTTTAAAAGTAACTCGTGAAGCTTCACATTTATCGGTGCATCAATATTTGTTAATATTTTAATAAGAATTAACAATACTTCTGCAACTTGTACTCAGGATCCTTGATGTAGTTATGATTGTATAAACTCAATCGGAAGATAGCATTGATGGAACAACTTACCGGGTGGTGAATGATTCATTTCTAAATTGATGTTAATTTCTCAATTATACTTAATATCATACCAAATTTGTAACCGCGCTCACGAACGCGACACGAACGCGATACTTCGTTCACGGCTTAGTAATCTTAACTTTCTCTATATATAACGATAGCCTATAATAAAAGAAATTGGGCGCTAGACAGTGAGTGAACGTGCCACTCTTCCAAAGACACAAAATGTCACAAAATTTTAATATTAATAAACGTGGACTTCGACGACTCCGAAAGCCGACCGCTCAGCTGCGGAACTGGCAGAGAATGGTTTGGTGCGAGCGGTCAGAATTTAGGAAAACGAGAAATTATACAATAATATTATTTATTATTTTATCCAGAAATATGTCGGCAAATAAAAAGTATTTTATGTATTTATTATATTATTTATGATATTTTTACACATTTTGTTACATCATGAAACAATCGCACTTTTGAATGACTGTTGATAATGTTCATTACATCAACCATTTCTTTTAAATAATTACTGTTAATGTAACGAAAAATATATTTTGGCTTTGAATTGTTTATCAAAGTTAAAATTTTATTTTCGCTTGTAAATTGTAATAAACAGAAAGTGGTTATAAACTTTAATACGAGAATAAAAAAAATCTTTAAATTTTTAATATAAATTGATTAAAGATATAATTTAATGTGATAAGAGGGAAAAATTTTTATTAATGCTATAAATTCTTGTAAAATTACAATTTTTATTAATTACGAATAATTAACAAGAATAATTTTATTGCGTGTTAATTGTCATAATGAGTCAAAATCTTTACTCGATAAGTGTGAAGCTTATTTGATGCCTCACGGCCATAATTACATTACAACATAACTCTGAATCGATTGTTCTTTCTGTGTGTTATATAAAAATGATAAAAAATTCGCGCTAAAATAAATTTGATCACATTTTAGCTTGCAGAAAATTAAACAGATAAATTAAACGATATCGTGGTACGTATCTTTTGATACCAGACGATAGCGATTTAAGGCTTAGTCGATGTTAACGCTTACGATACCGTTCATCCGATTTTGATCTATAGACACATCAAGCGTTCCATTATTTAAAATCACTGGTGAACATCGATGTGAAAAATTGCGTGAAGAATTTTCCCATATATTGCTCCTCCTTGGCCGGCCAAACGCCTTCCAGGAAACCAATATGTCCTCCGCGCGATGTTACCACTACAGCCACATTTTTAGTCTGGCTTATCTCTTTCAAAGGTATCGCTAAGATATTCAGATCGTTGAGTGACATCATAAAAAGAAAAAAAAAACGTTATCATTATTTGTCGCTCACCTTCCAACGGCTGAAACGGATCGTCTGCCGCACTGAGGCACAAAGTTGGAACTTGGATTAGGTGTAATTTATTATGAAGCGTTGCGTTACTGTAATAATCTTCGACGTTTTTATATCCAAAATGTCTTGCAGTAAAACTCGAATCGAATTCTCTTATCGTTCGGCTCTGTCGAACATAATAATTGACAGTAATTCTTGTATGAGTCAGATTCAGAGTACCAGACAAATGCATGTAATTTCATCTTGATCGAGCTACATTTATTAAAATCTATGATCTGGAGACAGACTACGATATTTATTTTTTTTTTTTGTGAAATCATAATAGTAGCAATGCAAAAAAGCGACAAAAGAAACAAGATAAGGTGACATAAACTACTGCTTTTAAAACTTTTAATAAGAGATTCTGAAAACTATAGTCCATTAAATTAAAATTTTTTATGGAAACAATTATCTAATTCAGAAAAACACAAGTTATATTAAAAAGACATAAACTATATTGAAAACATTCAATACTGCTCGATCTTCCTATGTAGTCACATTTGATAACAACATACCTTAAGAACAGTATCGATATCCACGTTGAAACTCATATTAGAAGTTTTATATCGTTGTATTGTGCGGCACAGACTATTAACTAGATGCTTATTTAGCATTCGATTAAAATAATTTTCCTCAATATTCCTTGTCCCTTCGAATACGTTCCATGGCACGGAAATAATGACACACGCTTTCAATTTGGTCTTTGCTATTGGAGCTTCTTGCGCTAAATAATTACCTAAGATCAACCTATGCATAGCAAAAAAGACATACAATGATTTACAAAAATGTTATTAACATACAATCAAACACTTGATTACACATATACTTTTTCTAGATATTGTAAAAATATATTTATTATTAATTTAAAGATAAATTATAGAAAAAATTTATGATCGTTACCCTCCCATGGAGATTCCAGTTGCTCCAAGAGGTACGTGAGAATAAAGTTTCTTTACGTGTTCTATGACTTCAATTAAATCATCATAATTAGCGGCACAATATGTTCGCGGAGTCTAAAAGTAATAAAAGAATTTTCGTTATTATGGTAAGTGCTTTTGGATTAAAGATTAGCTTTGCTATAACAAAAAATTAGTAAATGATAATTGTAAGAATTATTATTGCTATATGGGTTCATGAATAAGTCTACCTTAAGTTGTATTCCGCCTAAACCTCTATTGTTAAAAATTACGCATCGTATCCCATCTTTTCTCGCGGCTGATACTAGACATTTGATATATTCCGCTTGACTAGCGCCTGTGAGACCAGGTAAAATAATAACAATTGGCGATGTGATAGAACAATCTTTTTCGGCCCAATCTAAGGCTACTTCACCTCCGTCGGACAAAGTAAAAATTTCCCTGTATAACATAAAGAAAGTGCTAGATAGAATAGAATCGAATTACTTGATCAATCACATGCATTATTTGTTTTCCAAATTTAACAAGTCCAACACTCGACGAGCAATTGTACATTTTTGTTTATTCTTCGTTTATCTTTCTACCAACCTGCGATATTCAACGTGCGGCCATATCCGAGATCTCAATATGCTGGCTATAATGGTCTGTGCTCGCGATTCGAAACACCATAATGTTGGCCAGAATTTATTTCGTACGAGCGGAATGTTGGCTTCCAGGAATGAGCGGAATGGACCATTGGCGCAAACCAACAAGGGTGTCTGGAAACACAATAGTTTTTGTTATTGATTTTTCCATGATGACATAAAAATATATACATATATATTATAATAATTCGTACGAAATTGAACTTTTTATTTTCTTTACATTTTACATACACATATCATAATTATATTCTATTCATAATATCGGATAATATTATATTCCTTCTCCTTCAATCGATACTAATTAATAAATAATTTATATACATATTGCATTTTGTCATAAAATTTAATGAACTGTTCGAATAGTAATAAATTGCGTAGTGATTCAGATGAATTATACTAATTGTAGAATGTACATTTGTCACTGTAATATAATTATATTATAATTAATTTGGATTTATGCGCAGTTAATTTCGTTAATACATGTAAAAGGCGTGATTAATGAAATTTTAATACATTATATAAATAATTTGTATGATCTAAATATAATACATATTTATAATATAGAATACACATATAATATATGATTTGTATTTTCTTTTTAATTATGTTTCACAATACATTAAATTTAAATTTTTACTGTATTGTGAAAAGAATAAGAGTTTCAAAATTATGTTAAGTAAAACTTGTGAAATGAATAATGACAGAACAATGATAATTTTGTGACGTGTTAATATATGCTGCCAAATGCCGATAGAAAAGATTTTACTTGCAAATCATAGTGACTTTACTCATTTTAATATTAATGATACAAAAAAGTTATTATTCACTCATTTTAGTATTAACTGATATAAAAAGTCATTATTAAATGGAGTAGTCTACTCTTTAGGTCTCAAAAAATCAATTTCCCTTTTTTTTGCTTTTTTTTGAAAACTTATGGTTAGTCTTATAAATATCCTTGATTAATGATAAGTCCAAAAATTTTGACATATTATATAACAAAAAAATGTTTCATAAAACTTTAAACGCTTTCTTTTTGAAACCAGATTTTGAACATGGTAACCATGATTCCAAAAAAACTAATAGTCCGATTGACTTCTACTTTACAGTTAATTATATTCATAAAACATGTCATAATTGTCAATCTGAACTTCAATTAATAGCCTATGTTGATTTTTTTTCTATTTTTTGGAAGACTTGGCTTTTCAGAAAAGAGGGAAAAAAATAAAGAAAGTTCGAAATGTTTTTTCAAACTGCTATCATGTTGAAAATATGCATGCGATTTTAATTATCGAAATTTAGATGTAAATTACAAATCTTCTGATTAAGCAACATCTGCATTTCTTGCTTTGAGAATCAACGACCCGACTTCCGTCTTGTAGTCAACGTTTCAAATATTTACGGTGTCAACTTAATTTCAGCGCTTGTACTACCATCTTACAAAAAAAGAAAGAAGAAAACCTTTCATATCTACATTGTATGTATTATAACATATAATTTTTTAAATCTATCTTAATTTTTATTCATAAAAAAATTTATAAAAATACCTTTAAATTTGATTCTCAAGAATATAAACTATCTTCTTAAATAATCTTGCTACTTTTTTTCATTATACATCTGAAAATATTTTATTAAAAATATAATATTTTATTAAAAATTTTCACGACACTGTGTATTAAACATATGTATATATATTATAGGCTGCGGTCAATCAGACACTACAATGCTCTGAAGCATTTGAATAACCAATCAAAATAAAAAAATTTTGATTTAAAATTGACCAATCAAAAGATGCTTCGAAGCATTTGTAGCATCATCTTGACCATACCCATAGTAAATCACGATCTGATTATCTAGTTATCTTGTTACCCAAATATCAATTAAAAATAAATGTAATAGATATAACAATTATTTGTAGTTATGTGGAAAATTAATCCTATATTGTACATAGTCACATTGTTGACTATACATATCATATCAGTCCGACAATACTATCAGAGTTAAAATTATTATTTAACGTTTAGAGCTTGGCTAGCTCCATTTCTATCTAAATTATATATGAGCGCATAACACGAAATTGATTTTTGGAATTACTTTTAATATTTCGTGAAATTAATATGAGCATAATCAATATCAAAGAAAAGAAACATTCTTTTTTTTCTTTTCTTTTTTCTTTAAAAAAAAATCATAGTTCGATGATTATTTTTATATCTATAATTTTTTATTTTTTTAAAGAGCTTTTATAGTAAGAAAAATTGGCCTTATATTGATACGTAATAATTATATTAATAGTGGCAAACGGATTACATAATGATAATTTCCTAATGAAATTTTCTAATGGATTTATAAAAATGTGACATTATTTAAAGACAGCTCTATTTATTAGTATTATTCATCATTGTGTTATTAATATAGCTATATCACTAATGCAATTAATTAATATCAATATAATCTGCAATTCTTTTCTTTCATTACTTCTTTATATTCATTACTTCACCTGCACATTGCATGTGCAGGACAAATGAGAGTTTTAAGGTCAGATTAATAAATGACATATATATCTCTCCTCGTGACTGACGTCGCCTACGGAGGGTCATATGCGTTAGTTCGAATATGTGTCGCGGAAATCCTGTCTATAAATCGAATTCTCGTGCATAAAGTTGGAATAGCAATAAAAATAGCACCTCCCAACGTGTATTTGTTTTGCATAAAATTATTTTTTTTTGTCTGCTTTACGTGAAACAGAAAATTACATGCTGCAAGATTTCTGTGAAATTGTGATTCTCAATCAAAAATTATGTATAAAATTTACGTAAGATAGAAATACACACATAAAATATATTAAGTTAAATAATCACGCTTGTAAGTACATACAGTTCCTCCTTTTGTTTGTACTGTTTTGGTAAAGCAGTAAAATACGCTGTTCTTGTAATAAAGTTCTTGAAAAAAATGCTAGAAAGAAACAATCTTTTAACAGGGAAACATTTTTTTAGATATAATATATATATAATTACATATGATTATGTATTAAATATGTACATTATATTAAAACATATATAATTATACATATTTTATATATAATTATACATAAAATTTTTTTTCCCGGAAAGTTTATCTAAAAAGTACAAAATTGAGCAAAAAACGTTTTAACTAATAAGTAGAAGAAATTTCGCGAAGAAAATTCCAAGGGTACTGTTAAGGATGAAAGCTTATTCGAACGATTGCGTAAGAATAAAATTATTATCAATCAAATTAATTTAAAGCAAAATTTATTAATTTATTAACTTTTTGGATATTAAACTTAGATAACTTTGATTCGTAAGCTTTATTGTCAGATTACAGCATCTCGATGGTCGAGTTGCGAGCTCGTTCGCGAGCGCGGGCGAATTATTTAATTTCGCGTAAAGGATTAACTTCGCCATTCAGGACAAATAAATGTTGATGTATATAGAAGGAGTCGCAGCCCGGGGCATTATTTAGCCGCATTGCCTCAACTCGTTAGTCAATGAACGCGTTGCTCGTGTTCACGTGGCACGAACGATAAGTTGTCCCATATCGGAGTTCATTGCGCGCGGATGAATCCGTCGGGCTTCGTTTCTACGTGTCGTCACGTGAAGTGGCGTCCACCTCGTATCGTTAGACTCCAAGGTCTTGTCTTGGGATTCGGTAACTCTCAACGATAATTTCGATATCATTGCATTACCATTGCGCAGCTTTTTCATCACATATAATATCTGTGTCACGACAGTATAACAATACCGATACTGTCTAGAAGAGTTACAGAATCCCTCTGCTGTGATCTCGACCTTTGTATTGTCTACATTTATTATCGTATATATGTTTTCAGAATAAAAATCGACAACTTCTTTTCAGCGCTAAATTAATAACTCGCGTAACTCGCGTTATTTATCTTTAAAGTTTGTGTTTTATCTTTTGTGTCAAGCATTTACAACTGATGGGCACACACATAAATAACGAAACCTTTTGCAAAAAGCAACCATAAATATCATCCATAAAACCCACTTTAAACCATTTATAATTTGTGTTAAAATATATAGGAGGAAATTTCAGATTTCAGAATAGGACGCATTGTTTAAAACTTTTTACACTGCACATATTGATATTTTAAAATATCTTTTCATATAATTTGCATTCTTCAATTATTTTTCTTAAATTATATAACACATAGAATTTCGAATACAATAGAATACTGTGAATTCTGCACGGAAAGAACAATTTTACTGCAGTACTAAAAATTGAGCAAGATACAGATTAGAAAATAATTTTATATTGAGTTATTAAAATAATTGTGTACTGAGAAAAAAAGTTGTTAACTAGATTTTTCAACTTAATTGAATTTCTTCAGCTCAAACATTTACGTATTTAAATTATATATATATATATATATATATATATATATATGTAGTTTATATATTTATATATTTAAATTATACACACACATATATATATATATATATATATATATATATATATGTAGTTAAGTTAAATATATAAATGCTTAAACAGAAATTCAAATATTTTATGTATTTAATAAGTCAAATATATGTATTATATTTTAAAATATATATTAGATATATATCTATTTCTATCAAAGTAGATTAACTTTAATCTCGATTCTGTAGTGAAATTGTTTTCTCAGTTTTCTTCATATAATTTTTAAAAATTATATAAAATAATTTTCTGTAAATTATAAAATTTTTCAAAATATATAATTTTACAACTTTTTTATACAAATTTCAGACATATATTAAAATATTTTTTAAACATCTTTAAGTCTTACATTCCAATTTTGAATATTATTGTCTGGATATTTTATATTAGAATTTAGTATTAAAATTCTGCTTATAATTTTATATATGCATATATTTTGATTTATATTTATAAAATCAGAGATATTTTCTAAAAAGTTTTAAAATTATACAGTAATTCTGAAAAATTCAGAAATCTACAGAACAGTTTTGAAAAATTATATGAAAAAGTCTAAGAAAAAAAGTTTACATTGGTGAGCATAACTTTTACATTTTAGACTAGCGTGCTACCTTGATAATATAGTTTTAAAATGAGTTTTGTACGAAAATGTCACGACGCGTACGACTCGAGATTATCTTATTTTAAACATGATGAAGATATATTCATGACGTCAAGAATACACACGACTACAACTATTTCGTGTACATGCACAGTTCGAAGAGTAAAAAATTGTATATGACGCTGCGTTGATCGCTATCGAATACTTGTACACCCAAGGACTTTGATTCTGTCCATGGGGAAATTTTCCAAACTGAGAAGTCGCTATCTTTCTACATACTTACAGTTCATGATTAACGTAACGACCAATAAGCTCTAGTCGTTTCATTAATTATGAACTGCGAGTATGTAGAAAGTCGTGACTTCTCAGTTTGGAAAATTTCCCCATGGACAGAATCAAAGTCCTTGGATGTACAATATTAGATAACAAGGAAGCGATATTACACTCGCGCGCGCATGCGCGCGATGGTGCGTTTAATAATTATATCTGTTAATACATTGCTTGTAATTATTATTTGGATGTGTGATTTTTACGAACTTTCGAGAAGAATACACGCGATAAATCTACATATATTAAAATTTTATTTCTGAATTATGTGCCTATTACGTTGAAACATTTAAACTGCGATCGAACGATTGGTCGAAATTTTCACCGTCTCTCTCTTTCTCTCTCTCTCGATCGTCCTTCGCCATCTCATATCGCCATGACATATCGATCTTCGTCAGATGCGATCAAGCGATCGATTGTCAGTAATGTCCTATTTTGCTTTCGTCTTTACTCACCTTGACGACTTCGCAGAGATAATAGATGCAGAAACCGATGCCCAACAATGCGCCATAGTAGATCTTTGGGACATATGCGATACTTTCGAAGAAATTCAGCATCGTTGCGTGCTATCAAAACCGGACAGTATCGATACAGTCAGCCGGCGTAGAGTTGATTACTGCTGTGACGGTGAGACTCAGGTCGAGATGACGGCGGACCTCGCTCACAGACGATAGACGACGGTTGGCGAGCGGCGATCGCGAACGAGAACCGGTGAAGGAGTCCTCGGTCGCCGCGCGCATGCCGTTCAAATAATTGGACGCAGCGAACTGGCCGACTAATCGGCCGAACCGTAGCTAGAACGGTTAGAACGGAGGTGGATAGCGCGAAGCACTCTCGATCGCACGCGAGAGTGGCTTACGCTAGTGCGCACGCGCGTTACCGTTGGCTGCGTCGGCTGCGTCGCGGTTCTACTTAAGCCTTGTGTACGCAATGCTAGAAATCGTCTGAGATTTTGATTTACGTTCTCGAATAGAAATAGTTGTACTTTGATGACTCTAGATAGCGTTATAGTCGAATGTGTGAGATAGCAGCTACTGAATTTTATACCAACATTGAAATATTATGATTCTTATTTATTAAAGATTGTGAAAATTACAATTTCCGATTCATCATCCGATCCAACATTCATCAACTATTTATAAAGAAATAATATTGGTACTATGAATTGAATCTAGCAACTAGTATGGAGAAATGGGACAGGATGCATTTTTCTGTACGAGTAGGTTTCGAGATTTTCATCCGAGTTGCCTGTGTCCACGATTCGAGCTTTATAGCGTTTTCGAGTGCAGTGGGTTTTAACCTAACCTGAGTCAGATTAATGACGCCATATGCTGGAATCATCCAATGAGAATTTAAAAAAAAGTATGTGACGTTATTAATCCGCCATGAACCGGATTAGAACCACGAACTTAGGAATAGAGGGACGGATCATAAAGCCTTACTTTAGGCAAGAGGAGGTGTTCTCTCAGGCATGCAGGGAGAACCGTTCTCCGCCATCTTGGTTTCAAAAAACTTATACATAGATATGTGTTAATGACATTCCGTTTGCGTGTGTTAGTGTGACAGCTATAAAGTTAGGTTAGATACTCGACTCATTCGTCATAGGCTACGGTCCACTTGACGCTACAAATGCTTCTAAATATTTTTCGATTGGTCAATTTGTAAAATTCATTGTTCCGATTGGTTAATCAAACGCTTCGAAGCATTTGTAGCGTCAAGTGGACCGCAGCCTTATTCATCAACATTAATTCACTCTTTAAAAATAAAAATGGTAAAATGAATAGTACCAGGATGTTTCACGACAAATTCTTTAGACAGATATAAAAATAAATTTCAAAAAGTATTGGAACAAATAAAAATTTGTTTCCACAGATAAAAAATTATAATCTTATTAATACGTACGTAATATTTTATTTTTATTAATATAAAAAAATATTTTCTTTGTTGATACAATTGATGTATGTGCTTGTTGATACTTTATTTATTTAAAGCAAAAAAGAAAATAATTATTTTAAATTATTTCTTATTTTATCATAGTTCATTTTTTAGTTCGTTTTTATATGCAAAATATTATTTAATATGTTTGTTATACTAGCTTATTACATTGCTAAATGTATTATAATTTATTAAATAATTAAAGAAAAATTTAATGTAAAAGATTAACAAAATTTTAAACTTTATTATTCTGTACTGTTTATTTCACACATACACTGTACACGTTTTAATGTGTGCGATTTGAAACTAATATGGCGCCCCCCCCCCGCCGCGAACGTGCCTCATCCCTGTAGGTTATGCACCGTCCCTCTATTCCTAAGTCCGTGGTTAGAACCCACTGCACTTCAAAACGCTATTAGTAACTTTTTCTCAAATCGAGAACTTGGACTGATTTCTAGCATCGTATACACTTAAGGCTTTATATTCGGTTCTTATGAGATTTTTAGCTAAAAAAAAACGCGACTTGAGTAAATTTTGTTATCTATTATCAGCTCAATAAAATAAATTCAAATAAATTAAAAATTGTAATTCATTCTAATCAGAGTTTTAGAATGCTTTAGAATATTTCAAATTAAATTCAAATGGACCCAAATAAATTGAAATATGAAATGCACTATTCATAATTTTGAATCCGGATGGATTTATGTCTCCATTATATTCAAATGAATTGAAATATAAAATGAGTTATTCATAATGTTGAATATGTATTCATATCCATATTATTTTTGGTTTCAAGTATTATAGATTTGAAAAATCTGAAGTGTGAATTCTAAAATGCCGAAATGAATTCATTTTTATCTATTTCAAATCATTTTTGGTTGCTTAAAATTATTTTAATTAACGAATACACAAAACAGTGTATGTTGTATAAATTATTGTTCTTAGCTTCAACCTCCAAGTAGTTTATCTTAACAAAATTTTTTTGAAGTGATAACAGAATGCACAGAAAATATCCAATCAATAGGCAATGTTTTTTAAATAACTTTTAAATTTTTAGAAAACGTTATAATGTAGAAAAAATATTTGAAAAACATCTAAAAACATTGTCTGTCGATTGGGTAACAGCGCAATATAAAAATTGTCCCAAACACAAGTAGTTTTTTTACAAGGAACTTTGTCGGTTATAATATATGAATTATAAATATTTCCCCTATAATTGTTCAATATTAATTTTCATTTGCGTATTGTTCCAAATTAAATAAGAGCGTTTTCTATCAAATTGAATTAATCAAAAAATTTCCGTTTTTGAGAAAAAAAAATTTATAAATAAAAATTTTTAATTATAAAGCTTTTTTTAAAAATATAAGTTTTAACGTTAAACTGTTTTGCTCAGCAGCAATATTATCTTAAAATTATTTATAATAGTTAAAACGACATATAATTTTATTTTTTATCTAAATAAATTTAAAATTAAATTATGTAAGATGTACGTTTACATGTAAATTATTTTATCTTTATCTAAATAATTTCAAGTTTTGTGTATATAAATAAAATAGGCGCAATTACGCCTAACTTTTTTCGTTTTCTTTTAATTGGATCGGATGATAAATCGGAAATTGTAATTTTCACAATCTTTATTAAATAAGAATCATAATATTTCAATGTTGGTATGAAATTCAGTAGCTGCTAACCTTATACATTTGACTATAATATGTTATATATATGTGACAAAAATAAAAGAAGCATGAAAAGTCTAAAGCATTAATAATCTTTCTTTTCTGTTATGTAAGCGTGTGCGTTTTACCGCATTACGACGTCGAATAAAAATTAGCAATAGACGAGGGGAATCTGGTAAGCAGCTTTGTCGCATGGTCTGTTACATGCTCAAACACGAGTCTTCATATAACGGTAATAGTATGATAGAGAGTGGAGTATGACAGTCAATAATCACGCGAAATCTTAAGAAATCGTAATGACATGAATGCGCGTTCTCAGCTACAGACGATCTTTCGTTACTTGCGGAAAAAAAACGCTATCAGATCATTGCCGAAATTTGCCGAAAATTATTTTTCGCGCCCGCATTTGTATTCATATTATGCATATTCGTACGTGTAAATAAGATTGCACGAGGGATTCTTGACGAAACCGCAGACGCGTTGCGCGCCGCAACGTCCCTAGGACACACCAGATACGCACGTGTGCGAGGTATGCCCCCTCTGAGATGTTGCGCGACGCGTGCGTGATGGCGCGCTGCAGATTGTTATGCAACGACGACCAGAGCCGTACTTATCTGTAGACGTAATGGGAGCAGATACTATTGTGAAAACTAATAACGCGAACGCGCTGTACAGTTTTATCGATTTAAAACGTGCTAAACAAATTTATCGATTAAGATGACGTAAATACGTTTCATAAATAAAAAAAATTCGTGAAAGGACTTCGTTAAATTCGACGTATTTAACAATTTTACGAAGCTGAGAAGAACGAGAGAGAGAAGTATGAAGAAAAACGTTAAATTGTAAACGTCACGTTACGTATAAGTTTCTATTACGAGCGTAATTTCGTGAATGTCGTGTGATATTTGAGACAGCTATGCGTACAAAGTTGCATTGATAACGTTATCATTCAATAATAAATACTTTACGAATTATCAAGCACGCCTGCGTGACTTCGTCGCGTGTATCGAAATTTTTGCCGGAATTGTCGGAGGGGAGCGTTGCAACGGGGGTCGAGAGACAAGAGGGGTTAATGCGGCCCTGACGTGGCGACGTGAACTTTGCGCGTTGAAACCAAGACGAATGACGCACGCACGCACATATGCACCATATATATGCATTCACGCCCGCACGCATGCAACATTTGCGGTATCGTTACACTGGTTCACTGGGGACGATCCCCGATTGCGCCCGTCTCGTGGTCGTGCGGGTCTCGCGGGGTAAAGACGCGATTCCGCATTTAATCGATGAGACGAGGAATAGCACTGTTACGCTCCCTATCCGCTCTCCACGTCGCGCGACATCGTCAAATTCGTCCTTATGAAAGGCACTCGCCAACCAGTTTGTCGCGCAGTAAAACTGGATCACTTCTTAATTTATTTTTAGTAAGACGCGAGTCTCACGTTCAAATTTTTTCTGAAGGGTGACGAGGGATAGTCACCAAGACTTTAGGACAAGATAAAATATCTGAAAAAGTATATTATATAGTGTACATATATATGTGTGTGTGTGTGTGTGTGCGTGTGTGTGTGTGTGTGTGTGTGTGTGCGCGCGCGCGCGCGTGTACAATATAAATATATTTATATATTTTGTTTAATATACACACACACACACACGCACGCACGCACACACACACACACACACACACACACACACACACACACACACACACACACACACACACACACACACACACACACACACACATATATATATATATATACATACATACATACATACATACATACATACATACATACATACATACATACATACATACATACATACATACATACATACATACATACATACATACACACACACACATCTTCTTTGCTTTAATATGCATTTTTGCAGTCACAGGCACTACATTTGTTTTTTTATATATTTTGTTTAATTTTATACGTATTAGTGCAGTGACCTGTGACTGCTAAAGTGCATATTAAGTAAAAAAAAATGTAAATTTTCAATGAAACCATTCAATTAACTTATTCCCATTAAATTAAATGTTAATCTGTTAGCATCCTATTGCTAAATATTAGCATCACCATATTGCAAAATGTACATATAAGGAAATAAAAATTTGGCATGCAACTTCGATGTTTTATACGTGCATAAGTATAAAATAGCATATAATAACAATACTTATTTAACTTAAACTTTCTAGGCTAAGTAGAAGCTAAATAGCATAAACAAAGAAAATTAAGCGTCTCAAAACCGTAATGATGCACAGTTCGAAGAACTAGAAAATACATACAAAATTATTAAAAAAAATTATTTGAACTTTAAAATCTTGTTATAACTGTTATTGTTTTTTTTCAATTTTAATTATGTTAAACATATCATGATCTTATCTTAATTATTTGTCAAATAGAACTACTTTTAATCTTTGTAACATATTTAAAAGCTAAATTGTACAACAGTATTTAATTTAATCTGTGTAACATAAGTAACAGCTAAATTAGCTTTTACTTGTGTTACAAAGATTAAGTTAAATACTGTTGTGATTAAAATATAAAGTGAGACTGCTTGGAATGATAATCTTTTCTCCAAAGTGTGTCCATATCTTTAGATACCTATATGTATGAAAATTAATAGCATGAAATATGTCGGATACATCACGATGAGATTTATCAACAATTATATTTACAAAAATTATATTATAACACAAACATATGTATACATTGCATATAATTAATAGTTAAAACACTCGTTTTGCATTTAATGCAAAACGCTCGTTTTGTATTACTTATCTTTTATCTTTGACCTCTAGAGAACTATAAAAATTCGGAACATAAATTTTCTAATTTTGTTGCATTTACATAAATGCGCATTCGTTTAATTATTATTTATCAGCTATAACATTGATTTTTCATATACAAGTTGTTGTAGTATTCTAACAACGCTGAAAACATCAATCCTTTCCCGTACGTTGCTACGTGGAAAATCACTTATCAGACACCTCTACTAACTTGTCAAAAGATATCCATAAGAACGATAGAGTTTATCATACCGGCGTAAGCGTCAATACCATGCCGATGCAATTTAGATTATCTGCGATAGTTATCATGATTGAGCTGTAAGGGGCAGCTGTTTTCATCACGATAATGAAGACGAGAAAGCTGGCACGTATACCAAGAAAACGACAACTTTATTAAACAACAGTCTTTTACATTTCGTGATTATAAATAAAAAATGGCTCGGCGCGCGATCGTCTGTGTTGTACAATGTATGCGAAGGCGGGAACGATCGCTGATTCGCTTTATACGATCAAATACATACGCAAGAATTGAATGATTAATCTCGATCAAATGCGCCAAGCGAGGAATGCCTTTTTTTCCATTTTATCATACTTATTTACCATTTTACTTCCTATTTTTCTCCCTTTCTCTTTCACTTTGGCAAATCTTAAATTTCTAAAATCAGCTTATCATCTAAGTATTGAATTGTTTAAACAAAAATCTAGATATAATTTACTTAAACACGCGAAGGCCAACGTGTAGGAAAGTTGTTTCAACTTATTGCATTCACGTCGCGCAATATTAATGCCAATGTTATCGGCGTAGTAAATAGGAAAAATTATTTTCGTTAAGGTTGAATGCAAGAATATAGAATTTTTGATACTGAAAAATATAGACAATATATATGTATATTATCGTAAATATTTTATAAACTATATAATTGTGGAATACAAAATAATAACATAAATTATAATTTTTGCAAGAAAAATTCAGCAAACACATTCGGTAAAATTGAGAAATACGAATATGGAATATTTAAAATCAAAGATAACTATATAATAGCTTTTAATAAATAACAATAGAGATGGGAAATAGTGCCATTACAAGTAACAAGCTATCATGACTTTTATTTTTATTTTATTTCTTTTTTTTAATAACGATTTAGTAATGATGTTACAATTTTCATAACGGTAATAATAGCTCCAAGATTAGAATAATCACTTTTGACAATTATCTCGTTATCATTACGCATTACTCATCGAAAATGTTATTCGTTAGTTGACGTAACAAACAAAAGTATTATTTTAACTCATTACGTAACGAGTAAAATTATAAGCTACTATTATTTAATGAATGACACGTAATAGAAATGAGTTGATTGTCACAAGTAATTCCAATTGGTCTTATTATTACTGTAATGGAAAATTGTAACGTCATCACCAAAACATTATTATAAAAAAAGTAATGATAACGACGCTATTTATAACTGCTTACATCCCTTTCTTGATAGATAATGAAACAATAAACAGTAATTATCTCAAATAACTGAGAACAAGTTCAAGCATTATAGTATAGTTGATATATGCGATTACGTTATTTCAAAATATTTCTGATCATTAAATTCAACAAGATTTGCTATAAACTTAAAGACACAATTTTATATAATAAAAAATATTTATCACACATATTAAAATAGCACTACTCTGTTTCATTAGATTCAACTTAATATAATATTTCTGAAAAATTAAATTACATTTAATAAAAATGTTATCAAGATATTAATAGGAAAATTGGTCCCACTTCACAAATTTCTGAACAACTTTCTAATTATGTATATTAGCACACATTTGAGTACTAGATAATTTTGTAAGATCAATTATATCAGTTTTATAGAAAGCCTACGGCTTTGCTCATTATATATTTTGCCCATCTTATGAACTTATCGTAAACAGTTACATAACGCAGGACAAGCTAACTTAATTACCTTAAAAATAGGATAGCCACAGGATGCATGGAATAATTCGAATAGTGAATTAAAGACGAAACTATTTCATTTGTCGTGCCATAATTGGATACTATTGCATATTAGCTTTTAACGATAATCAGGTATTTTCCGTGACTATTGTGAAGTTCAAATAGGGGGAAACCACTTAATCTTCATGGCCACATACTCACACGCTATCGGATGCGATGGCGCAATTGTGGTTGTATGTATGTGTCCATGTGAACTGCATGTAACTATGCGTTAATCGTAAAGTTGAATCCTGTACCTTTTATAATTGATCTTTTTAGTATTTTTGACGTATTATCGAATTTTTTAATTTATCCTTCAACATATAATTACACAAAATATGTATAACAAATTTAAAGAAATATTGTATTTGCGTTAATATTTTAATTGTATTAAAGTTTTGGTAATATCTTTGACTCAAATTTTTTAAGGCAATATATTATTATATTAATCTGTGATTATTGCAATGGTACAAATTTATTATGTTCTTGATAATTATTATTATTAATAACAAGCGTGAGAAAAGTAAAATTAATCTTTTCCTTAAATTATTTTAAATTAATTACATTACATTTGTAATTAATCAGATATATTGAAAATATACGATTATTAAATAAGATATTTGAGTTTAATCGACTTATTAACCCGATTTAACATATCTAAATTCAGTTAGTCATATTCTACAAAATCATTTGATTTTCTTTAACATTTCTTGCAATTATTAACATTATAAGTAAATTACAGTAAATTTAATGTCTCGTTATAATATTCGTTTAATGAAATATTTAATAAAATCAAAGTTTCTAATTCTGAAGAAGGCATGATAAGTAAATGAGTCAATTTAGAATTTCTGCAAGAAATACGTTCCCATTTCTTCAAAAGCGTTAAGCATGATATTACGAAGATTTTTCAGATATTTGACATTGATTTTTTATTTATGTAATCTCTTAGTAGCTTCTTTAATCTTTAAATGTTTAAGCTAAGTCGACTAAATCCAGATTTCCTATCAATATTTTTAATATAATTTATCTGTGATTAAAATATATGTCAAAAAGTTTACATAATTTAAATTTAATTCAATAAAATTATATAAAATTAAGATAATCTTAATTGTAATCTGAGAGAAACAGATCACATAATTGCAAGATACTTGCACGACTATCAGCATAAGCACGTTTCGTAAGTTTTATCTGTTGTATAATTACTAACTAAACATATTTTTTATTATTTATCTTCAATTATGACCTATTATCTCGCACAAACAATTTCTAAATTTACTATTACAATATGATCAGTCACTAAATGCATAAAAATATATTTATTATTTTTAGTTCTTACGAAAAATTTACTTCCTGTTTATCTAGCTGATGTAAAAATATGAGACGTTTTCAAGTTGCTCAATCAAACATGTGAAACATTAAAATGGTTACAACTTTTGTATAGATACATAAAATTTAAATTGTAGTAAATTTTAGTAAATTATTTAGTTCTCAACAATTTCTTAAATCTTTTTTTAACTTTATTTAATGTCGATCATTGGCAGCTGATCCATTCTAACACTTGTCTAAGTATACTATTTTGCTGAATTGGATACATGAAAATTTAATCTGATCGACAAAGAGAAAGTAAGAGAGAGAATGAGAATCATTTTAATATTATGTACAAAAAAGGACGATGTAAGTATATACAAAACCGAGTATTTTTTTTGACTTAGTAACATTTCAATGCGTAGACATACGATACCTTCTAAACGTAAATTATTATAGATCTGCCTTAATCTTATGACTACAAAAATAATGCCACGGAAATATAAATTTTACGATACTATTATATTAGTTTATGGCTTTTACGATATTACGATGTTGCAGTGGTATTTAATAATGTAGAACTTGTTCATGTTTACAGTTCTTGTTTATGTCTACGTACCTTACGATAATAGACGTTTAATATTGGATGTTGATAGTTGACAGCTGCATATCATAAACGCCGATTACAATTAGATTCGCGAACGTATTTAGCCCAAGTACGAGAGGGCGTAAACTGACTTGGATAATGTTTGCGAGTCGTGGTTGCCTGATTGCCGTCTATCAAGTTTCGATATGTTTCTTCATCGTAGGCGCAAGAGAGAGTTTTCCTTCGTTTTACAGAGCCAGTTTGAAAATTGGCCGGTTGACTGCCAACAAGCACATGAAGATCGCCTTTTTCCTGTATAGCCCAATCCCAAGTCTCCGCGATAGAACAATTGCAGATAAACGGATTCCCCATGAGATTGACTGACAGTAAGCGTGAATTTGACTTGAATATCTTGGGATTGATTGTGCGAAGATTGTTATTGCTTAGATCTATATGTTCTAATGCGCGTAACTTTTTCAGAGAACTCAGATTTTCCACGCCAGATATTGTGTTCCCCGAAAGATTCAATTGAGTGAGATTATCCGTTGTGGCAAATATGTTCTCATTTAAATGAGAGATGCCACAGTTGCTGAGATCCAAAATCTCCAAATTGGACAACTGCGTTGGGAGCAGCGAGCCTTCATCAGGTACAATCAGCGGATTACCACTAAGTTTGAGTTCTACTATGTCAGTCAATTGACGATCACCGAAGACTTTTGGATCAAGAGGTACCTTAAGGTCGCAATTGTTGAGTTCTAAACTCTCCAAACGCGTCAAATTCGCAAATAATCCTTCCTCTAGAGTATGAAGTTCATTTCCTGAAAGAATCAATTGTTTCAGGAAGGTCATTTGTGCGAAAGTATTATTTCCAACATAACCGAGACCGCAATAAGACATATCTAAATACTCCAAAGAGTGTAACGGATTGAGAAGACTGACAAATGCGTCAGATAATGGATTATGGGAGATGTCGAGTTCTTCCAGATGTTCAAGCACATCGAAGGCATCTGGCAACCTTCGTAGACTGCAATTGGTGAGAGAGAGCTTGTGAAGCCTTGGTAGATGACGTAGGACGGCAGTTACATCGCTGGCGAACATTGGATTACCGCTCAAATTGAGTACGCGTAATTTGCTTGCATTTCTGAAAGCTTCCTCGGATAAGCGATCCTGCAAATTACAATTGGATAAATCCAGGGATTGTAGACTGTGCAAGTTGTGGCCGAGCGTATCTTCGACGTCCAGATGCCCCAATTCATTGTCCGCGAGGACCAACTGTAGAAGATACAAATTCTTGGCGAAGGCATCACCCGGTAGATTCGTGATACCGGTGTTGCGGATATCCAGATGTTCCAAACGCACCAACGGAGTGAGAACGCTCCTCCAATCCAACGTTTTCAATTCATTGTCCGCTATCTCTAATTGTCGCAAATTTTCCAGATGACAAAACGCCTCAGGCGATACGTAGGTTAAATTGCATCCGTTCAGCTTGAGATATTCCAAATTCGTCAGATGATCGAAGGGACCCGGTTCTATCCTTTGCAAGGGATTATGCGACAGGTCGAGCTTATTCAAATTCGTCGTGTTGTAGAAGAAGCGCGTGTTGAGGTGGCTGATACCGCATGAATTCAGATCGAGGTACAGTAGCGTGCGGCAATTCAGGAAGGGTTCCTCAATCTCGTCCAAGGGATTGTGTTGGAGCTCCAATGTAATTAGACCCGGGCTGTCCCTGTTGAATTAATCGACAAAACCTATATTACTCGTCCGAAAATGAAATGATCGCCGGCGAATACAATTAAAATCAAATTGTCTTACCGAAACGCTTCGGGATCCACTCGCGTAATAGCGTTATACGAGAAGTCTGCGTCCAAGAGGTACGTTAATCCGGCAAATGATTCGTACGTCAGCTCGGTTAATTGGTTATGCGCCATTTGAAGGCGCCTCAAATGGATCGAGTCTGGAAATGGGCCGATCTTTGCGATATTATTGTCATTCATGTCCAAAATGTAAACATTTTGGCTGAGCTCGTTGTATGGGATGCTCGTGAGATTGCTATCCGAGCAGTCCGTCACCCAGTTGATGCGAAAGTAGTGACAGTGGCAATCCACGGGGCATTCTTGCTCCAGCAGCTCCTCGTTGTTCAGAGCGTATGTCGCAATAACGAGATACACCGCAAGCAGAGGCAACGCTTTCATCTTTGATGTCATTATAATCTGTATCAACAATAAGAAACAATTATAATCAGATTTCGGTGTATACCAATATATTGAAATACTTCTAATATCTAATATTAAACTAATATCTCCGTATAATAAAGAGTCATCTTTAGTACTACACGTTCCTTTCAGATATCGAAAGTTATATTAATAAAAAAAAAAACAGTAATTTCTTTGAACATTGAAAAATTAAAAAAGATAAAATAATGAATATAATTCATTATAATATAATAAAGTTATATTGTAAGACATCAGTTGCGTTATACTCAAACTTTAAGAAATCTATATTCTCACGAAAACTGTTAATTTTATTAATTTGAACATCGGGAACGTTTCGTAGTTCCACGACGTGACATCTCGGTTTAAATTAGTGCAAATGAGTTAGCCCACGAGAGCCGCTAAATTGCGAGTACAATCCTGTTCATCGCGATGACGAATCATGTTCGACCAATTCTTTCCGCTGACGGAGTGCATTATAAAGAAACGTGTCGACGCCTTTGGCCGTTAGAGACAACTGGTCGAAGGCTTTCAGAATACGGGGCTTTTCGCCAGATCGGTACGCGTTGCATGCCCGGCTGCGCATCGGGGCGAGGAAGAAGAGCCACCCCTCGCCACGTTTCTTCGCCCTCGACCGTGAGAGGCGAGCACCATCACTATTACCGTCGACGTACATTTGCCTCTCTTCGAAACTGCCAGACCAACCCCAACTTTTCATCCCCACCGGCCACCGCTATATTTCTCGGCATCGCCCTCGCCTTTGGCGCCGCGATTCTTTAGTTTTCGGACAACGTCTCGCCCGCGGATCCTCCCCTTACGCGGGAAAATGCCGCGTGTCGGGGATGAAATCATTTGCATTCAGACTCCGGGCGAGACACTGGATGCCTTTTTGCGAACGGAACGTCGCCTTCCTTTCTTTATTCGGCAGCATTTTGACTGGGGATCTTCATAGCGACAGGTCCTCCGGGTTCCCCCAAGCGGAATTTACGCGATGACGAAGTCGTTCGATGAATTCAACGCGTCAGAATATTTTTCTTCGTTCCCGTCGACGATTCTATCTCTTTCTTTCTCTAGTGATTGCCATATGCATTTGATGGTCCGCATTGGCTTTTTCCGGTGGGGTTATTTGAGCCATCCATGCGTCGTTGGACAATTGTATTTAACTCACAGAGTGCCATTGTTCCCTCTGAGGATGTACTTGCCAAATCAATATCGCTGTCTACACCTAAACGCGTAAAGTAGCTCGTCTCTAGGGAACGATATTGCATTTGACGAGAGTTTTTTTTTTAAGATTATATATTGCTTCGTAATTTTAAAGAGCGACTACTTACTTTGGCTGTATTTTTGGATCACTGTTATCTACATGGAAAGATCAATTTTACTGTAGTATTTAAAAATTTAGCTAGATCCAGATCAGAAAATAATTTTATATTGGATTATCAAAATAATTATGTAAAACATTCAAGCATGACAATACTACAAAAAGTTTTGACATTCTAACATTCAGCTTAAACGCCCAATATAAATTTTTTAATAATTCAACATAATTATTTTCATACCTATATTTTAGCAAAATTCTTCTTCCTGTATAATAGATATGTATATTTTTAAAACTTCAAACTTTTATTTTAGATCTTGAGTAAATCTATAGATTGCATATTTTTCGTTAAAAAATCAGTTTATGATGAAAAACGATTTTTCCATAGGTAATAAAATTGTCAAAGAGTTAATAAATCGTGGGCAATTAGAAAGTCTTTCAACAACTTAAACTTTAATCAAACGGAAATAACTCAAGTGGAACTAACTAGAATGATAAATCAGATAAGTGACATTCATATTTTCAACTTAAGATATATATTATTGTTCCGTAAAAAGTATCTGGATTCCTCTCGAGAAGAGAATACAATTTTATGTAATTTTGTTTTTACTGACTCAAGAGAAGTGAAACGGTCTTGTGTCTTCTTATCGCCGTTTCGAGAGAGCAGAGTTTATTAAATTTCGCGCTCCAAAGTCTCTCTTTCTGCGAGTTGTATTAACCATTGCATAAGAACGCTTCGTAATATCATTATACGAATTGGCGGATGTTCCATAAAGGCGATACCTGTGCGAATGTATAATTCGAGCACTTTGCCAGCGAATGTCAAATTGTGTTACGTGAACTCCGTTGCGCATATATAATATAGTTCGACTTCGACAAGAGTGGAAAAGTATGAGCGCTAATTGTGATGTTTACAACTTTTAGCAAGCTTTCGCATTATTGTAAATAGCGCCAAGATATTTAATTTAAAAACTATTAATAAGCTAAATTATGGAGCGCAATATGTAAATTTTTTAAATTATTTGCCATGCAGGTCAAAATAGAAAACGTGATGTAACGAAAATGTGTATTTTCCAAAATATTTATACAGTAAATTTAATTTTTGGAATCTAAAAAAGTAGCTCCGAAACTAGCGAGTCAAACTTTTGTCCAATTATTGATAAATTCTATAAAAATGTAATGAATTTAATTGGTGCCATGACGAATTTATAATATTTACTGTCTCAATTAGAAAATTTCAAATTGATTATATTATTTTGAACGTTTTTATTTTATATTGTAGAACACAATCACTGTTATGATATTTATCAAAAATATTTCAAAAATTCTTTAATATTTATAAATATTTCAGAAGACGTAAAATTCATAAGCATCTATTTAACAGATTTTTCCAATTCCTATGAAAAAATGTACTGTATAAGAACTAATCATTTAAAACGATATATAAGCACATTCAAACTGTATTAATATCGAATATTTAAAAGATTAATGCCGAAACCAAAAATTCTAATTATCATAAAATTTTCATAGAACGACTGGATGTCATGGAAGAAAATTACATCCTGCGAGAAATGGCGTGCATCCTTCCGAAGAAATACTCCAATTATGCATTACGAGGGAAATGAATCGCGACAACGACTATACAGCTCATTTAGTGTAGCTCATTTTATCGTATAATCACGCAAACTACGTTAATATGGCAAACGAACATCTGTTTTCCACGCACGTAGGAGTCCCGCGGTTTCGTGATGTGGATCGACGTGATATGGATCAAGGCGCATTTCACCACGGAAGACCGACACCTCGCCTATATTTCTCTAATCCGTAACGGCCATGAAAAATGACTCTGCTACACGGCTGCCACAAGGTTGCACCAAGTATTCTACCGCACATCTTATTCTTTGTGCATCAAATGTGACGTCTCACGTATATCTGCGTCCAGAATGGATGTCGAGATGCTTTTTGTTTCATAGGTAATCTCTTTGGATTTATCTCTATATTTGTTGAGGTAAGTATATAAATAATGTAATAACAATAATAAAAAAAAAAATATATATATATACACATGATTTATTTTGTGTATTCGTTAAAACATGCACCCAAAGAAAAGTTGTGTTTAAATTGAAGAAGTCATTTTTTTTAATTGATTTTTTTTAAGTTGAAGTAAGAGTACTTTTGAGAAAAATATTTATTTGATTTCAAGAAATGACGTTATTAGCCCTTTTTAAAACTAATTGTTTGTTCAATTTAAATAAATAATTTTTTAATCCAAAGAAGGTAATGACAGAAATGTATAAATAAATAATTTAGTTGTTTTGGTTGTTCTGATTGTTAGGATTTGTTTTGCACAACTAAACTATTTCTTTAATTCTAATAAAAAGGAACAATCACAAAATTTCTTCATATCAAAGGAACTTTTCTTTATGTAACAATGCACAAATTTATTTGATTCAAATAAACGTTTTTTGAACAGAAGAAACTTTTTTCCAGGTGCGAATCACTAGTACTAATTGTTATCGTCACACACATTTTTGACCATCGAGAACAAATCTACGAAAATTACCTGCCACGTAAAAAGAATTTCGAAGCGTTTGATACTATGCTACCACCACGATGATATCACGCTCGCGACACACAGCTCTCTCATTCATTGCACTTCATTGCACTCCACAGGAGTGGCTATTTCATTAAAGAGCACCGAGGTCTCCCCGGACCTCGTCGCTACCGGGTCGAATAGTTAGTGGGTAATCTGTAATCTGTCCCTACCGTCCTGCGAATATACCGAGTCAATATATAAGCGTACCAAGCGGCGAGTTATTTGCGGAAGAGATCTTGCCAGAGACTCTGTACAAGAATTTAAAAGTCTAAAAGTTAAAAGTCTAGAAGCGACCTGAAAAATTAGCACATCTTTCAAACGTCTCTCACTTTCTGTTAGATTTCTCTATTGTAATTATCTTATATCTATGTTCTTTTAAGTTTTAGGAGATATTTTTATATTATTTTCTTATTACACACTTGTGTATGTGTGGCCAAAGTTTTCTTGTTCTTCAACAATTCTCTATCAGCTCTCTATTTTTCTCTATCTAACAATGCTTCGCGGTTCGAACTTGACCGATGTGACCTTTCACTATCTTTTAAATGTACTAAAAAAACAAGTGCTACGTATGAAAACATTCTTCTTCTTTATCTTTCATTCACTACCTTTAAACTTCTCGCTGGAAAACGAAGTAAGTAAATAACTTGCCAACTGACTTTTCTTCTCACAGGTACGCGCGACGTGCAATCGCGCGCGAAGGCGAAATGCTTTCGGAGATATGCGTTCTTTTTCTCTTTTTTTTACGTACCAAGGAAAAGGCCAAGGAGACCGACGGTACTGACGAGGAAGAGACGATTGTCGCAACGACTCGCGCGCGCGCCCGTCGGTGGACAGAGATAGATTGAGCGGTCGGATTGCCGAGAGCCGCGGTTAAATTAAATCATATCCGAGTGAACTCAGGGTTAAAACCTACCGAAGCGCGCTCTCGTTCTCGTACGCGTGTTAAGGCCATTCTACATTAGCGTAGACGTAGTTGCAAGTGGTTGTAAAGAACTGTAAGGCGCAGTTGTATGTCCACTTCCATTAACGTAAATTAACTTTAATCTCAGTTTTTCTCTTTCTTAGAAATAGAAAAAAGATAAAGAGGAAGTTAAGTCGAGATTAAAGCTATTTGCATTGATAAAAGTGGACATACAGCTGCGTCTTACAACTACGATTACGTTATTGTAAAACGGTCCTTGTGAGCGGAACATGTTAGATTTTCTCTCTGGTCCATTCGTTTTTTATTCGCTTTATCATTTTCTCTCCTCTTTTTCTTCTTTCAAAATTCGCAAATTACGCATTTTATTTCAATTTATACCAATTTAGCGTTATCATAAGAAATAACAGTACCAAATAATTGTCTTTGTAAAATTTCAACAGTACGTTCCAGTACATTTAAAGGCATTATTTTATTATTAAACACTATTTTTAGTATGATTATTTATATATGTAATGAGACTCTTTGAAAAAAAATTAATAATATATAAAAATTTGTATTATAATTTAAATATCTAATCGAAAGAATTAAAATGCAAAAGAGCTGAAACTGAAACAAAGTTCTTTCTCAATCTGTTTTGTTTCAGTGAGTTTATATATTCATATTGTAGACAGTGATCTTTATGCTGATTCGTGACAATGATGGTGCGACAATTGGAGCTTGTTACACAATGAAGAAGCAACTCCAAGATACAGTTTTCAATACGTGCAGTTAGTCCATTCAGAAAAATTATCTAAAATTCTAATTTCCAGCATATTATATTATGCAATAATTATTTATCAAACTGAAGCTCATCAATTAAATGCTTTTTAAGCTTAACCCGGATTTTGTGATTATACACATGTATTTCTAGGCATGTGCTTTGCATTGCGTTCTCAAAAAAGATTTGTTTCCATAAAATTTGAATATTTGATTAATAAGACAATTAAAATTTTATTTATCAAAATTATAATTCGATTTCTACTCTGCTGTACACGTGTCTATATTCTTTTAAAAACGCGCAGGCTTGATGACGTACATACACATGTGTTTTATATATTTGATACATGCATGTATATATGTATCTACTATACACATGACGGTCTCGCGTGTAATTCCGGTCAATTTGTGAGCAAGTCCTGAGAGACATCGAGGAGGAAAACTCGTTCGAGGAGAGACGAGCGGAGGCATCAATTTCAAGATTCTGCATCGAAAAGGGTTTTGCATTTCCTGACACCTGTTTTATCAAAAAACCTGTAACTTCAGACAGCATAGACTTCCTAAATACATCTCACAGGCAATATTGTGCCTAGATAACTTAAAATTATCTAAATAAAGATAAGATATATTACAAATAAATGTACCTTATAATATAATTCGGGAACAAATTTTCATATATAATTATATATAATATGTATATAAAATGTCCATTATCTATATGCAATTTATACATAATTATATATAAGAAATTATATATAATTGTATATGAATATATATATATATATATATATAATATTATGTATATACATATATACATTTCATTACATATTATATATAATTTATATATAGACATATTTGATATATAATTGTATATAATTATATATAAAAAATTTTTTCCGAAAATAATCTATGTATTGTAATAATTTAGATAAAGATAAGATGAAACTATTTCTTTATCTAGATAATTTTACATAGATACCGGCGAACACTGCTCACCGGACATTTTAAGAGTTTACGGACGTTTTTAGAATGTCCCATGGACGTTCTTTGGTCACCACATATGCTATGGTCCACTTCGCGAAAAATTTTCTCAAGGCAAGAGAATGAACGAGGGCGACATCCAGCTGTGTGTCATTGTTGAATGCTGCCGCCGCCTGGAGGGCCGGCCCTGCCTTCGAACTAAACGCGATCTCGCTCTTCCTAACCTTCCAATTCCTCGACCGAGACGGTCGGTACGGCCTGTCCCGTGAACAGACGGGGGAAAGAAGGAACTCGTCTTACCGTGAGGACGCGAATGCAGCGTTTTCCGGGTGAGGGGCCTCTGCTTACACTCCGTCGAACATCGCTGCGCCACGGCGCCGGTCTGCACGCGTGCGAAGGCGTCTGATAACGCACCCTCGTTAACGAGCACGAGATATAGTCGATGCGGGAATAGGAAACTCGTACGCGGAGGCGAGGACGTGGGGCCGCGGAAGAAATGTAACGTCGAATATGCGCCTGCGCGACGGACGGTGTATGGTCAACCTTTTTTTTCCTTCAAACGCGTTTTGCGCGTACGGTTCGAAACACACGTGAGTAACGCGGGGAAGGAGGAACACGTAGGAAGCGCCGGTCGAAACTGTGTCGCGATGCGCGCGATTCGGCGACTAAAGGAAAATCACTGCGACGCGAGTATTAATAAATGACGCACGCGGTTAACGTGTGGTAAACGCGCACCTCTCTTGTATGCGCGAGAGATGCTACGTGTTTTGTTTACGTTTCATCGGCGACGACGATGTTTCAGCAGTTAAGAAGCAAGCGGGGCTTTAACGCTGACTACGCCGCGATAATGGGCGGCGACGTCGATTTACCATCGCGATTTGCCGTACGGGGTGCAATTCGTTTAATCACGTATGATTAATTTTAAAGCACTATTCCTAAAACAGCACAAGATATCATATGAATATTCTAGAATATTCTAGATATCGTACGAATATTCTAGATATCGTACGAATATTCTAGATATCGTACGAATATTCCAGATATCGTACGAATATTCTAAATATCGTTCGAATATTCGTACGATATCGTATGTATATTTGTATGATATCACGATGTTCATTCGATCATGTGCTGTTAGAAATATAATTTTGTGCGACATTCTATAATTGGATTAAACATCGTTAGACGCTTTTGCGATATATGGTTCTCTTCGATTCACAAACACCACTTGGATTTCTCTCTAATTACGATGACGAGAAAGTCGCTCTCTACTCTCAAACAAACGTTTCGTGCAACGATTCGAAATTGATTGCTCGTCGTTTCGCAATTCATTCGCCGCGTCTTCTACTCCTAGCGGATAGATATGTCAAAATGTATTTTCGACTCACGTTTTTTTTTGCTTGCGTTTTCCGCTTTTTCACAAGAGATCGAGAGATCCTCGTGCGTGCGGTGGTTGATTGCGTAAAAAGAAAGAATATAGCGTACATGACGAAACAGGTGATTGATTGATATCGGCCGCGTACGAAGAGACCCGCGAAACGGGGGCTTGATGGAGGGAGGGTGGGGAAGAAATGTACGCATGCGTCACTCATGCGACGCACACGCTGCTGGAGAGGTTCAGGTTTAAAAACTGAAGCGTATCTCCCAATAAGGGAAAATTAAACACTCGAGATAAACGATGGAAAAAAGTGACGTGCCGTCACATACACTCGTACGGCACGCACGTGTTTACGCGCTCGATTTATCGCGAATCGTGTCTGACCGGTAAAACGGCCGTTGATAAATTCGTCATCGTCGACCACTTTTTTCTCGTCCACATTTGTACAATCGTCGCGACTATATTCTCGATATGATAAGTTTATAATAATCGGTGATAAGTGTAACAAATTATTAAATTGACCTCACTGACCGAACATGTAATCGTAACTTCTTACAAAAATTGTTAAAGAGTTTTGTAAGAATTCACGATATAAAATGATGAATAATTAATTAAAATATGAAATTATTTACATACCAAAATATAAAAAATTTGTTAATTCCAAAAGTAATAAAAATTTGTAATGCATCTTAATAAAAAAATGAACTAATGTCCGAACAATTTAAAACACTTATCTCTAATGCTAATATTCTAAATGCTTGTTCTAAATATTTTTTTTAATGTACTGTTTATAAAATAAATGTAAAAAATATTATCTTAACAAATACATGTTTTTTAAAAAATGTTAAGGATATTATCAAAGTATGAACTGTAACCTAGTTGTATAACAAATTTAATTTTAATATAATTTTTTATTAATACTTAAAATAATCTTATAAATCTCAAAGTATTTAAAGATTACAATTAAATTTTAATATTATAAAAAACATATTTAAATTTAATAAGTTTCCGTATGAGTATCAGAAAGAAAATATCAACTGAGTTCTAAATTCAAAATCGCAAAGTTACATCTTCGTGACTCTCTGCGAATGAAAGATCTCTTTACACGTTAACCTTACACTAGCGTGAATCATGACGGTTATTCCTTTTGATTGTTTAACGAGTTTTACGACTTAGAATGACACCTCGGGATCTCGCATACGCTCGGCATCTCGCACACGAAGAGCTTTTTCTTCACTAATAAAACGATTCTATCGCGAAATTACTTATGACTCCGATCGAATAGGCGAGAGTTTTCGATTAGCAAGTTTTAGAATCCTATCATCGTTTCTACGCAACGCGAAACAAACAGCAGCGGTTTCCATCAATTACTTCGCGCAGCTGCTTATTACTTATTCTTGATCTTCATGCATTATGTGTTGTATTATGTATGTTTGTATCTTATATTTTCTTCTTTGTTTATGCAATGAATTAAAAAATCTTTAACGTTGTTATGACGCGCACAATCACACTTTTGATTTTATTAATCGCTTGCAAATTCGTAATGCATTCGCATCGATTTACAATGCATTATCCGTTTCATAATTCATTGGTTGCATTCAGCAGAAAAAGCAGCTTTTCAACTGTGAGATTCTTTAATACGATTGCGGTTTATATATTTAGATCGGGCAGGAACCCATCATGTTAAAGATTTTTACAATATTTACAAAGCTGCTTTTCTGCTGAACGCAGCCATTGATTATTTATTTTTCGTTTGTCCGCATATGTTCCTTTTATAGGTACACTTGGAAGATACATTCTCGAAAACTTCTTTCTCCTCTTCTGTCGTCAATATCGATGAACTTTGGGTATGCTATCTGCTATATAATATGAAAATAGAAAATGTAATTTTTAACAAACCATGCTCATTCATAATTATGTGTAGGAACAGGATAAACCGGCGGAATATTTTAGATACTGATTTCTGCGAAGAGGAATATACGTGTCTATACGTGTTATGAAGCAGTAATTGTATTTTCATTAAAGCAACTTTTCCGTTAGTCACAAATTGTCTTTGACGTGTCCGCGCGTGACGTTTATCATTTATTCGTCAAATTATAGACTGAGCGTTGCAAACTGCGAAGACAATAGATGAAGCGAGATGAGCGAGTATTAATCAGAATATATTAAACCCAAGCTTCTAACCGCCATACATTCTGCTACATCGACAAATAAGTCGTCGCTTCAGACAGCCGGTCGTCACGACAAACCGCTGACAAAAATGAATAAAAGGTATTATGTGACAACAAACACTAAAATTCAATCGTCAAACTTTATATACAAACTTGATACGATATTTTGATTATACGATACTCTTCGGTTTCTGCTTTTAAAAAATATGATACGCGATATTAAGCGGAATGGTAAACTTTATACGAGTTCATAAAAACTATCTCGTTGATATGTTAACAAAGAAATCAAAATTTCAATTTTTTCTATTTATATTTATTATTTATTACTTTTTTCCTTCATGATTTTATTTACGAAAGTAAATTCTGTTCCGGGGTATTTATCAGCTTATCGATAAAAAATCAAATCCTATATTTAAATTTAATTGAAGCTTTTATTTTTCGCTCTCACTTAAACATATAATACATTCGATTAAAAAAAAGGAAAGAACAAATTTTCATGAGTTTAAAAAAAAGTCAGAAAATAAAAAGAATTTTGAGAAAAATATTTTTCTTAAAGTTTGAATTTCCAAAAGTGTTTGTATTTTAACTTTATGAGTTGTATTAAAATAAAAAAGTTTAGTTCGAGTCATATAAAACTATTATGTAAACAAGCGAGAGAACTGTCCTGTTTGAATCATTATTTTATATTTTCTAACAGCCTTTCTAACGTTTCGCCGCGATTGCTAATCGACGCGTCGCAAGGCAACGCTCGCTTTTTAGAATTGCAATTGCAATTCCCGCCGGCGAAAGCTTTCGTAACGCGCATTTGCATCCCTGTAGGGTCGTCGTCGTCATCGTCGTCGTTGCTGCCGCTGCTACGTATGTATTTCAGATTTGAAGAGAGGACAATGGGAAATCGATACGGGTCGGATATATGGTACGTGTCACTCTCCTGTACACGTACGTCCCGTTCTGTTGTTTGTTCATGCAGTCAGTGCGTGATTGAACGACACGGGTGCGACGCGCGTTTCGTTCAGTTTTCGAAGAATTGCATTCGCCGTCCGGTAACCGACGATCGGCGGAGGTCAGGCGTACGTATGTGTGTGCGCGCGCGCGCAAATATACATTGCGAAACCCGGAAAATGGCGATCTCATGATCTCTTGACTATGCGGAGAACCGACGACCTGCCAATCCCGTACCCGTATCAGTGGCGCATCGATTAACTTCACGATTGACGTTAGCTTCTGCCGATAGCGCGCCGTTGAATTATTGTCTCGGGATTAATTCCTCCTCCACCTCTCGTTCTCTCTCTCTCTCTCTCTCTCTCTCTCTATCTCTTGCTGATCCGCGGAACGTGCCGCGGATTTATCCCTCTTTTCGTTTTTCCTTTTTTTCGAACGCCGTATAACGAGGGAATCAAGGCTAGCCGAGCAGCGGGGGTTCAAATTTAATGGGACGTAACGTCGAGCATTCCGACGCCGAAGCGCCAACCGGTTGAAAATGTACGCCTCCCGGTGATTAATGGGACTTAATTTTTCATCGCTAAGTCGGTAAATCGCGCAAATACACCAGAACAAAAATTATCCGCGTAAATAAAATCGTCGCGCATTCAATCATCGCAGACAGAAATTAAAGAGCAATTTTGATCACATCTCTTTCCAGTTTTTTTCCAGCAGACTCCGACATGATTTAAATGTCTGTTCATCGATTTGAAAAATTTTTGGTCGATGAAACGTATATATCTACACGGAAAGAAATAACTTGGAGATATCAGCTAAATGTCGGTAGCTAATTCAAATTTTTCTGTCATTGTTAAAAGTTGGCTGTTAAAGATAACATCGTTGCGAGATACAACTTTATTAGTGCAAAAGTGTGCTTTAATAAGTTTCTATTAATCGATAAATTTCAGTATGGAAATTATTAGGAAACGATTTCCAAATCTCGAAGTGGAGAGTGGTACCGCGTGAAAGCGGCAGTCACTTTATTGGATCTGATTTAGAGCCCATGTTCAAACCCAAAGGTTTCATTCTTTGGATTTTTCCACTCCTTATATTCTTCTGTGTAAGCCACAGAGAAATTTTCTTATATTTCATAAAATTGTTTCAAGACTAATTGCGAATAGTAATCGATGCGTGATTCACAAGAACGGTTTGAAGCAAAATGTACATATTGATGTATGTAATTTAAAAAAATAATTTAAAAGTATTATTATCAAATGCAAGATCTCACCTGATTGAGAATGTCAATATTTAAACATTTTCTATTGAGCAATTGTTATTTACAATATTTCGATGAAGAGATTTATTTGACGTCTTCGCGCTTGTGGAATGACGGGGAAAAGATTCAATAAGCCCAACTTGCGCATCGCTGAGAAAGAATTTTAGAGACGCAGGACGTACGCATCATTGTAAACATGATGCTGTTTTATGCTCGGCCATATTGTACAAAGACGCATTTTTCATGTGCGTGTCGTTTTGGTAAGCATTTCATTATATTTATTTACGATGCTGCGAGGATAACGTGTAAGATTCGGGAGATTCTCACGGGCGATTTTTATTTACGCATCTACTTTAAATATCAATTTATGTGCCATTACCTCCGGTAATTACGAGATCCGTATGTCGCGTCAAACGAATGCTTCGTGCGCCGATTTTTTATCAAATATTTACACGTACGATAAACGAATAAATGCAATTTACGTTCTATTACATTACTGGATATTTGCTCGGAATAAATATCTGCAACGTGTGGCCGGAATATTACGCTGTTTTTTAATGCCCTCCTCCGCGCATACGCGTGAATCCGTACTTTTTAAATCACTGACCGGAATCAGTGTATTATTCGTTGAATGAGGAGTAAATATTCTAATTTCGGTATAAGGGTAACTCCGGTATATGTGTCACGCCGATCAAAAAATCAATTTATCAACTATTATTTGTGCCAAATCTACATTGGTAAAAATGGGCATTAATCGGAATCATTGAAAGAATAATCTGATGATCACTTATAAATATAGCACTGCAAACCGGTAAGATTTCACTGATTCCAATCTACAGAGTACGCGTTAATCATGTCATCAACAATAAAACAGTATGTAATTTTATGGGAAGAATAAACATCAGTGAAATACTAGCTTCTTTTAACAAAAAAACCAAGTTTGAAACTGAAAGAATCTTTAATGCGATTGGTTTAAATCATATTTAATAGAGAACTTCGACCGATATGTGAAGACACAATCGAAATGCTTTATTAGTCATAGCTGCATCTTAGTGCTGATATTTATTGTGTGATTTTATATACATTTTCAAGTTCACAAAACTGTGTGCCGAATAAATTTTTCGGTATTAAAACACAATTTAAGTCAAACAAGAGTAATATCATGTTATTAAATTGAAAGTCAATTTAATAATAAATGATAGTTAACAAGCATAATCTAAAGTAATAATAATACCAATGAGAACCCTCCAAAAAACTAAAGAATTTAGATTATACATTCACGATTGGTTTATACATTTGAATTCGGCAGATACTAAAAGCAAAAACAAATTGTTAAGAATTAAAGAACGTTACAACAGTTACAAAGCTTTTTTTTGCTAAATGCAACCATTTTGCTCAGAACATTCTTTTCATATTTGAAAACGTAGAGCGAGGTTTCATATTCTCATTTCTTCATCGACTGATGTCAGAATTGTTAGTTATAAAGATGGATAATAGATGGCGATGAGACACTATTTGGCTCGTTCGAAGAATCCGTAGGGGATTTCATGTAAAATATCGCGTGCATCGATATATCGGAGAGATAAATTCCGTATTGAAAGGCTAATAAACAATTTATTCAAAATATGCAAAAAAATTAATATTAAATACCTATATAAACAAAAAGTTTAAGTTTCTAAAAGATATCTTGCTATGTTTTGAAATATAATCTTGTATTTTTTCAAGAAGTTTCGAAAAAAACAGCTTCTAACTATCTAAAAAATATCTTATGCAACATTTTGAAATTTAAATAACTATGGAGTCTTGAAAATATCTTTTACAAATTTAAAAGACATCTTGCGTGACAAAAATCTTAAAAATATATTCTTCAGACATCTTCTAGAAATATATGCATCTTTAATAAGACATCTGTAAGATATTCACAAGTTCTCAATGTTTTCTGATAACATTATTTATGGATTTCTATCACTACTATTATTTAAAATTTAAACGAATGCTGCTTGTCTTTTCTTATTTATACTTTTAATTACAATGCAACTATTTTTTTTTTTTACTTATTGATATTACGCGATGAAACTAAGTAAATACAGCAAAAAAATTCGAGGCGCCCACCTCGATGTGTTATTAAGGTGGGTGTCTCGAATATTTTTGAAATACTTTTCTTGCGGATCTATCGTCTATACACTTGTCCCATCTCTTTTTCGAGCCTTGTACTCTCGTGGAATTATGCGAGAATGACTTTGGCAGAGATCCAGAATGCGCGGGGACAACATGTACGGAGCAACGAACTTTACCCGGCGTGACTTCGGGCGTGGATTCTTTTTTTGTTTCGACGAGAACTTTTCAGCCGGGAAACGTTTTGACGCAGACGTTTTCTTTAGTGACGATAGTACAAAAGTTTCGTTCCGTACACGTCGTTCATCCCGCGACGCGATAATTGCGGATACGAGGAAATAAAACGCTCTTTAAAAAAAAAAAAAACGAGTTCGCACACACGTCGGGATTCAAATTTCACGTTTAAAAAATACAATTTTGTATTTAAATTCGTTCAGTCGCGGATGAGTAAATTCGTTCGCTCTTTCCCTGTGTTACAGGAGAAAAAATGTTGAAACATCGCGGTAATAATGTTATGTCGCAACACAAGCGATACAGGAATGAAAACATAAAATCGCGATGGGAAAATTAAAGATAAGAGAGAAATATTATCATTTAATAAATGCTTCCAAAACATCAACATATTTAGCGTATCAGCGCGATGCGATACGGTTTGTAATCCAATTTTTTTTCTCCCTCCCCCTCCTCCTAATTTTTTGCCTCGTTATGCTTTTACGAGGCTCAGCGCGAATGCCTATCGGTGTTATCATACCGTAATTAATGCGATCATTATCGCATCACGCTGGCTAGATTAAAAGCTGCGCGCACCGCGGACACCGCCGCCGTCGACGCCGCGAAAACAGCTTAGCGCCAGGCGTGATTAAAAATTACAGCTTGAAAGAAGGTGAAAAAAGAAGGCAAGCAAAACGAATGCTTAAAGCGAATGCTATGCACGCCATAATTTTTGGTTTATTATTCCGCGACGATCGCGCGTGAACCATGCGACCGAGCGCGCGCTCGCTCTACGCACTCGGCTCTACGTACGCTTAATTAATTAAACACAACGTAATTACGGAACGTGCGAGCCGGGCGGGACGGCCAACCATTTTTAATTAATATACGGCGAGAGCGCGATTACGAGCTTTTCGCTAACGCCCCTTACGACAACGACTATGACGACGACGACGACGACGACGACGACGACGATGAGGACGATGCCGCGGAATATTATGCCGCCGGTGGCGGCAAACATTTCCGGGTCGAATGCTATACTCGTCGTAAGACTGGAAGAGGGAGAAAGAGAGAGAGATAATTACAATTCCTATTACGCTAAAGCCGATACCGGCAAAACGCACGACCCTATTCAACCCTCCCCCTCCTCCTTTTCCGCCGCCCGCGAAATAATCTCCGCGGAATAATCCTCGGCGAGGTTCCGCCCGGCCCGGCGGTCCGACGCAATTTCGCGGGAATATGAATAAGAATGGAATATGAATAAGAATCACGACTCACGCGTGACTCCGGGGGCTCTGTCTCCGTTGTGTTGTGTGCGGCGAAGTTAGGGCGCTGCCGGGCGGAGCAGGGCAGGCACACAGGTTAGGGTTGGCGTCGGGAAGAGCCGTGGTGGTGTGGAGGTTTGGGGTTAGAGCGGCGGCGGCGGCGGCGGCGGCGGCGACGACGGTGGCGGCAGCGGTGACATGGTGGTGGAAACGGCGGCGATGGTGGTGGCGAGAATGACCGACTGCGCAGATCCCGAAGTCCCGCGGCCGCGAGTACGTAGTCAAACTCCGGCTCAGTAAGGACTGTGGTTCCCGTTCGCAGTGCAGTTCGAAATCTCCGGGAGCGACCGCGTTCTTTCGTTTTTTCTCTCTCTTTCTCTCTCTCTCTTTCTCCTTTCTCTCCTCTTTCTCTCTGTCCCTCTCGATCCTCACTCTGTTTCTCCCTTTTCCGTAAGCTCTAACCTCTCAGTCCTCCTTCCCCGCTTCCGTCTCTAACCCGTCTTCGTTTTCCCGTCATCTTCGGTTTATCGTCAGCCCTCGCCTAGCTTAACGTCTCTCGCCTCCCGTGTCTTCTCTTCTCCCTCTCGTGCGCGCGTTTCCGTCAACCCGGCGAAGGCGCGCCTCTTTAACTTTTTTTTTTCCTCCCTCCGTCGTCACGCGACACGCACGCGATCCCATAACGCGCGAAATTCTTCCGCCTTTCTCGGCCGAGAGGTGACCCGTTCGTTCGCGATTGATGGATGACGGGCGAAACGTGCTGCTGACGGCCGCGTCCTCCCGCCCATCCAGAGCCCGGATGTCTTGATGGCGAGTCACGTGGATGATCGGCGGCGACCGGGCAGTGATTTCGGAAAGTCGTCTCGCTGCTAGAGTCCCCAGGGGGAACAGTCCGGGCAGAGCGCGCCGCGCGGGACGCGCGTGTGTGCCGCCTGATCGTCGGCGGATGTCTACCACTGGACAGGAGGCGGCCGATCGGTGCCCGCAGCAGTAGCAGCAGCAGCAACAGCGGCTCGCAGAGTGAAGTGCGTGGAGGAAATCCGCGGTGGATCGGGTCGATGTGCACAGGTCCGAGGAGACGCACCGACACTTGGCCTCGCTCGGTGTAAGTACCACCCGCCCGTTCGTTCGCTCGCCCACACCGCCCATCCACCCCTAAAACACGCGACGCGAAGGCCGGTGGTTCGACCGTGAGTCACCCACCACCACGCGTGCCCCGTGCGATAAGTCAGCTGGAAGTGCGATGCCTGCCGAAGCGCGAGGCACTTGGTTCACACGGGATCTCTCTCGGGTCAGCTGTTTACCGGTTGTGTGCCCCGCCGCACACCGGTACGTATCACGAGAGATCGCGTCCGGTAGACTGATTAAATATGCATTCTCTTTGGCGCGCGTCGCCCTTAAAATAGGGCTTCATCGACTCGCGCTAAATCGTCCCGTGTTTATACACGTAGCTTTCTCTCTTTTATAAACTCGCGAGCTGCGAGCTGATTTATGGAGAGCCGAGAGCCGAGAGCCGAGAGCCGAGAGCCAGGCCCTCTCGCCTGCTTACAAATTTACGAAACGCGCGATGAAATAAATCTCACTCATTAAACGTGCACGAGACGGCGGGTTGCCGAGTGACTTTTAGGGCCATTGTACGCTCGTATTCTCGAAAGCTACTTATCTTTTTCTTAGCCAAGCGTTTCTATTAAATTCCTCTTCGTTCTCCTGCGGCGCGCATTTAGAACGACGAAATCAAATTGAAACTATTGAGTCTCTTTATTCATGTCGGGTATGATTCTTTATTTATGTCGAGGTCAAAGTACGCTTCGCGATTCGTCTTGGGTAGTTATTATTGTACTGTTATCCGTTTAATATGCTACTCTCTGAATCAGAGTCAGTGCATTATTCCCTGAAAAAGTTAACGGTTTAATTTCACTGCTATACTTGTAACTATATCGATCAGTGATATAATGCACCGTCTTTCAGTGACAATACACCGATTCTGATCTCACAGAGTAACGATTTATATTGCAAAAGTGATGTCTAAAAGTGACACAAAAAACTAACGTTACTAATTAAAGGTCACGTTTGAAATAGACGGTATAGCAAATATTGGGATTCCATGAATTCTGTACCCGACTAGAAATATATTTAGCTGTTTTAACTTACTCGCAAAATATTTAAAAAAAAAACAATGAATTTTGGAAAAAAATTTTTCAAATAAAATTTGCAGGGCTTGAGGAAGGAGTAGCTATCAGATGTTACTAAAATTTTGGGTTCAGGAGTTCTATTCTTCAGTATATAAAGAAAAAAAATTAGTATCTAATTAACAATTGTATCTCATATGCAAGCAAGAGTATAAAATCTTAAAAGAATTTGATAATCTTAAACAGACGTAATTTGTTTACATGAAAAAACAAAATTCTTCGTGTAAGAAACACGTTTTTTCATATAAGCAAATTATATTTAAGATTATATTTAAGATTATATTTAAAATTATATTTAAAATTATATTTAAGATTATCAAATTCTTTCGAGATTTTATACTCTTGCTTACATAAAAGAATATGATTGTTGGTTTGATATTTTTTTTCTGCGTATACACCAAGAAAAAAAATTGTTAAATTTTTCAATTTGATTAAATTTGTTCAATTCAAGAGTATTTTGTTTTTAAGTTAAATATATAAATGTTTAAACTGAAGAAACTTAATTTAATTTAAATACATAAATACTCGAATTGAAAAAAATGTAATAAAGTTGAAAAATTTAGGCCAATACTCAAATTTAGCCAAGTCACGAATAATTTTCGCACACAAAAATGATAGCTTCTCGACTGTGATTGGTTAATTATATACGAAACTGCCATTTTCGTATGCGACAGTTATTCATATGTTCTCAAAAATAGGACCTTAAAGTCCACTTTGGATTCAACAAAACCCACATTAATTTTTTCTACGAAAACGTCTGTTTTATTATAGATTTTTATTTAAAAAAAAAAGAGAAATTTTGTTCCTGATAATTTTTCGCTAAACTTTCTTTAACAGGTTTTCCAAAATAGTGTTCAAAATTCTTATTTTAAAATATGTTGTAGCCAGTCGGATACAAAATTCATGTATCAGGATCCCAAGATTTGGTTATTTAAAATATCCGTTTCAAACGTGATGTTTTGATTAGTAACGTTAGTGTTTTAACATCACTTTTGCAATATAGATCATTTTTTTGTGATCTTTTCTTAATCAGAATCACTGAAAAACTAATCACTGGTAATTGTAACGATAAATATAGCACTACAAATCAATAAGATTTCTGATTCAGATTTAAAGAGTACACTCTTAAACTCAAATGACATTTTGCTATTTAAAAAATCTAACGTCAAACTCATTTGCATCCTTATTGATACTGTCACGCTAAAACGATGATTTTCACCTTATTTTGCATACGCGCGAGATATCACGAACACTTGCTCCCCAAATTGGAATTAGTGTATTATTCAATGAAAGACAATGACCAATCTAATTTCAGTGCTATACTTTAACTATAACGATCAGATGAATGCATTATGTTTTCATTATAATTAATATACCCTGATTTTAATCAGTGAGAGTATCCTTTTCTTAATCGGAATCTCTGAAAGACAGTAAATAATCACTGATAATCACAGTTCTAAGTATAAGTAGAAATGCAAATTAGTAAAATTTTCCGGATTCAGATTGAGAGAGTGGGCTTCCTGGAAGAAGCGGCGGAAAGGGGAACTTGTCATAAGGAGATACAACGAGGGCTCATCCGCAAAAGTCGATAACAAGCACGTAATCGTAGATACGTGGTTCCGAGACTTGTTAAACAAATGAAATCTCCCGCTAGTAAATACAGTTACGGTGCTTTCTTGTTCGCCCGTGGAACTTTAGCTTTATAATTAATTACCTGATGCCGCGGATATCCCTAATCCCCAGACGAGTTCGACGAGCTTCTCGAATGAGCTCGTAATGAAATGCACCCTTCTCGTTTCATCTCGGACGCCGTTGTTTTTCCGACCGCTACGTGGAGAAGTGCCCCGAAATATTCTCCAAGTTTAATAACGCCTGGCTTATATCGCATAGGTATTAAGTACGCGTTAGCACGTACATCTCCCGGCGGTATTAAATTTTGACGTTCCTTCGGTGAAGGAGGGGGGAAGTTACTTTTCCTTCTCGAGAGGGGTTGTTTAATGACTCGGAGTTCGCAAAGGAGAATTACGACGGTTAATACATCGTAATTACTTCCACATGCCTACACGCGCAAAACGCCCGGCCCGGCCCGACTCGTCCAATCCGTCGGATGGATTTCACCCCGCATGCGGATATGGATATGGATATCTTTCGACGTTTAATAATGCGTGCATCGCCTTGGAAGTTTTCTGTATTTGGAAAACTTATCCAGTTTCATAACGGATGATTTGTCGCGGTCGTAAAACTGTATCGCCGCTACATGATTTGTGATCTCGCTCAAGAAATCTATACAATGCTCGAGGGTTAATATCCCGTGCCACATAAATTGTAGACCGCATACGTTACGCAGATATGCGTTTATAAAATAATGTGGCGCAATCTTTCAGTGCTCGAGTTGCGTTGGCCGTTGGGATTCTGTGCGCAAAATATCATCGGTATCATGCGTACGCGTATATAAACGACGTAGAATCAACGATATCCGTTGCAAAACAACATCACGGAGTGAAAAGTTTCGTTCCCTTCCGCTTCATTCAGCAGCGAGAACGAATCTGTTAATCCAGCCGCGATATCCTAAATCGGATATACCAGCAGCGTGCGTGTACGATACAACCGTTTCACGTACCGCCAATTCTGTTCTGAATAGTCCCCTGTTAATACACATTATTATCGACAGGCGCTCGCGTGCCGCGCAATAATCTATCAAAAATCAATTTAAAGGTTTCGGATCGCATTCCCGGAGGTAACGAAACTTTTTATCTGTTATAACAGTCGCCGTTCCGTGATTAATCGACCCGTCCGTACTACTATTAAATGGGATGCGGATAATTAATCGTCGGTTTCGCCGCAACACCTGCTTGCCTAGCGTGGGAACATCTGAACCGCGCGTTAGACGCGCGCGCTCTGCTTCGCGCAAAAACGACGGCGGGTACGCCGATCCGGCGGGGATCGTGTACACGTACGGCTACGCTGCGAGTCATTAAGTAAACTGTAAATCTTGCTTACACTCTCGCCCGGCTTACGTCAAATCCAATCGTAAATTCTGCGATATGCACGAGAGATATTAAACCCTTACGCACTCCTCGCATCCACCCCTTTCGGACGTTCTCCCATTTCGCGCTTTTCCAGCGTAACAATAACCGCGCGCAAGTGGCGAGAGCTCTCCAATAATAAAGCGGCCATAAAGCTTACGGGATGTGAATGACGCGGGAATTACAGATAGTATTTACATCGTTTCGCGGAGGAGGAGCGCCGTGGCTCGCGGCCAGTGTCCCTGCTCCCCCTGTTCGTTCTCCTTTCAATCCATTCGTGCGCACACGCCCACGCGAGTCTTGTCTTCGAAAGGGGAGAAGAGGAAAAAAAAGAGCGACAAAGAGTGCGCGCCGGTAATAAACAAAGCCGTAAAAAAAAAACTCGACGTGGCAACTGTATATGCGCGCACGCACATACGCAATCGACGTCGCCGTCAGAAATTTTAATAAGCCACAAAGCGATCGGATAGAGAGAGAGAGAGAGAGAGAGAGAGAGAGAGAGAGAGAGAGAGCCACAGCAGGCGGCGGCAGCCCGCCCTCCTCCAGTCAACTTCCAGCGGTCGTGATAAATCAGGACGCACCTGGCGTCCCTAGCTGCGCATACACACACGCCAGGTTCGATGCATTCGCCCGTCGCATACTCGCCGGATTACCTTCCTCCTCTGGCTCGGCTTGGAGAAAAGCGTATTCTACGGAGCGGTCGAATTAAGAGCGCTAGGGACGCGCGAAGAACGGATGGAAAAGGCGAAGGCTATAAATACGTGGTGGAGAGGCCAGAGAGAAGAGCTAGGGCGGGCGAAAGACACGGAGGCGGAGTGAGAGAACTGTCCTCGGCACAATGCGTGCCGCACCAATCCTATTTTCAGAGATACCCATCTCCCACGGTTTCACAGTGGCGAGAAGGGAGGGACGGCGGTAGCCGGCTAACCGCTTTATCCCTATGTCGAATCGCTCCTTCTCGAGGTTGGCTCGCAGCTGTTTCGTCGCTTCTTTAAAGTCCATCCTTCCCTTGCGTCGCGTCCTTCGTCGCGTCGATTCTCCAGCCGAAAAAACATCGGAAATGCAAAGCGCCTTCTCCTTCCCGAAGCGAGAGTCGCGAAGGGTAGATCGTCCGATGCCGGGAGTGCGCTTTCCATCTCGCCCGTAAAACGTCTGCGACGACTTATCGAATCTGTATTACTTCTCATGCACCGCGGAGAAGTGTTTCGATAGGGCTCTCTCTCTCCCCCTTCCTCCCTCTTCCTCTTCCACGCCCGGAAAAGCGATATTTTAACACGCCGATCGATGAGAAAATACAGGGGCACCGAACTTCCATCGAATGCCGTTTACACCCCCTTGTTATGTATGCAACCAACGATAAAGTGAATTTTACGTCGCGTTATTGGTAAAATCAAAGTTGACACAGTCGAGACAACATTTATTTGTCAAATGTACCATTTATAACGTATTTCCGTCAATTATTGTCGAGAATTATTCCAGCGATGATAGAGGATGAGATTTGAGACGAAGATTAAGGGTGTCCTCTGGGTGGACTAACTCATTTAGCCGGCAAGCACAAAGGACAGCGTCACTTAGATGTCACACAAAGAGCGTTTTGGCTCCCCTGCGGAGTGTCAGAGATAGCGGATTGTAATAATGGTAGTAAGTTTCCAAGCTGCAACGAAAATTAGATTCAGTCTTCGATTCTTGAGATTGAGTTGAGAACCTTGGTCTGTTGTCCGTTTCTTTATTATTAGCGAGGGGGGGGGGGATAAAACGAACATTCGTCATAGATCCAGAATTATCAACGTTATATTGTTACGAGAGCGACGTGACGTGCCACTTACGGAGTATGACAGATTTCCCGGTAGCCACTTATCTCTGGTTACGAAGTAGTTCGCTCGCGCTCGCGGACGACCGTGCACACTTAGCTGGTGAAACGAGGTGATTTATAGCGAAACTTGCCGTATAAAACGTACACATACGTTAAACGCCCGGGGTGTCTCGCACCGTTACTTCCCACAGATACACATTCCCTCTCGCAATGCAAGTTTTGCGAAGTCGAGAGAGAGAGAGAGAGGGGGGGGGAGGAGAGAGAAATAGAGAAAGGAGAAGAGAGAGAGAGAGAGAGAGAGAGAGAGAGAGAGAGAGAGAGGAGGGAGATAGAAAAGGGAAGAAATAGAGAAAGGAGAAGAGAGAAAGACAGAAGGAAAGGGGGTGCTCTTCTCCAGTGAACTTGTACCTTGCACTTCAGTTTTATACGCGGCGCTCTGTGAAGGGCGGATATCGTGTTTGCTCTTGTAGCCGGTATTGTTTGCCGGCGGCCTTTGTTTATGGCTCCTCTGTCCCACCTTCCCCTGGGGTGGTAGGTCACGGTTCAGGAAACTCGCTTGAGGAGAATTTCTTTTGTCTCGGCCGTCCGTCGCAATAATCGAGTGAAACCACGGCAAACGAATTGCGGCGAGCGGCACGCACTTGGCACGTTGGAACAATATGATTACTTGCCGGCGGACATCATTGGCGAGATTGGAGAAAGGGATGAACGGGTCGTCGTCCGCTTCGATATAATCAACGGTATTTGCTCCGTTGATTAAACCGTCTATACATCCGACATCTGCGAGCGCGAGCTCGAAAGTGAAAAGATCATTAGAGGATAAGGAAGGGGAGAGGGGGAGGGGTCGTGAGAACTACGCGGTCTGAAGAACGGAGAGGTAATCGTTGCGGATTATCGTGACCGCGAGCTGCCAGCTCAAGGTGCGCGCCCGTCATTCGAGCCGTCGAATCTTCCGCTTCACGCGTCGCGACCTGTGGTGAAAAGAGGAGGGAGACCCTCGGCATCGAATATACCATGGCAGCGTTTTCAAGGCAAACGGGAAGAGCGCAGGAAGAAAGGAAGAAGAAATGGGCTAATTGCCTGGATTTGATCGATCGTCCTACAAGGCCCGTTCCCTCTTTCAATTATGTAATTGGACGATGTTAACCTGCGCTCACCGCTGAAACGAGTATGTAACATTCACGACATGCTGCCTGAGCGCGCGTGAGGGCCGAGATTTATTATTTTGGCGAGACTATCCGCCTCGATACAGCCGTAATTGGATCTGGGACGTCTCCTTGTCAGGTAACGTCATAATCCCGCGTGGAAAAGCTGGAAGCACGAGAGTAGGTCGTTACTCTCTGGAAAACCGGAAACGTGGCAGAGAAAGGACAGGAAGGGAAGCGGCTAGCCGACGTACTGGAACGAACGACTAAACAGGCTTAATATTGTTAACGCGACTATGGCGCTGCAGTGCTTTTCGCGCTCGAAGCTAGACGTCGTCATTATCTTGGCCGTTAAATATGGCCTCGCCAGACGCACACATGAATAAATTAACGTACCTGCGATAAACGTATATTTCGAACATTCTCTCTTTGGGTAAGAGGAAAGAAAAAAAGGAAGAAAGCTCGAAAGCCACAGATTCTCACTTTACGCGCGCGCGAAATGTAATTAATTCTTTAACGTTACGTAAACACGAGCCGCACTTGGCGTTTTATCCCTTAAACAGGTACTCTCGAGATGTGTTGTGCGCGGAGGTACGGCGGCGAATTCGATTATTTTCGCAACTCAAATAAACGTGACTCCTGATGAGGGACAGGTGGAGGAAATAACCGATAGTTATCGGTGCAGAACAGAGAGAAAGAGAGAGAGAGAGAGAGAGAGAGAGAGAGAGAGAGAGAGAGAGAGAGAGAGAGAGAGAGAGAGGGAGAGGGAGAGAGAGGAGACGCAGAAACGAGCAGATGGGATGTTTTAATATGTCCAACCGATATTTCTGCGGCTCCATCGATGCAGAATTACGAGAATACATAGCGCGGGCGTTGACATGCCGAGTGCGTTGATATTTCACGTATCGTAAATTAGAACTATCACCACGTATCGAGTTTTCATCTAGACTCTATCGCTGTATTTATCTATATTCCGCGATCGACTTGCTGCCGATCTCTCTCTCTCTCTCTTTCTCTCATTTCTCATCTCTCACACTCTGTCATTATTGGCTTTGTTCAACAAGTTAATGTTTTAATGTACACTTGTATAAATGTACAAGATGTATGAGAAACCGTACACTTTTTTTCTGTCTTATAAATTATCTGACGGTTTTCCAATTTATTACTTTTCACCAGAAAGTTGATAGGTTTATATTGAATATCTTGCATTCAGTAATTGCTAATCGACATTTTACATTTCGGATATTGAATACTTCAGGTTCGGAAATTCAAGTAGCTATGACTTCATTATTCAGTTAATTGTAATAAAATTTTTATTGGATCAATCGATAGCATTTAACATAGCAACAAAAGTGTAAAAATCGGAGCTACCTTTTAATTAGACTTTCTACCAAAAAAAAAGTCCCGGCCTAAATTGGATAGATCAAATAATTAACCGGAGAAATGTGTAACATTCCGTAAATTCTATATACACGTAGTGAATTGTATTGGATTTACCTGAGGTTAATTCCGTATTGACCGCAACGTATAAATCAGATTACACGGTACCGACGTTAATATGCAAATATGAAAGTGGGAACAAAGTTTCGAGAGCGGGAGAGGCCAGTTTTTCACATTTACCAGGGGCGACTCGCAGCGGAAATAAAAATGTGCGTTCGTGGGAAAATGAATTAGATTAAGTCATTTAATTTGATTGCCCGCGAATTTTCGCGAATTAAACTCGCTGTTATGACGTCACCGACCCGGTTGTAATCTTGGCTACAGCTCGCATGGAGGGATGTCACAGGCGTCAGGTCCGACCCAGGAGGAATGTGCGCGTAAATGAAAGTGCGCGCGGTCCAGTTAATATCATATCTCCGCTTATACACGCGAAAGCGCGTATAGATATGAGACGCACGGAGAGACGCGCAATGCGCGTTGACAACACCGAGGGACTTAAACGATTAATTCTCCCGGTCCGGCCGTAATTCGCTCGAAAGCCCGAGCGAATCGCGCGCGTCGCGGATCACTGCGGGGCGTGTGCGCGCGTTACACACGTCCGCGGAATTTCATTCGTGATTTATCGGCGGACGACGATTTTTATGAAGCCCCGAGGGAGATTTTATGAGAAACGCGGTCGCTGAAAGCGCGGAACGTTGAAATAAGACGACGACGACTACGACGACGATGGTCTGCGCGACTACGTATTCGAACGTAGGATACGATCGGAAAGGAGCAGTATGTGTAACGTATGATCCGAGGAGCATTTCAATATCTCTGACGGTAGAATCGAACGGCGCGAGACGCGTCGTCGTGCTATATATATTGCCGAAGCATTCTCGCGGGAAGCATTCTCGCGGCGGCGTCGACAAGCTGGGGCTCTTTTATAAATTTGGAACAATCGAAGTCTTCGGCGAAGAGACGGCGCCGTTTAACGCGCGGAGCAATTTAGAATCGAGGTACCTGTTTCTTTTTTTTTTATTCCGATGGCAACGAGCGGAGAGAGGCGGAGAAACAGCGAGCATTCCGAGCGCGGTACGTTAGCATTCATCGAGGAAAAGGTGCAAGAAGCGGGGAGTCGGTAACTGATGAACCGGGCGCGGTAAAAGCGGCGGCAAGATAAAGTGGGTAACGTCGAGGGGTGTCTAACGACGCCAACGTGGGCGCAACGTGGGGAGTGTACAATGTATGTACGTGCAACGCCGGGGGAAACACGGCGCGCCGCACAATCGTTCAATCCTAATGACACCGTTTCTTAAGAGCCTCGCGCGGCCCGAGTACCCCGGGCTCCCGGGAACCCGAAAGCGGAGTCGCGCGGCTTCCAGCAATACGATTTACGTAACATTAGAAATCCGAATCTTTTTCTTCGCGCAGCGGAAACGTCGCGGACAGACGAGAGAAAGGAAGGAAGCGCGGACCAAAAACACGCTGCTCGTCCTGCGAAAAAACGACGCGAGGGCGAAGGAGAGGAGAGGAGGGGAGAGAAAAGGGAACAGCGGTCCAAGTGTTCGTTTTCGTACATCCGAGATGGAAACGGAGAACGGGACGAATGAACAGACGGACGGATGGACAGTCTGGGTATCTTTAATATCTTTAATCCACACCCCTGCGCTCGCGCGCGCCCGCTGAGGAGCAGAGGTATGCGTGCAGGCAGGCAGGCAGGCAGGCAGGCAGCCCCATAAGCCTCCGTCGTACTACGACGGGGGTAGCTCTCCGTGTGTTTGAGCTACGCAGGCGCGGTTTATCGACTGCCGCATATATATAGGAGCGGCGGGAGAAGCGTTTCGTTTCGTTTCGTTTCGCAGTAGCCCGAACAATTTCTGCACCAGAGCCCCTCTCTCTCTCTCTCTCTCTCTTACGCACTCTCTTCTTTCTATTTCCCTTCCGCCTTTTACGCCACCCGCCCTTCGTCCCTTCTCTCTCTCTCTTTTTCGCTCGCTTGCACCCTCGCACGCTTTGCCTTTTCTCTCTCTCTTTCTCTGTCTCTCTTTCTCGCACTTCTCTTTGTTCGTTCGCCGTTCGTCTCGGCTCCGGATATTTGTCCGGATTGCAATTGCAGAGGGCTTTTTCCCACTCGCTTCCCTCGTGCCTTGGCGTGTACCCGACCGAGTGAGTTCTCTTCCTCGCTCCCTCTCTCTTTCTCTCTCTTTTCCTCTTTCAAGCCCGCGTTTTCCTTCCTCTCTCCTTTCTGTGTCGCCACGACCTCCGCGTGAAGCAATATTTTACTCGAACGGATACACGGGCCTCGGCCGCGCGCCCCGAGAAGACCGGGAGGGTTAAAATCGTTTCGACGTGCTCGATGACCGATCGAGTGCCATCTCCCCCTCGGTGGAAATACGAACCGGACGCTCTAGTAGCCACCGCATTAATCCTCCACGTACCATCTACCCTGGATATAACTCGGTCCTCTCCGCGATCGTCGTCCGATTCGACGAGCCCCTTCGCTCGAGACTCTCCGCTCCCTCTCGCTCTCGAGCACGCGAGAAACGAATCCCTTCTCCAATTTGCATAATTTTCTACGACGGAGGAAAGAGGCGAGGCGTTTCGAGACAAGCGAGGGGGAAATTTTGCGATGAATTTGAGAGTAACGTTTCACGGGACCGGACGGATTGAACGTTGTCGGGCCACGCGCCCTGCTTCGCGATCGTTTTCACGAAAGTTTCATGATTCCCCTTTCCTGATCGACAAGTATATCGCTCGATCGAGATCGATCGCAGCGTCGAAAACTTTCTCCCCTTACGTTAGGAGGATAGGATCGGTTCGGACGTTGATTGCCAGCTGTCTTAAGTTGCCGTCGCTGTTCACGAATACCACGGAGACCGATTCTCCTGACGCGATACGAGCCGGATCGGAGCAGCGAACGACAGCTGTCCCGGATGGACGCTGTCGGGAAAAGGTGGGCGCGCACGATGGTGAAGCGAGAATTGATAGCCCTCCCGGCATCGTTAAATGGCGTTAAATCCGTAAGCATCATTTCTCAGGTCGAGAATATAATGAGCGGGCTTCGAAGATCCTGACCGGCTGTTAAGTAATGTAAATGTCTAGGCATTTTTTTCGTTCCTCGCTGCGAAGGAGGCCGAAGAGAATCCCTTTCGAACAGGTGGCAGACTAGACGCGGACCAACAGGTAGGAAACCGAGTCCGCTGATACGGGTCAAGAAATGCATAAATTAAACAGGAGGCGTGTATATACGGGTCCACCCCCCACCGTTTGCCTCGTAATTTATGCCCAACAACTGCATCGTGCCTCGAAAAGGAAGAGAGAGAAAAAGAGAAAGAAAGAGCTATTCATTAAGGCGAGAAGAGAAGAGACTCGGTCGGGGCTAGAGCAAACTTTCGGTTTAACGAATTTTCCGATTTCGCGCATTAATATGCTAATCCAATTAGCCGTTTCGGCACAACGGCCCGCACTCCCGCACGTGTGGTACCGCCAAGTTTTTAACCCCGAAGAACTAATTGAATTAGCATTTCAATGCAGCGATTCGTGCAATTCGTTTAGAGCGTAGCTTGGTTTAATTTCGGGATACCTCGCGCGTGGAACGCGCGTTGCTGATATTAACGTTTGATCTGCTGCTGTAGCACCCACGGGGGCACGGTTTTAATTATCGTCCTCGAATATTTATAACGGCAAGTAATTCTTACCGCTGCTGGTGCCTTCGTTGCAGTGGACGTGTGCAGTACGTGTCGTCCCGTCCGGAGCAATGAAATTAATTATACGCAGCCTCGCAATGTCATCACTTTAATTTGAGATGAATACAGTGTATAAGAGAGGGAGAAAGAGAGAGAGAGAGAGAGAGAGAGAGAGGAGGGGGGGACGGGAGAGAGAGATTTAACTGTCGTTTTTAAAAATTTCTCCGTGGTTCTTATAATAAACGTGCAACTTACTTTGCTTAACTTGTCCAACTTAACTTGTCGTAATATGGTCACATTGAGCAAAAGAAGCAGCTTATAACTGTTCTAAGAATCTTTAAGGATTTATCGGACATACAGTTGGTACAAAGTAAATAAAATTTGGAAATGTGTTTAATATTAATATTAATACTTCAAATAAATTATATATAAAAAAGTCGAAAACTGTGTGATTAAAATTATATTTTTATTCAATAAGGTTTTTTATAGTTTATTTACTCGAGTAAATATACTATAGAAAACGTTATTGAATAAAAATATAATTTTAGTCACACAGTTTTTTTTATATATATCTTTATATATTTTTAACTTTTTTTATATATAGTTTATTTAAAGTATTAATATTAAACACATTTTCAAATTTTATTTACTTTGTACGAACCAGTATGAACTGTATGTCCGATCGATCGGTTTGTTATTAAAAATTAAATTATGTTTTACAACATTAAGAAAAATCTCAATTTTTTTGTGTAAGTACTTTAAGTATTCAAGATGATTTATAAAAAAGTTTATTGTAATTGCTTAGTTACTTTATAAATAAATAAATAAATTTTGTTTATTTTAAAGAACTGTTTACATCGTAATAAAATTTCACATAAATTATCTTGAATATTTAAAGTCCTTAAATAAAACATTCATGTTTTTTCATTATCTCTTATTTTATTATTTCATTATTAATTATATGTATTTTTATTAAAGCGCACGTTTATTTTATATTGAAATAATTTTTTATTCCAGATAGAAAATTGCCGTCAAACTTTTTTTACTATTTTCAAATGCAATATAAAACAATTTGTAATTTTATCGTAATTGTCTTAATGTTTTGAGAAATGTTTTATACATTCTTAATATGATTAGTTGAAATGTATACATTTAGATCTAACAAGAAGGAATTGCAAGAATCCGTCACATATTAAAGAATGCTATACTAGTTGCAAAGCTGCTTTTTCAGCTGAACGTAGCCTTGATTGTCATAAATTTAGTAAACATATGATAAAATTAATTAACCCATTCATATACAATTTTCAGAATTAATTCCCAGAAGAGAGAGAGAGAGAGAGAGAGAGAGGGGGGGGGGAAAGGAAGAGAGAGAGAGAGAGAGAGAAAAATAATTGACAATAATATTCGATATATGAAAAGTTCCACGCACGTGATTTACTAATTGCATTATCACGGAATTGCATTATCTTCGCGGCATAGCGCATTATAGCGATACGATACGTAAATCGTAAAATTATAGTTCATATGTGGTTCGTGCTCCTCGCTAGAGAGGTTGCAGCTCGGCCGTTTATTCGGTGGTTAGCCAAGTTTGGTATGACTTTGGCTCGTCTTCAGTTGAGTTGGCTCGGGAGAACGAGAGCGGGATTCTTGGGTGGGGGTAGAAGGCGAAAGGGGATTCCGTAAATTGAATGACTTGGCCTGTTATACGTTATCCGAGACTTCTTTGCTTTATGCGCGTAGAATCGGGCGAACGAGCGCAGATTCTATTATAGACAAGAAGTCACCCGCGGCTGCCTAGCTACTACGCTCGATGCCATATCCGCATGTATTATGCATGTCCGGGCAAATTTTGTCGTCTGTCGCGACGAGGGGGAGCCATCGTCTTATTTATTATTTACGTTTCCTTTGGCCGATAAACGGACGATCTTAACTTGGCTCTCTTAAGAATGCCGACGTTTCTCCTCCCATGCGAAAATTAAACTGTGTTGTAGACTATATTAATTTTTCAGCCCGGATTATCCGCGGGCACAATTTATATCGAGATGAGAAATATTGCGTATACATATATCGTAATGTGAAGTCTTTTAATTCCGCTCGCATCGCGATTGTACTGCGCGAGCTCATTACACACACACACATACACACACACATACACACACACACACACACACACACACACACACACCGTGCAAATTATATATGCTTGAACATTTTATTATTTATTATTTATGAATTCTTTACGTGAAAATATCACGTAGCGCGTAAATTGCAGCGAAATAAGATACCGATGATAATGATACGTGCGCACTGCAAAACTATATCTGAATAAACTAATATACATATAAAGTCTGTATATATGATGAGAGAGGTTGCAATAATACAAGATAATTAAATTTATTTATCGAGTCTCATGAAAACTATACAAATAATGATTAATCTAACTAAAAGACAGACTTATATAATATGAAAAATGTGTAGATTAATATGTAATATATATTACATAAACTAAAAATGCTATATACAATACATATGTATACATGTAATTATATGGTATAAATATTACATCAATTCAATTATTTAGAACATCTTTGTTACTTTTAATGATAAAGAACAAATTGTTTCCAAGAGGTAAATATTATATGATAGGCAGCATTTTTTGTACTTATTATTTAATGAGATTTTGAGATCATCATTTTTTAAAATAGGATGGCAACTGCATTACGTTAATAACAGTATGTGCCATCCTATTTAAAAAGGTGTTGATGACGTCTAAATGATCAAGTTACACCCTGTATATAAATTGTGTATTATAATATTTAATTATTTATAATTTTAACACGCCGATCTGCTGATGGCACATAGATGAAGCAAGATGAAATTCTCGATTAATATCATATATATTCATGAATAATTTATGTCTTTTTATTTTTCACTGATATAGCTATCCTTCTGAACACTCTGCTCGTCGCTGCACCGGAATGAACTGCCCTTAATAACACAATCTCACTTCTCGCAACAAGATTACCTCGACGATAGGTATCCGCCGTAGCTTTAGAAACAATTAGCGATCTTTGATATTGCACTAAATATTTCATCGTCGTAGCGCGCCGTTAAAGGGTAGCTTCAAGGGTACTTAATCGTCTGCTGGTTGGGGCTTACACGAAACTTACGATGCGCAGAACTAGATTATAGTTAGTCTCGTAAATGTTAATCCTTAACGAGTTGCCAGATAGAGCAAAATAAAAACTTCCCGCTGACCTAGATACCAAGTTGCGATACTTGAGCTAATTCCCGGGCTTTGCCCTTATCATCCCGGTGGTCGTAGACAAGCGTTGTTTATCAGAGCGATGTCAGTTTTACCGCGGGGCAAGATATCCTCGAATATCCTCGCGCAATCAAGTTCCTTTTTTCCTCCCCCCCCGTCTCCCTTCCCTTCTTTTCGCGTCGATCTCGTTTCACCCTCTCTTCACAACTTTCTTCCTCTCGGCGATATTCCCGGAGCCGAAAAACGCCCCTATCCCGGCTCGTCCGCTATGAGGTAGGAAAAAAAAGGGGCGCCCGATTTCCCGGAGAAAATGACGCGCGCCGCCCGCGCCATACGGGATATTACTTGCCGCGGATGTTAACGTCCGTTGCATTTTTTTGCGGACGCGACGGGATGGGCTGCCGCAGGGGGGGGAGGGGGAGGGGGAGGGAGGAGGACCAGCAACGGCTTTGGACGGTATAGCTGTGCCAGATAGCGGGATGCTGTAAATCTGTGCATTATACATGACAGTGAGATCAGCGCCATTTGTTATTCCCCAACGGAGCGCGCGGAAAAAGAGACGTGAAAAATTACCGGAGGGCGCGGCAAGCACTTACTGAAACGAGGATATTGGGGAAATTTCTGGGCAGCGGAGGAGAGGAAAGGAGATTTGGCAGAAATCTCGCGATGCGGGGGATCGAAATTATCGCTGGCGCAATGCGTAATATCCCGTGCTCCGATGCACGCGTATGCCCCCCTCGATTCGTGCGCTCACTCTCTGGCACGGGTTAACGGATAACGATCGCAAATTGTTGTTAGTTCGCGGCTATGTGTAACGTTTTCGCTGTATCTCTCCGCGAGCCGTGTTTTCCGCGTACAAGGTACTTTTGCGTCCGATTACAGGGTTACATACATTATATGAGGTACTCGCGGTTAATTTGACGGGTTAATTTAGTATCGATTTTCCATCGACGGACTAGTTATGCGTTATCGGATGAGAATTTCGGAGCCGATTTTCGAAAACGCGCCTTTGCTCTGTTTTGGAAAAACATCACGATAAACAAACTAGAGCGACGTATATTTGTAAAGAAAGCGCTCGTTTTTCAGAAATTATTGGCCCATCTAAAAATTACTTCATTGAAATTGAAATTGAAAGATAAGAAACGCTAGTCATTTGATACTCTCTCCCGTTTCTTTTTATCGCGAGATATTTTTTAAATTATTCGAGACTGTGAATTCATTAATCTTTGGAATGAAAGTTACAACATTGTACCTTTGTAAGAGTTTTAACGAAATATTAATGACTCCGACATTGTTTATCTTGTCGCCTAGTAAATTTCAGGTCTTAATTCTATCGCAATAGACCGAGCACACTGTGTTTTCACGTGAAATACGAACTCGTCGAATTGCTTGTTTTGCGGATAAATTTACCAAGGAAGGATGCACCATGCTCTAAGAAATAAACGCGCCGTTGGCAAACGTATCGTTTTCTTGTTACCCCCAACTTTCTTTGAAGGATAGTTCCACTGTATTTCTTCGCCTGAGGATAATACGAGAAAAATATATATTGATATAAAGCAACGGGAAGAAATGTTGTTAATATACTAAAAATATATACGTAAAGTTATGTAATAAAGTTACGCAGAGTAAATGCGACTTAAAAAAAGAAAATTGAAATAACGCTGAGATAAACGTAACATCGCGACAATTTCATTAATGGTTTTCATCAGTTTTGAAAGAGTTTGTGTCATTTATTGTTCATGTCGTTGTGTCGAATGACATAATTTAATTTTCTATAATTAATATCACGTCAAGCAACTGCATCGGAAAATCTCATCCTTTTATTAACGCGTTCTAGGCAGCTCGCGATAATTTACACTAATCAACATGATTGTCCTGATGCGACGATCGTATCGAGCGCATCAGGGGAACGCGCGAAAAAGTCGCCAGCGAAAAAATGGCGAGCGGACGGCGAGATTCGTCGTCGATTTAGTTAGCTGGGCGCCAGTAAATTTAGCCAGGATGTATGGATGCAAATTTAATATTCACTCCTCTTTCGTAGCCAGTTTGTCATTTTCCTCTTTTTGTCACGAGTGGGTGGCGTTATTTACCTTCCGCGTAGCATTAAAAAAAAAAAAGATGTAGCTGACGTACAAACTGCGCCGTGTTGGACGTGTCCCGGGAGAGGAGCCGGCGATGCAGGCAGCGCGAAATCTGAACGCGAATGAGCGTGCAGGTGTCCGTAAATAAACTTGCATCGAGCTTGTGCGGCAAACCGGCGAACGTAAAAGGTAGTTACGCTTTCGCCGAGTTTACCCGGCTCACAAAGGTCTTTCAGCTAACGGCGGGTTTTATTCGAAACATTTACCGCAGCTTCATGATACTGGGATATCGTTCGTATAATCGCGCCACGGTATGTAGTGTATAAAGCGCGAAGAATTCCCGCGTTTGCGCGAACAAACACGATAGGATGTAATAAATGTTTTCTAATTGCCCGGATACAGTCGGTACCGTGCGCGCGTGCCCGCGCCGTAACGCATTTCGGTTTTATTTATGCCCCTTTAAGCGCTCGTACAATTAAATTATTTCGCATTATCGTGACCCGGTTGATTGTAATGATAGTGCTACATCACTCCGGATTGAAAAAGTGGAATTTTGATAGAGTATTTTGAAATGTGAAATTAACACGCAATTAATATCATTAAACTGTCGGCCATTAAAGGGGTAATTGCAACCGCGCGCATGATGCAGCAATTTCTACAGCACTTCGAGGTGTAATTCTGTAAATACCGGCGTATAGTAAATGTCACGATATTTACATGAAATCGCATTCAATAATATCTCATTTCTATTCCTTTTTATTTACAGTTTACGGAATCGCAGGGATGCTTCTAAGCATCAAAATTATTAAGTTGATTAGCTTTAATTTAATTTCTGTGATATTACATTTCTGGGTTCTTCTTCTCTTAAATAAAAGCTGCTTTAAATCTGGCAAGTAAACGGTGCGCACTTGGGGAAATCTTGTAAATGTTTGTAAATTGACCTAGAAAATTATTATTGAGTATAATTAAATCTGCTTTTGACCGGTGTAGTCATTCTCGTTATTTAAATGTGTTAATTTCCGGTCTTATCAGGATCTCGTTTACTGGAAATCTCATTTCTGCAACCTTATTCTAATATTTTTAATTATGGCGATTAAAAACTTGAAATGTTGAAGTAGTTCTCGAGGCAAAAAATCTTATAATAAGAATAAGAAGACACGTAGACAAATATCAGAATTTTCTTATTCAATTATTTAATTGTTCAATTTCATTACTTCTGTAACTTGTCCGTGACGTTTTCGTTCTTCTAGTTCATCAATATTTGTCAATGTGTCATTCTGTTCACCGATGATAATGTTCTCGTTATTCGTTTCTGTCGCAGGACAGTTCCAGTCCGAAAGGAGCTCATATGGAATGGCATCACGTGGGCCGTCGTCGCTGTCGATGCTGCCGATCGCGATAGCGATGGCCGCCGTGATGACAGTCGTGGCTAGTGGCCTCTGTCCGGCGCGATGCCGATGCGACGACGAGAGCCTACGGGTCTCGTGCGCCTACGCCGGCCTCGAAGTCGTGCCGATTCAGCTGAACCCGGAGATCCGCCACTTGGACCTGTCAAACAATCGCGTGACCAACGTGCACCTCACTTTCGGCTTCTACGGGAATTTGGAGAGCCTCGACCTGAGTTCGAATCTCCTTCACACATTAGGTCTGGCGAATTTCGGCATGCAACAGAATCTGATCGTGCTTAACGTCAGCAATAATATGATTCACACTTTAGCGAGAAACGCCCTGGACGGACTGACGTCCTTGAAGGAATTGAACTTGGCTGGCAATAATATCTCGGAGATATCCGAGCAGGCGTTCAAGTCCACCAGCGAACTGGAGGTGCTGGACCTGAGCGACAACTCGATCACAAGTCTGAGCGACGAGTTGCTGAAGAACCTGCACAAGATACGAACTCTGATTTTGAACAAGAACTCGCTGTTGGAAGTGCCGATGAGCAATCTGGCTCTGGCGCCGAGCCTCGAGCGCGTAGATTTGTCGGATAACCTGATACTGGAGCTCGACCAAGACTCTTTGCCATCGTTACCGTCGCTGGTTTCCCTGAATCTATCGAACAATGTCATCAGATACGTCGCTGACGTCGCCTTTGATCGTCTACCGGATCTCCTGTATCTGGATTTATCCGGGAACAATCTGACTTCCGTGCCTACGGCCGCTCTGGCCAGATTGAACGTTTTGACGGGTCTCGTTTTAAGCACGAATCCCCTCGGGTCCTTGGAGGCCGTGGCCTTCCGCAATCTATTCGAGCTGAGGACCTTGGAACTAAACGACTGTACGATCGCGAACGTAAACGCGCGGGCCTTCGCCGACAACGTGAATCTCGAGCGCATCTCGATGGATGGCAATCGAGAATTGAGAGAATTGCCGGCGCGAGTGCTTTACGGAGCCCGATACCTCAAGTGGGTCTCGCTACGTCGATGCAGCCTGGCGACCCTGCAGCCGACGCAGTTCCCTGTCGACGGGCTGTCGCATCTACGAGTCGGCGGCAATCCTCTGGTGTGCAACTGCTCGGTGCATTGGCTGTGGAACGTGATTCGCGCCGAGGAGCGACGGAACGAGACGCGGCTCGAGCTAGACAGCCACGACATCGTCTGCAGCGACGAGGAATTCGCCGGCAGAGCGCTGATCGCGCTATCCGAGGGCTCGCTGCGGTGTCGCTTGAGTCCCTTGTATCTATCCCTGTCGGTCGTTGGCTGCTTCTTGGCGGCCGCGGCCGTGCTCACCCTAATTGCGCGATTGACGCGCGCGAAGAGGAAGAGACGGTCGCTGGCGTACGCGGCGCCGAATCGTCCCGAGTTTCTGGTCTACGTCGGCAGAAGCGACAACGGGCTGGACAAGAACGGCGAGTCGTACAGTCGCCGGCTGCTAACCAGGAACAACGAGGACATTTCGTACGATTCGCCGCGCGGTAAAGTGGCGGCGGCTTTGGCGGCGGCAGCGGCGACGACGACGACGACGACGACGGATTACAGCCCGCAATCGCGGGAGACAAACATCTACGAGACGCCGCGTTACGCGCGGCCCGGACGTCGCGACGCCGTCGAACCTACGTCGCACGACAAGCCCGGATTTCCGACGGAGGAAGGGGTGTACGCGGTGGCGGACGTAACCGATCTGCGGGACGAGCCGCCGGAAGTGCTGTCGCTTTATCGTGGCGCGCGCAGTCCTCTCGCCTCCAGGTCGAACGTCCTACGGCGATTGGACTACGGCTACAATTACGAGTACGATTACGATTACGAGCCGACGGCACCGCCGTCGCCACCGCCGCCGTCGCCGCCGCCGCCACCGCCGCCGTTACCGCCGTTGCTATCCGAGAAACCGCACGTCGTCTTCGTATGAGGGGAGCCGCGCGGTCGGAGGTCGTAAGCTGGGTGGGTCCAGCTGCGGCGGACGGTAATCAGCGAGAATCCGGGGGATAGTCTAGTCGTTAGGCGATACTGGATACGCCGTCGACTCCGTATCACGGGCCTTTAACTATCCGAAACTGTCTCGGGATTATTGCCTCGGCGCGACGTCTTGATACTCGAGGCGTTGCGCCGAGTGTACGTGACGAGAGGACCACGCGGGATGATGTGCGCTGGGACTTGGAGTGGCCGCGAGAATGGTGCGAGATATTTCGTACGAGATTCGTCCCACGCTCCGGATCGTCATTCGAGCGTTAAATTTACTCGATATCAACGCACGATATCGTTTGGAAACGATTGCATCGGCCCTATCCTAGTTTACTCACGTTATCGGTCGTTACGACTCGCTGCATACGAGGACCAACGAACTGCTGCAGGTGCTGCATTTCAGCACGGCTAAACGTTTGAGCAACGGTAATGTTCGTTCGCGATGGGTACGAAGCGAAAGAGAAAGAAAAAGGAAAAGGAAAAGGAGGAAAAGAACGGCGAACGTCCCGGACAGTTTGTACCGAGTTTAGAGTCGCGGTAAGATGGGAAAGTGGCGTCGAGATTGTGGACGGACATTACTTTCCACTTGGCGTTGGAAGAATGATCGATACCATCGCCGTCGTCGTTGTTGTCGTCGGGAAAGCGGATTATCCGAAATTCTGTTGCTCGAATGAGAACGGGTGGTGCTTTCGGCTCGTAAGAAACCGACGGGGTTACGGGGCGCGCGACACGCTGAAATTATCCCCCGAGGACAAACAGTAGCAACCGTGGACGAGTGAAAATGAAATGTCTTCCGAGATAGTTGCGTCGTTGCTAGACAGAGAGAGAAACGGAGTGAGAGAGAGAGAGAGAGAGAGAGAGAGAGAGAGAGAGAGAGAGAAAGAGCGAGAGAGTGAGAGAAAGAGCGAAAGAGTGAGAGAAAGAGGAAGCCAGGATGCATTCTCACTGAGGGAACACAATCTGACTCGGAATGTAAATTGTGCGGGAGCGCGAGAGTGCGTTGTAGTGGTCGGGTCGTGAGAGGGAAAGAGAATACGAGAGGACCCGTAGTATTTATTTTGCGAGGATTGCGAGTTGAAATCCGCTGGCTCAGTGTGAATGCAGTGGCCCGATTTTGCCCGGCGAGCGTTCGTTCCTGTCGGATCCGTTTGAACAAGTAGTGACAAATCAAATCAAAGCTGCGTCGCGTTAGTCGATTAAAGGTCCTTCTAAAGATTACTAGTACCTAGAAATTAATACTCTTCGTAAGGTCCGTTCCAGACTCGGGGTTCACCACTAAACTGTTACGTCACAACCGCTGTACGGATTAATTATTGGCATCTTGTTATCCTGCCCTCCCTCCCCCAACCCCTCCTCGGATATCCAAGTATCCGAAACATTCGTTTAAGCTCGAATTCGGTTTTGTATTTGTAAATAATTGAGTATCCGGATCCAAATAGATTACTTTCCTCGGGCATCTCCACTTACATGCATACATTTTTGCAAATTATTGATTATTCCAATAAATGAATGGCGGATATGCATTATTAAACTTTCATGTAGCGCTGATCAGCGTTGATTATATATGAAGCCTTCAAACTCGGATATTTATAATCCTTATCGATTATTAGATATCTGATCTTTTATTTCTGTGTTCAAGTCGAGCGAGTATCCGGATACTCGAGCGCTCAAAGTTTGCAAACTCGAGCTACAGAGTCGAGATCAGAGTGCCGTTAATAAAAAGAGCGATAAGTTGCCTGCTGAAAAATTACGTTAACACACGTTCCTCCACACAAGACACGCTTAAGGGAGCAAATTACGTTATAAGTCGCGAATCTGACTTCTTTCCCTCTTTTGCGACCGACAGAGGGAGGGATCCCTCGTTCGTACGAAGTATTGTAAATTGAAGCAATAATAGTTACGACCTTTACTCTGTAAGCACATTACACACCGAATATATTTAGGGACAATTACAAAGGACACATTTATACGAAATACATAAGCAAATACATACGAAAAATATAAATATAAATATAAATAATATAAATATAAATATATATATATATTTATTTATTAATTTATGATGTTAAGTTTGGAAAGAAAGATGTTACGTTTTGAATACGAAAATATACTCAATGCAGTACGAATAAAGTGCGTACGTTTCCGTTATAGGAATCATCAAACTGGCTCGTACTTGCGACTCGCCATAGCGATTCCGTCTTGCGCCCCCGATAAAGGTGCGCCTGCACTCATCCGGTGCGGGCGTACCACGACGTCGACGGAAATCGCTACGCGAAATCCGCGATTACGATCCTGATAACCTATTTGTATGTGTTTTTCTTTCTTTACTTTTTTTTTATTTGCGCACGCCTCCAAACGCACCGCGTCCACGAAACCTAACGGAATATGCAAAACTTCTTAATTGGATCCGCTTGTAAGGCAACTTTGTGAGTAGTAGTAGTAGTCGTAGTAGTAGTAGTTTGCAGCACTCGGAGATTAAGTCTCGTTACTGAATCGCATTTTCCTACTACGGTTCGGGGGAGCTCGAACTTTCACAATGACAGAATTTAGAGAAAGAGAGAGAGAAGGGAAAAAAAGAGATTAAGGGCGCTTTTTTTGAAATCGTCAGCGATAAACTTAAATTGAGACATAAAGAAAATGTTCTGAGATAATATGTATTTTACTAATGTTTTGCCTCACAACGCATTCCTTTATATGATTAATTTTTCAATAATAAATGAGCGATTCATTATCGTCACGATAAAGGTTCGTCATATCGATCTGGCGATGGAGTATCAATGACGGAACCGAACAGAGTTAATTTCGTAGTTATTAAAACAATTTCGAGGGAGATCAATAACAAGGATTAAAGAAACATTTCGTCGTTTGCACGAAATGGAAGTTAGATTTTGCCTTCGTAGATCGTGGAAAGTCAATTTCCTTGAGATACGCAACTACGCGGTGCTTTAACGAGACCACATAGAGAGAAAGAGAGAAAGAGAGAGAGAGAGAGAGAGAGAGAGAGAGAGAGAGAGAAAGAGAGAGAGAGATTCTCGTTCCCGGGTCGCGTCGTTCGATATGCGGATGGTATCATAAAAAATGTATGGAAACCACCGTTCTCTTCCCGTTCGAAATGTTCACAGTTTCCCCAGAAACGACAATCCTTCCCCCTCTCGTCGATTCGCATCAACGTTCATTCGCGCCGAACGGCGGCGGTCGGATGGTCGTTTGAAAAAATGATGTTACTCATCTGCGCGGGATAAAAAGGAAAAAAAAGAAGAAGAGAGAAAGGGGTGAAAACCGACGAAACTATATTTACGAGGGCCGTGAAAGCGTTTAGCTTTAATGCGATTAGAACGAAACATTCAGGGCTCGTGTTCTCGTATGCAGGCTCCTCTCGCAAGCCGTCCTTCGCCCTGGGAGCGCTTGGCGCTCTGAAAAATTCATTCCACCCCGAAGCGGCAAACGAGAAATCCGGCAAAAGAGAAAGAGAGAGAAGGGAAGGCTTGAATGAAAATCCCCCTGTTAACGTGCTTCCCGTGTGCGGTCCACTGACCCAGCGAGCTGCATCACGAGCCTTCCTGCTTTCGACGACCGCCGAAACGGGTCGTCCGTCTTGGCTTGCTAAGTCTCGAAGTTTCGACGCGGAATGCGCGATCGATCGCAGTTTAACTCGAAAGTCGGCGACCGACTCTACTTCTTTGATTATGCGAGGAATTTTACGACTAACCTGCTGAGGAGTAGAGAGAATAAAGGAGAGAGAGAGAGAATGAGAGAGATAAATAAACAGGGAAAGAGAGAAAGGGGAGGGAAAAGTCGGTAAATTCTGAACTTTCGGCTTTATTGGAATTAAGGGAGATGATCGATTTTAAATATCGCAAAGCGCACATGTTGAAATTGTAATAAAAATAATATATAAAATGATTTTTCGTTAATCGAGAGATATAAAACATATTGCAATATAATAAATAAACATTTAAAATGGTATAATTACAATGTACAGAAATGCATCAAGGATAGATATAATCTGCGGATTTTATCTCTCTCCGACGCATTTCTATAAATGTAATTATATCGTATTTTAAATATTTATATTTAACTACGTTTATATCTCTCAATTAGCGAAAATCTTTTTATTTTTATGCGTAAAAAAATTAGCTTTGAATGTAATTTGGGTATTAACGAGATTAATTCGCGTATTTACGATTAATAAAATATATTGTGCGAATATTGAATTAATTTTCAAAATAAGTTTTAACTAGAATTTATTGAGACAATCACGAAGATCGAAATTCTAATTGAACATATAGGTCGGGTCTCTTTGTTTCTTTGTCACTTGAACATTAAGGAATAGAGATGGGAGAGGGAATTAAATCCGATCCAATTTACAACTTTGATTACCGACATTAGGTGTTCATCTCCAACCATTTCTCTATCTCATCTCTCTTTCTCATTCTCTGCTTCTCTCTCTCTCTGCCATTCAAATCGCGCGATTAAGCTTAAATCGTGAGCAAGTATCTACGATACGTCTATGCCGCTCTCGCTGAGATCCTTTCCATCGGCATTTCCATTTAGTTTGTTTCGTACAGAAATCTCAAGACTTCACTTCATCACGATTATAAATCACGGTCTCTAAGTAATCACCGCAGATAAAATCTCAACTCCTTCGAACGAACCGAGAGACTAGACTCTCTCCGAGCGCATAATAGGTAACAGCGCTGAAGGTACCGTCGGAAATATGAGCTCTGAGAACTCCAAAGAGTAATTTTATATACGAGCCTGTAGTGTTATGCATTAATTATACGTGAATCTTTTCTAACGCGCACAGCTCGTGTAACACACGTGACTTGCCAAGCGTTATTTTTAACACCTCTCGCCACCGCACGCCCGCGCCGCTGCTTTGCGCCCTTTGATCACATCCGGCGCCTATCTGTTTATCTAATTATCCGACGCATAGAGAAAAATAATTGGAAAAGACCGTCTCTCGAGCGTGGCTCGAGATATTCGATCCGAAAGTATTTTCGCGTTTGTGCCTACCCTCTCTGTCTCTCTCGCTTGGTTAGCCAAGATTCCTCGGTGGCACTTCGCCTGACTCGTTAGTCATGGTAGTTAGTCATGCTACGTGCATCCCGTCTCGAGAACGACCAAGAGGAAGACGAGGGAGGCGGAGGCGCTTCATTCCGAGAGGAGTTGGCGGGACCGGAGTCACCCTAAGAGGGATAAAGGCCTCGCGAGCGTCCTTCCTCGCTCTTCCTCCACACTTCCTCTTCACAGCCGCGAGTACCCCCTTACCCCCTTTTGTTCGACCCCTCGAAAACCACACTTCGGAGACTTCGATGCGTTTGAGGCGTGCCGCTGCCGCACACGACGGCTATTTTTGTACGTACATTACAGCCCGTGTAACATGTCGGATGTGTAATCGGCGTCAGAACGGTCGAGAAACATTTTCTTTTGCTCGGCTCCGCAGGAAACGTGTCTCTCGAGTTTATTCCGGTGTAAATTAAAGAAGGGTAACAGGTGTATCAGCTTGTTAAGATATTAACAGGACGGCGCCTTCGTTCTAGCCGATAAATCACCGTGCGCAAAACGCATTCAACCTTGTAACGATCTTACTATTATTATTACCTTTGTGATTTATATAGAAGTAAGCCTGCGAAAAAGTTGTCCGCTAACAAGTAGAAAAGCGTCCGAACCGTTCCGACGCCGATAAATCACGACGTCGTACTCTCACGTGCGTAAACGTCCATATGTGAGTGCCCGTTTTACTTGTTCCCCGTTTTTATGTGCGTGCGTGCGTGTATGGTGTGCTCACGACGCCGGTTTCATAACAGCAATACGATCGTTCTCGAAATATTCCCGACGACTCGAGCTCATAAAACTCGGGTCATTCGAGACCAGGGATAAAGGGCGATTAGGTGAGTCGCTACAATAAAGATAAGCTGACGGAAAATAGCTCGCACGAGGACACCTCTCCTCGGCGTTATGGGACCGGCACGTGATATTCGTGTTGCTCGTATGTGTCGTTCTTACCCCTGTCTTCGCCCTCGCCCGAATGTCCCCCTGTGTTCTTCGGCTGCCTTGCGTCCTTTCAAGCTTAAAAAAAAAAAAGAAGACCAAAGTACCGTTTTCTCGTCGCGTGGATGTAATGCAATGTACCTTTTCAGCACTTTGCTTCGTGCACCCTCGTATCTATCTCCGTAGTAAATCTGAATAGCTTGCGTTCTCGACAGAACGTTGATCGATGTGCCGATTGGAAAGACGAATAATCAGAAGAAAAGAATAGTCACCGTTCCCCTCTTTGCATTGTATTTTGTTTTACATGTTAAAAAATCTGGAGCTGGAATAATTCAATACAATGTTTTATGCAAGCGCGCTTCGCTTTTCTGTAAATGATATGATATACGCAAAAAATCAGTAATCATACACTCGTATATAAACAAGAATATATAAAATCTTCTTGAAAAAATTTGATAATTTTAAACAGACATAGCTTGCTTACACTGAGAAAAAAAGTTGTTAACTTTGTCAACTCGATTAAATTTTTTCAGTTCATGTATTATTATGTATTTGACTTAAGTACACAAAATACTTAAATTTCAGTTTAAATATTTATATATTTAACTCTTAACTACATATATATTTAACTTAAATACATAAATACTTAAACCGAAGAAATTCAATCGAGTTTAAAAATTTAGTTCGAGTTCAAACTTAACAACTTTATTTTCTCAGTGTACGTAAAGAAATAAAATTTTTTGTAAGAAACAAATTTCTTCACGTAAGCAAGTTATATCTATCTAAGATTATCATATTCTTTCAAGAAAATTTTATGCTCTTGCTTTTGTATAAGAATATGATTATTGATTTAATGATAATCTTTTTTCTTCTGATTTAATAATTTTTTTTCTGTATACGCGATAATTTCATAAAAACGACAAAACGTTTCTTTTACTTTTGAATTAAATAATTTATTTGTAACTATTTACAAAAAAGTTTTTTTGTACTGTTAATATTTACTTACATTAAAATTAGTATTTCGTTCCGTCGTTTTCATGCATTTCACTTTTATACGTTCACCTTTCTCATAGAAACACGTATTTTAGAACTTGAAGATTCTATTTGTAGCATTGTATAATGACAAATTTATTGCTCCAATTACAAAGAGAACGTGTCATTTCGTTTACGATGACTTATTGCTAATCTATCGAGACGTTCCTAATTAGAATAACGAAAATTTTTATATAATCTATTTTATTTTGCATTTTAATTCTTTACTTGTTTACTGACATAACGAGAAGCATGGTTGATTTTGGGAAAAGGTGTGCAACAAAAATTCTTTATCCCTAAATGTGGAATTTGGAGAAAATAAATATTTACAATCTTGATTACGAGACAAGCATGTAATTATTAATGAACTTGTTGGACGCACGATAGACATTGGGCTTTGACGAGCGACGGTATATTGTACATTGCATGTATTTTACCACACTTTTTAGTAACGTAGTCATATTTAGACCCATCCTCTCCCGACAAAGAGATCGGCTCTTGTGTAGCTACCAAGGGAAAAAGTGTCGATTTATAGTTCTTACTGTAATCTAGTCTAGACACTTTAAATTTCTACGTTTAATGCTCCGCGCTTGAAATTCTTCGGACCTTTAAAGATGAGCTACGGATTTATACTTACAAAAATGTACGCGCGTACACAGGGTGTTTCCAAGTCTGCACCTATGCTCCACGCAGCGAGATCCTTTGACTGACTTAAAATTCATTTTTCTTTAATAAAATTGTCGAGAATAGCCAACAGTCTCTGTATTGTATCACGGACGATTAAAAATTAAAGGGTCTCCTCGAACTAAATTTCGCAGCTGCCAGAGTACGTGTTAAAATCTCGTGCCCCAGTAAATTTCAAGTAAATTTTACTCAAACGGAACTTTAATTAAAAGCTACGTTATAGTAAATTACAGTAAGTTATTTAATACTGAACGTTGAAAAATTATTGACGCGTAAATAGCGTCAAATACAATTTTCATCGGAGAAAAAATCGACTCGATATTAATCAAAAAGTCTCGGTAGAGCACGAGCGCAAAATTGGAAACAATTCTCCTGTGTATACGACATATACAAATCTATACGTATATATATGCATGCACACGTGTACTCTCAGATATTCGTGTCTGAACGATTTTTGCGTGAACACGAAATACTTAAAATAATATTTTAAGTAATTACGTATACAAAATTTCATACATTGCTAAGAAAAATGTTCAAAACGTTTAATAAAATTATATTCAGTAAAAAAACGTGCCAATTGTCTATACACATGCAACAAAAGCTTATAGTTTCAATTTGTGATTCATTGTTATCCTGATAGAGAGAATAACGCTTTTATTATTTAGATATATAATTTAAATTATTTTATATCCTTTCCTTCTTATAGTTTATAGTTTTTTTTTGCACAATCCTTGTGGTCTGTGTTAGCCAAAATACATGTAATTTCCCTTTTTCGTTTAACTCCGTGCAAGATTAAGCAACTATTGCATCTATGTATTAAATGTGCCTACATAAACAAAAAAAGGTAAGTTTATTATTTTTCATAATAAATAAGTACGAAGATTTCCAAGTTTTATCCTACATTTTTATTTATGGCAAAACATTTTACTTTCCGCTCCAAGAAAGCAGTTTCCATTTGTGGAACGTACAAAATAAACATAAGAATCAAGGAAAAGAGAGTTACGCTTTACTAGATAAATAAAGATGTAAGATGGCTATACCGTACGGTACAAATAGATTTATTTTAGGGATATAAAATCCTATTTAAAAATACCACGCTCCGCGGACCATAAATTTCTGCGACCCCACTCCCGTAGGAATGCGCAAGAAGTCTCTAAAGTATGAGTTTAGTTCCGTCTTGATTTAAGTACCAGATGGTTTTTAATAACTCATTAAAATGCACGTGTGGCAACATCCTTTGCACGCAAAAACGTTTCCCGATTAAATATTTTATAAAAAAAAAATGAATTATTATGTAAATACTGCTTATTATATATATATTTTGTACTTCAAAATTTTCCTAAATTATGAGATAATTATTTGTTAACCAATTTGTAATTTTATAGCATAAAAGATATAAGTTTAAAAAAAAATATCTTTATAATTATATATATTATTAATCATATATCATATATATAATTAATGTCGTAATTGACTTGTTAAATAAGAGAGAATTATTTATAAAGTGGGAATTAATATTTAAATAAATCCAAATTATATAAATATTTATTAACTATTAAATTAACTATTAAAATTTCTCATAAATTCATTAATTTGTGTTAATTAAGAGAAGGAGAAGAGAGAGAGAGAGAGAGAGAGAGAGAGTGTTTTTTTATTTTTTTCTATAAACAAATAAAAAAACAAAATTTAAAAAAATTACTGTTTTATTACCTTAAAATTATTTAAACATAATTTGAGCCATCTATTAATACATTGTGTTCTTACTCATGGATCTGTTTTTAAATTTATACAGATATTTTTCATAATAATCCATGATTTTCTCATGTAAAAACTTTACATACATAAAAATATTATATACGTGTATATAATACATGTAACTTTTAGATATGATTGCCATATCAAGCTTGAAACTTTGTATGAAACTCCCTTGTTGGTTTAACAAATTACTCGAGTAACATATCTAATCCTTATCAAATTAATTGAGCAACAGCAATAGTATTTAATTAATATTTCATAAGTTTAAAAATCAATATCAAAATGTACTTAGATACAAATATGTGTTTGCAATGTTTTACTTACAAGGATAGGTTTCGAGGTGTCCCTCTTCGATTTTGACGAGTTTTAATATGTTGTAGTACAGATAAAAATAAGAGACACATATTTTTTTATACGCGCCCATTAATAAAAAAAAATTTATATTTTCCCCCACTAGAGATAAAAATTTTTTTATCACTGTTATAAAGTACTCTTCAAACCATTTAACTCTCACTTAGAACATTTTTCTCTATCTCTTATAGTTTCGACGATATACACTTCAAAAGAAAAAAACCGATTTTCTTCAAATGGATGTTTCATCTCTTAAAAGTAAAAACGGGCACGTATAAAAAAACGCGTTTCTTATTTTTATCTATACCACACATATTAAAGGCTCGTTAAAATTGGAGGGGGACACTTCGAAGCTTTTCCTTGTTAGGTAAATCTCTTATTTTAATATAACAAAAAAAATTTTTATTTTTAGCAAATAAATTATCTAACAAAAATTATTTCTTATAGAAATATATATTCCATCGTCACAATTAAATTCTTTTATAATCAATAAATATCGAAGAAAACATCAAATATCGCAAGTAACATTCGTTTCTAAATATTTCGTTTTTTTTTCCAGTGTAAGTAGAGCCTCCCAGATTCTTTCATAACTGTTTCAAGAAGTTTTAAACAATCATTAGGGTTTGCTGTACAATCTAAATCTAACAAATCTGTTATTTTGTTATTAAGTATATATCTTTTAATGTCAAGCTAAGAAAAAATCCATTTATAACGTTGAATAATCTGCTTTAATCTCATTGTGAAGAGTTGAATAAAGTTCAAAATATATTTTTTCAGTTTCAAATAGATATTCTAAGTACTTATATCGCAGCGTCAGTCGATCACATAAATACATTACTTTTTTGGAACTATATAAAATATGCAAAGTTTAATTTTTATTGTGGGACAAAATATGTTACTTTCATAAAAGTTTCGTGATTTGACAATTTTTATATTTATTTATTCACATTTTTGCATCAAAGTGTCACAGATAAAGTTCAAAGTCTATTCTAGCAGCATTGTAAAATTGATTCTGTTGTCCGGTTTTTCTGACCCAAGCACCCTTTTTAAAGTATCCCTCCTTTGACCACGCATGCATTTGCTGACTAGTATGAGGCCCATGTATCTCTGCATTTTCGTCTTGGGACCATTTCAGATCCCACGTTATGCTATCTTCTGCATTGCTTGCTTCCGCTGTCTTTCCTATATAAACATTATGTATACATATGAACAATATACATATGATGACCATATTTTCGTCGAGAAAATAACGGACTAAACTAAAAATTTTAAGATTTTATTCCTAGATATTTCCAAACCATTTTATGTTAAAGTTAGAAATCAATGAATAACAAAATTTTCTTGCGTAGTATATCAAAATAAGATAGTTTGCAGTTTTCTGGTAATTTTAAATTGGTTCGACTATGTTAGAACTCTTGATTTAAATTTGGTATAGCTTCGAGATAATAAAAAATAAAAACAGATGTAATCTAAATTTTAATTAAATATATAATTATATAAGATAAATTATCTTTATGTATATATATTCATATTTTATACATTTTTAGCAAATATATTTATACATATATACTGCATTTTGTAAAGCTTCAAGAGTATCAACTTTAAGTTGAATTTTTTTATGACTCCAAATATTATTTATTATTAAGAATATTTGAAGAAATATAATAACCTATTGATAGGAGCGTTTGAGTCGCGGAGACATATATAAACTTCCACAATATTTTAAATATATTTTTTTCAACAATCTCTAGTTAAATTAATCAAATAAATTCGCAGAAGTGTCAATAGCAATTCAATGTATCAAAATTCCCTTTCCCTCTTTTGAGACAAACTGATTCAATCGCTTTCACTAAATTTCAACATGTGCCTATTGTTTTAAGTACCGAAAATATATAATGGTTGATTTACAGCAGACAACAATAACTCTCTTTGACAGTACCAAACAATTAATACCGCCCTTGCATAAAATTAAATTTGTCGAGTGTTTTCATAAAAATTTATTTATTAGCACAATCTTAGACATTAAACGCTAATTAAATAAAAATTCTGTTAAAATAAAGGACAAGAGTTTTAGAAAAATAAATAAATCTAAAGGACAGCTATCTGAAATAAAGGACTGTCCTCTAAAATAAAGGACGAATGGTTATTGTAATGTACACCATACAAAAATTTCTTTATGCGAGAAAAAAGATAACGTAAAAATATTTGCCATTAATATATTGTATTACTTACCACTATCGACGTCGTCCAGCTTTGCTTTTTCCTTTTCATCAAAATCGTCAGCATACATATCCAATTCTGCTTCTTGTTTCGAAGGGTGTGCATATTTATCTCCTTGTTCAATCTATAAAATATAATATTTCTTATAAGAAAGATAATAATATATATTATGCATAAGTATTATAATTTTTTACCTTCTTTTTTATCTGTTCGTAGCTTTCTTGATATATGTCCATATTACCAGTGCGCGTTAACAATTCATTCGCCAGTTCTGTTAATTTTGTTATGTTAATAGAATTTGGATCTTCTTCTTCTTCACGTGTCTTAGATTCCTTTTTCTTTTTCCATCTTTCAGTTGTGGTTAATTTCTTTTTCCCTTTACCTAAAATAGGAGATATATTTACTTCCTATCATTTGAATGCATGCTCTATTAGTAATTGTGTTTACCAAGTCTGCATAATGTCTTTGAAACGGTTTCACCAGGTTTAAGATATTCTAAGATTTGTTTATACAATGGAATGGGATCAAACATAATATCTCCATCATCGTCACTATCGCTGTCTCCTAATCCATGACTTTTGCTTGATTTGGTACTTTTTTGTACATTTGTGGTAGAACCAGGTTTGATCTATAAAAATTGCATGTAATAATATTTTTGAAACTCTTAAAGTACATTATATAAAAAACAGGTAAACACTATTTCAAAAGTTTAAAGAGTAACGCAATTCTTGGAAGTACATTTTCACAAAATGAGAATTCTACATTTTCACACAAATGGATTAGTTCAACTTCAAGCAAACTTTATACTTATTCATTCCACACTGACCTGGACCCAATCAATATTGTCCAACCAGTTATCACTTATTTGTTTTTCCTTTTTCCAGAGGTAATGTCCTTCTTTATCAAAATGACCTTCTTCCAACTCTTCTTTCATATTAAATGCTGTAAATCCCACATTTGCTTCTGGTGCTGAGGGTCCATCTTCTGTACCTGTTAAATAGATATAATTAAGCTATTGTAATTATATCAAATATTATACAAAATAAAAATTAAAATATAATAAAATTAACAATGAAATAACAATAGAAATAACATATTGATTTATTCATATTAATATCACACATCAAAATCTGAATACCTTCAAATTCATCTTCATTCATAACATTATATGTATCCTCATTTACTTCATCGTCTTCTTCGTCAGAGTCCAGTGAGTTCTTAAGCGGTTGCTTATTAGATGGATCTTCCATATCATCAAACTTGCGTTTCGACATAGTTTCTGTTTACAAGTCATTTTTTTATCGAAAACAAAAAGGTAACGTTACGAGTTTACTTAAAAATTTTATTTGCGACATAAACTGAATAATCGTCATTTTAAAATGTAAGTCATGCATGTTAAGTAATAACAATCTAGAAGAGCATGACTAATGTTAAATTATAATTGCAACATGACTAATGTTAAAATTATAATTGCCATACATTTCAAGATAAAATTAAAAATATTTTTAAAATATTCTCATAATAATTGAATATTACATACGTTTTTTAAGAGCTGTGAAGCGACGTTTCTTGCTGTAGAAGTTTCCTCTGCGTCAAATAAGTGTCGAAGTATCGAGAGGTTAGTTTACATTCAGGTTATATCACTTGCGATGTAATTTCCAAGCGACCGTCACACTCTGTCCGTTTCAAAAATCTCGAACGGATTTTTCGTTAACTTGTTTACGAACGTCTTTTTATTTATAAATTGTGATCTGCGTTTGATACTTATCGTAAACAAAATTTCCAAAATTGAACGATCACTCGGTATAATAATTTCCACTTTGCCCACTCTATCCCTACCCTCAGTTATTTTCCTTCGGCCTTGTTCGCTATTCCGCCCGCTACATTACGATTCTCACATGACCGTGCATGTGCTGAGTAATAGAGTGATGCAAAAGATTTGTTCGTGTCGTGTAAGACGACTTCTTTGATTTTCATTGATTGATCATATTATGTACAAATGTAACTTTGCTCTGTAAAAGCTATATTTGCATATAATGCGATTGATTAATTGATGAATTTAAATAGGAGCAGGGAGAAACCTAAGAGACCATGCCCCCACTTTCACAATTAATTCATACGATTTTTCGAGACGCCATCTCTACAACGTGGAAATACACTACGATGCCAATTTACCTACTAGGTTAAACCTCGATAAGTCCATCACCCGGGACTATTGGCACACCTGACAAAGGGACCGCCAAACGCGCGTACAAGAAATCAACTTCAAATTGTTCCTAACCTAACCGCTTTTGTGCGATTGATTTATCTCGTTGATTTGTCTCGTCGCATTGCATCAACGATCATTTATGCAAACGCAATCCGCAATGCGGATGAGGCGCGAATGCTGAATCTTGGGGGCAAATAAATAATAGATACAAATGAATTGACTCACGGTTCGCCACTGGTCGCTCATCTGTTCAGCTTCGACGCTACGTCTCGGCCACAGCTCTCGAACGTTCAAGATCCAAGATCTTCACGATGATACATCTTGATTCATACTTGGCTCGAATACGCGATCCTTCGTTTTTGGCACTCTCGAAACACTCCTGGTAGTCTTAGTACTCACACGCGTCTGAAACTCGGGATATGAGGCAACGGAGAAGATACGAAACACGATTGAACGCGACACGACTTCGCATCATGCATCGTATCTGACACGACGGATGTTTGCACAAACGTCCGACACTCACTTCACTTTCGAAACACTCACTTGCATCAAAAACTCGTAGGGGACGATGAAGATACGAGTTGAAATGCGCCGCGACGCGTAATGACGTCGCGCCGTCGTACACCCGTACACCCGACCTTCCGACTGACCGGCCATTGCCGGCACTGCGTAGCGGCGTGAAACCGCGCCTGCGTGCCGCTACGCAGTGCCGCTCAAACGGTAACGGTCAGTCGGTCGGTCAGACAGGATGATGCGACGTGCGACGTTGCTACCGTGTCGTGGCCTATTTCAGCTTGTATCTTCGTCGTCCTGTATTGTATGTATGCACGAGTTTTTAACGCGAGCAGACGCAAGCGTTTTTTTAGTCCGCTAGGGACCGTCTACAAGTTCGGACGTGTTCGCCCGTCACTGATATTTTTTTAACCGTCGATTGCATCACAGTCGTCCGACGGGCCGACTATCGTCGTTCTGAGCCTTGAATTCACCTCGAGTGTCACCACATTGTATCTCGAATTTCAGACGCGTCACGCGTGTGAGTTCCAGAAATGTTTCAAGAATGCCGAAAACGAAGGACCGTGTTTGTGCCAAGTGTGAATGAAGACAAATCGTCGTGAGGATCTTGGATCTTGAATGTATGTTCGAGAACTGCAGTTGAGACGGAGCTGAACGGGCGACCATCAGCGGCAAACTGTGAGAGAGTGAATCAATTTGTATTCATATCTACTATTTATTTGTCTCTACTATTCGGTATTTACGCCTCGTCCTCATTGCATTCGCGTAAATTATCGCGTCGGTACAGGGTGCATCGCTCACGTGAAAGCGGATAGGACAAGAACTATTTCAAGTTGACTTCGTGTACGCGCGCTCGGCGCTCTATTCACCAAAGCTGTGTTCAGATTCCCCACCCGGGTGCACCCAGATGTCGTTTTATCTTTGTTGTTTACTGAGTGTTAAACAGAGATAGAATGATGTCTGGGTACATCCTGGTGGGGAAGACTGAACACAGCCCAGAATGAACGTCTAGGCACCCAGACATTATTCTATCCTTGTTTAACATTCGGTAAACAACAAACGACAAAACAATAAAACGACATCTGAGCGCACCCCTAGGTGTGCCAAAAGTCGGGCGACCTACTTTTCGAGCTCTAATCTGTCTGATTAATTGGCATCGCAGTGTATGTCCACATTGTAGAGATGGCGAAAAATCCTTTCAGCCAGGAGCGTAGTTTTTTTTAATGATAGAAAATATGTATTTTTTCTGACCATTTTATTTTTTACAATAGCGATAAATAAACAATTGTTAATATTAACATAATCAGCCGATTGTGCATGAAGTTTATAATAATCTATTTTCAATTCGATACATATGTAATGAAACATTGTCAGGATTGTTTAAAAATTCACAATACATAATGTTTACACTATTCGAAGAACTTTATGCCAAAATGGGATATATAATATAATTACTTAAATTAATACATATATTAACAATGTGTAGATTTTATTATGCTATTTTATATTTGCATGATCATATTCTTTTTACTTATAGTAGTTATTTCTAATAGTACAAATTACTAGATACTTTTAATAGTATTTTTTAATGTACTATTTTTAGTAGTACAAAATAACTGCTGATAATTCTTCCACGCATTACATCATTTAGAAAATGCGATTTATTTAATAGATCATTCTGTTATAAATTTTCACCTAATGGCCTCTTGATGGTAAACTAATCTCTTCACATTTCTGCTTTTACAATAAAAAGTATATATCTCCAATACAATATATCTATATTATCAATTCAATAATCTTATTTGCTGCAAGTAATATCGATATGGTATACAACATTAATGTTTTATATTATTTACCATGGTATATACTTTTTCCAAATATTACTGTGTAAATAAAAAACTATTCCATGTACTATAATTTTTGGAATGTTTAATATTTCAGAATGAAATTTATTTTACACATTGTGACTAATTCTTAATTTATATTTTAACTCAATGCATTCAAATGGGATGTAATATTTGATCTCTTATATTATTTGATGCTAACAATTTGATCTCTTAATTTTGGCTTTGACAAACGTATTATAAAATGTGTACAGTCTATTGAAAATAATTATTGTATATTTAATTATATTAATCCGATAGAGCCTGCATCATTAATCTTGATTTTAAATGTAGATATGTAAGGGTTTATTTTTAATAAACAAAACCCTGAAAAACACTTGATAATCACTTTTTTGCAATTAAAAAAAAATAATAATTATATTATATGGTTCTTGATAAAATTTTATGATAAATATAAACATCGAGCGATAAGCAAGCTCTTTTGGATTAATATAAAGAATATGTTTCAGGTACATGCTAGTTATTAGAAAATATTTTTTTTGTTTAACTAATATCACATATAAACTAAATAAAAGTAACATAAGAGATAATTTATGGAACACATATAACAGCACAGTTAAACAATATCTGTAAATAAAAATAAAAATTTAATTTTTTTTAACATAATATAATTGTATATGACATATACGTATTCTGAAATAGTTAAATATAACTAAAACAAGTTCTTAAAATTATTTTAAATGTCTTTTACATAAGTTATAATTTAAATTTTAATCAATTTTTATGTATTAATTATGTAATTAATTTGTATATATGAATTAATATTACATAATTAATATATATATATGTATTGATTAAAAAATATATAAGCATACGTATATGCTATTAGATCTCTTACAATACTATACATACACGTACTTCAATGGATTATACATGGAATTTCTTAACAGACAAATATCTAGTATATACTTTTGCAAATTACAAAGTAGAAATATACTCTTTATATGAATTATAATAGAAACAGTTTGTCACGCGCGCGAATTGTTTAATGAGGAACCAATTTCCTCTCTTCTTTGTATTACAATTATAGTGTATGTATTATGGTATATATGTATTTATTTTTAAATCATAATAAATAAATTTTTAAAGTGATATTAATGAGTAAACATGCTGTAAATTGTATAAAAGAGAACCTCTATTAAAAGTGATATATTTACAAATTAGGAAAGTTAAATATGCTATGCAATTATAATATATAAAAAAGCTTTCTAAGCGTTTCTGTAAGCTAACATTATAGTACAGAGAAGATAAAATGTAGAAATGTATATAAATAAAGGTAACTTTAAACTTTTTTCTTATCACATTATATTGAGCTACGCACTATGGCTTTTTAATGCGTGATATATTTGAATAACAGATAACTGGAAGTACTGAAGTTCAATTTTATATGTATGATTCATATGCAAATGTTGTGTTTGTAGAACACTGAATTAATTAATGATAACTACCTTTCAACAGTAAACTTATATACATTTTATAACAACAAAATGAACTGATATGTTATGCCACTTCTTATTTCACATCTGAGGCTTTGGCTTTATATAATCAAGTCGCTAAAGTGTATATTACGTATCCTAAATGCAAATTATCACTTTAGTTTTTATTATAATGCAAATACATACTTTTCCTATGTCCATTTTTATCTTGTGAGGTGTTGAGGTGTGTATGTGTGTATATATATATATATGTGTGTATGTATGTATGTATATATGTATGCACACACACACACACGTTATATATATATATATATATATATATATATATATATATATCATTTCATTGTACCATATATTTGTAAAAACATGGATTTTAATCGCCCATGTTTGTTTTTTCTTGTAATATCTGGTAATAACATGCCTATAATAAAATTAATTTAATTTATTAGTGTATTAAACAGCTCTTATTTTCTATTTTATCTGTTATAATCATATCTGACCTTAAGAGTAGTGAACATTATGCCAAGTTCTCCATTTTGCAAATATGGTTCCATGAAGTCCTCAATAAAATGTATTTCGCTCCCTAATTGTAACACACTAGCACGCACTACAACAAAACTAAACACTGGAAACAGTTCGTCCATCGTCCACAAATACGTAGATCCTAATTGTTTTTGTACTGCCTGCAGTTGAACGTAGAAAAATGTGTTAATATAAATAATTTACTTAAATACACTCTTAAGCAATATTAATATTGCCTATATTTTCTTACTTGTGTCATTTGTTCAAATGTATTTCTAACCACTAATAGCTTTTCTAAAGGTGAGAAAGTCGTTTTAAGTTGCTGTAAAGTTTCTATAGCCTCACTGAAATATGGTTCATGCTGATATGGTAATGAATTATCTGAAATGCTCATTACATTCGTAGTCTTCCAGAATTTCCTGCAATTTTGTATAAGAAAAGTAATTATAATAGCTTTCTACAATAAGCTATAGCTATAAGCTGCAATAGCTTTCTACAATTAGTTGGTATCATAAGTCACAAGCCATAAAATTTGACCAATCACAGTCAAATGTGAAGAGAATATTCGACTATGATTGATCAATTTTTATGGCTTATGGCTTATGATACTGACTAATAGCTTGTTGTAGAAAGCTATTAGTCGGTATCATAAAAGTTAAATATAAATATAATTGTTATAATACTATGAAGCAGAATATAAATGACAATTAACTTTTTTTTATTGTTATATAAATTTACTACTTACTGATCAATTTCAAGGAAGGCCATTAAAGTAATATCAGGCTGTTTATTCCATTTCATTAATCTTTCCCAGTATGCATCATCCTCCTTTTTATTATGTAAGGCGTATAATACAAAAAGTGCTGAATGTACACGTGGCAGTAATATCGGATGAAGTATCGCGGCAGCACTTATGACTTGCCTAAAAGTGAATGTCTTTAAATCAAAATTCATTATTGAGAATTTTAGATATATTTTTCATAGATTTTACAATACATACTCTTCTTCACTATCAGTTTCAAGAACATACTCCTTGCCACAACGTGGTAGAGCCGGGAATAAAAGAAGCACAATCTCATATATTCTTGTTGTAATACTGTGAAGTTCAGATACTGCATGGCTAAGCAATAACGGATGTACTCTTACTCCACCATAAGTAGCTGTATATACTGCAGCTGTTTCTGTCAATAGAGCGCCTAATGGATGATGCGGGCTTTCAAAAGCTTTCACTAAATACTTATGAACTTCATTGTAAGTCTGATTAGTGAGTTTGTCTCTTCCAAAGCCTGGTATCTTATCCAATTGATCAATAGTTTCGCTACTTCTCTCTTTTGTATTTGAGGTATTAGCAGACAATTTTTTTCGTTGCAATGTTTTCTGATGGGATTTTGTTATTATACTAGCAACATTTTGCCATACTTTTTGCGTTTCTATAGATTTTTCATTGTAACTGGAATTTTTAATGACTGGTTCAGATACGCCAAGTTGTTGATAACATTGTTTAAATATCGCTTTCCATTTTTGATCCGGAGGTACACATAGTTTTCCAAAAGATCTAATAAAAATAATGAAAATAATTTAAAAAACTCTTAAATATAAATTGTTAATTGTTAATAATTAATTTGCTATTAGCTACTAATAAAATAATGTTTAATATTGCAGTAATATAAATGATACCTACGCTGGCTTTGAATTAGATTGAGCAGTTCCACTAGCTTTATTCATATGCAATGTGGCAATAACTTTGACACCTTCATTCCATGCACCATTCATGTTACCTTCTAATCTATCGCCACTTGGAAATGTTAATGTACCTTTTCCACAAAATATTCCTGCGGACTTAAAATCACCTTCATAATGTGTGCCGTCCTCAAATACCATTACTCCATGACCCTAATGGACAATATTGAAATCAGTAATTTATATCTTTTTAACAAAACACTTTATATTAAAAAATGTTCAAATATATTACCGTTAAAACATCTTGTGTAAAAACACCTTCATAATAAATGCCATCGAGTGTCACGATTAAACCATTACCATGTTTCATGCCATTACTCCATGATCCAAGATATTTTTCACCTGTATTATTGAATTGTTACTAAGATATATGTGTAATTTTAACATTATGATTAATTAAAAATTTATCATTTTATTTTTAGAATCTTTTTATCTTGTAGTTTACTTTTAATTTAATAAATGTATATTTACCTGTCATTATATCATCCATTATTCCGTAACCTTGTTTAACACCAGCAGCCCATTCTCCAATATAAACAGATGCAATTGACGCCATGAAGTGGCCTTCTTTTTTGACACCATGACCATGAGGTAATCCATCTTTAAAATATCCTTCGTAAACATCTCCATTGGTGTACCTAAAATATTCTTGCATTATTAATTTTTTGTGAATAATTTGTAGATTAGGAAATGTACTAGAAAACTTTACACACATACACTAATATTTGGATTGCTTTATAAAATAATGAATTCTAATAATCACATGTGAACGTATTTTCAAGAAATGAATCTCACTTCATTGTTCCATATCCATTTTGTTGACCATCTTTCCATTGCCCTTCATATACACCTTGCATTGGAATTTCCATCTTTCCGGTACCATGAATAATACCTTTATGAAATTGGCCTACGTACGTACGAGTATCTGACCATTCCAGTTTCCCAAACCCATGTGGTTTGCCATTCAACCATCGTCCTATAAATTTGTGATATGACTCAGTGTACATATTTTTTGTACATAATTGCTTTTGCATGCTTCTTTAATCAAAAATATTTTATAAATTCTACAAACCAGAATATTTTGCGTCCTTAAAAATATTATGTTTTGTGAAAGAGAATGAGCTTGATCGTGCTAATGGAGGCACATTTCCGATCACTTTTTGCAAACTGTACTTTATAGTATTTTGTAGAGCATGTAACCACTCATTGCGATCAGAAGGGGTAGGAGTGTATAATACAAAAGTATCCTCTGGTGCAACAACTGATATAGCATTCTGAATAATTGAAATTTGTTTTTAGTTACACTTGCCATCAGTTTTAATTATTAATAAAGTATAATGTGTAATAAGTAATTTTGTACCTGTACATTTTCAGAGTCTGGTAGGAGTTCCACCCATAATGTTCGAAGTGGATGGATTGTATGTGTAGTACTAGTGACATGTATGAAAATATCTGTTAATAAAATAAACCAATGTGATGAAAATCTACCAGAATTAAGTATTGATAGCGGGTATGTTCTTGATTCTCGAATGAGCCTCCTATTGGGAGATCTCAGTGTTTCTCCTAGCTTTCCAGAACTTTCCCAAAATAATTTTGTAGCTTCCGCCTCTTTTTGACGTTTTTCTTGTTCATCATATACTTGCTCCCATTTTATAAGAGCTTCTTGTAATCGTTCAACACCCATTTTTGTGCCGTTACTTTTTATTAGACTATGAATCATATTCTTGTATCTATAATAAGATATATGTATATTACATACATATATTTTTTTATATCAATGTCAGTGAGAGAGAGAGAGAGAGAGAGAGAGAGAGAGAGAAGAAATGTTATATATTTAAAGTTTATGTTAAATTCTTATAACAATAAATGTAATAAATACAAATGTAATAAATACAAATGTAATATACTATAATAATATAAATTTTAATATTTGTAATGTAGATGATATATAAATAATACTGATGTACAACTTACCCATTTAATTTACATAAAGGATGCTGTAATGCCATTGTTATAACAATTTCATTGTTGTGTTTTTTTATATCATTACTTTTTAAATTATGTACAAATAAATTTGTTACTACTTGTGGCACTTCAATGAGTTTTGCAATATGCATAAAACCACCAAGAGATATAACATCGCAAATAGCATTTAAATAGTATTTATATACTGTAGTAAATTCTTCTATATTGGCAACGATCGTGACTTCATATGCTTCTCCAATGTGGTTAAAATAATCCCACAAACTTATGACATTTAAAACGCTAAAGTGCATCAATTCTGCATAACAACGACACAGTGTTTCATACACATTGGCTTCTTGGGTCACGCCGCTTTTCTTTTGAAACGGTTTGATGAGATTTTGGTAAACAGTTAACATTTTTTCCAAGAAGATCTGATCGTTTATTAAATCTTCTGATACATTTATTGCCGGTTCGTTTATCACAGAACAACAACTGTATTGCCCAGAACTGAAAATCTCTCTAGGACTGATTGATTCATCTTTGTTTTGTATGTCAAGTTGAAACATATCTCCAACTTTACTGAAATTATAATTATAATTCATTTATAAATAAATAGAAATAAAGTCGTTAACTTAAAAGCAGATTTTTACTTTAGTTAGTTACCTCGATTGTCCCATAAAATATAAACCATGATGCATCATTATTAAACTATGGAAATTGCCAGCAGCCATATCGATAGCTCTTTCATTGGAAGATAGTTTTGTGGTGAACAACTGAGGAGCGCTTTGATCTACTGTAGTGTACAAAGTGACCTGTTTAAAGTTGTTACGACCCCACGCAAATACTCTGCCGTCCAGTGTTAAAGCAAGCACATGGAAGGCACCGCAAGTTATCTTTCTGATACCAGTATGGCTAAGCTTTGTTACTAATACTGGCCTTGGTCGTTTAATATTATCTCCCGTTCCCAATTGCCCGTGCTGTACATCACCCCATGTCCAAAGTTCTGTTGCCAATATATTGCTGCCATTACGAGACAATGTATTAATCCTTTCGTTTAAGCCATGTTGGGATAATTCGTGTTCAGACGAGCCAGTACTTGATGACCAAGGAAACTCTTCGCACCGTAAGCTCAGTGCCAAGCTAGTTGCAGTAGGCTTTGTATAAGTATCACCTTGCTCTTCTAAGTGTTCATTGCTATCAGCTTTGCTTTCATTAATATCAGAACTACCACTCATATGTCTAGATAAAGTTACAACTTTACCTCCTACATTTTTTACCCCTTCGTACACCAAGTTTGCCATATTTGAAACATTTTGCTTTATCAATCTTGTTGACCGATCGACACTTTCCAAGGGTATGTCTTCCTTCGCACTTCCATAAGACGAAACCCAAGATAGTTGCCTGGTTAGAAATTGTCGAGCAGTTTCTGTGTTTATAAATATAACATTTCTCTTTTCGTCTTTGTCGGAATCTGTTAAATTATTCAGACATTCCTCGCCATTTTCAACGATGTCAGACGATTGTTGCTCCTTTTTGTCCATTTCTGGTAGAGGAATGTGCTCTTTACTGGCAGTGGACAGAGCGCTGATGGAATTTGTCGAACGATCTTCGCTGAACTGCTGTGCATGATGACCAGTGAGACACGTGTCTGACGATGTTACACTTTCAGGACTCAACATGACATTATTAAGACATTGTGGACAAGAATTAATAAAGATTTCCTCTTCCAACTCGTTTTCACTATCTGTATCATCTTTCATAAATTTGGTAGTTTTTCTCACAGCAGCCACATTAAAATTAAAACCACAAGCAATCTCAGACACTGTCCTCCCTTCAAAAAATTTAACTTTTTTTGGTTCTGTACTACTTATGTCTATCTGCGGTTGATTACCACTAGCCCACAACTGCCCAGTGTCCGTAACAAATAATGCTGCTTGATCGCTAACTGCTATAAATTTTACTTTCACCACTTCATTTTCTTCTTTGTATCTGCAATTAAAATAAAACATCTTTTCTATAATCAGATATTATGCTTTCTAACACTATAGTTACGAATACAGTACAGTCAATAAATTAAACAGGCTCACAATAAATTTCATTTATTTAACAGCCATAAATAAATCTTACATTTATATCTATTATAAGTGACAGAATGTAAACATACAAAATATATAAATACAATATAGAAAATATATGCCTTATATTATATGCAGGGTTGAGCAAATTAATATTTTTATAAAACTAAATTAATTAATTAAAAAGTTGTGTTACAATTAAATTAAAAGTTAATTTTGAAAAACATCATTTATATTAAATTAGAATATCGTATTTAAAAAAATTTTTAAACTAATTAAAAAAATAAGATTACTCTAAATAATAGAATAATCGTAATATGGACCATCATATAAATTTAATATTTTATTTGTTAAATAAAGTTTGTAAATTAACAAAGAAATATTGTTTTTTTATACAGGAATATATTTTTTCTTGTGCAAAGAAAGGTAAATTTTTAATTAGGAAAAAAGTTAATAAGTTGCAGCTTGTGTTTAAAAATAATTAGTTCAAGTAAAAAATTAATTCATGAAATTAATTAAGTTAAAAATTATTTATTTTATTATTTAATTTTTAACTTTTTAACTTAATTATTAGCCAACCCTGCTTATATGTTTTATATCATTCACTTGCTACATAATTGTCATCTTTGAATTTTCTGCAAAAAGAGAGAATTCTAATGAAAATTCACTACACTAATAAAAGTAAAGTTTAATGATGCTTTTATTCCTCTACAGCCAAATTATTACACCAAAATATTATTACAAAACTTTAATGATTCCAAACATTTAAATGGGAAAACTTTGTTTTAATTATGTTGTAACAAATAAGCGATATGTTAAATGAAAAAAGAATATATAAGAATAAATTTTAAATATATCCACTGTAAATTAAAATTAAATATATGTAATAAAGATAGGATAACAGTTAAAATTGTAAAATACTCAAAGGCGTAAGGTCTTTAGGTGTTGATAGGTAAATGGAAATATAGGAAAAAATAGTGAAGCATTTGGAATAGCAGTGATTGCTGCTGGCTGTAAAAATAAAGGATCCTGAGTTAAGACATATTTGTATAAGCTATATTTGTGAGAATCGTTTAGGCGATGGAAAAATAAAGGAGCTGATTGAGATTTGAACTTAGGATCTTTTATTTTAACAATCAGCACTCACCGCTACTCCAAATGTTCCACTGTTTTTTTCCTATCTTTCTGTTCGCTTATCAACACTTAATGACCTTATGCTTCTGATTGCGAGTATATTATAAAATAAAAGCTGTATATATAATTTTATATGTAATTAATATATTAATAAGTATATATAATTTTGAAGTGTAAAAAAAAACGTATGTCTCCTAGTGCACGTACCCATGACTGCAATACTTTACTTCCTCCTTGAGAACGATTGAGTCTACAACATTCATGTCCTGAGGATTTACTTTCAAGACATGTCCGCTAGTGTTGACGATGAACAGGTGTTCGGAATTGGATGCCAGGTCGACGACGTCGAATTGAGCCCGTTTGAAAACGAGCGTGGGACAGACGTCCTCGCGGAACGACACTTCCCCGTGATAGAGGCTGTTGGTTGTGGTCGCCACAAAAATGTGATCCTTGACGGTGACGAATTTGCAAATAACGCCGTTCGGCTTGTCGCCGAATGCGAAGGACAATTTGTCGGCACCTCTCCATAGATACATGTGCTTATCCATCTCACTATATGTGTAGAATGACAGATAGGATGGTTCACCTAACCTACGCAAAAACCCTTCTACGGACCTTTGTTTAACCGCCAGCAACTGACGCCACTCTCTTTCGTCATATTATTTGCAATAACGTTTCCCCCGTTAAACACTTCCGCAAAAATATCGCAGAGGATTTGCAGGGCGACATGATCGAACGAATAATCTTTTTACTGTGACTAACATCCGGCAGGTATCGGTTGGTACCGTTGGTTGGTGCTGTAATATCAGCTGTTAGTCTTGACAATATACGGGATGGGAGGAACCTTCGTGCAGGATTGCATGTAATTTTTTTTTTGCTCCGTTAAGGCGGGTTTACGTGAGACTTTAAAATTAAATAGCACGCAATATTCTTTATAAATTGAGTTATATCTAAAATCTTATTTATATCTAAATTAAATAATATTTAAAACTAAAAAATGATAAAAAGTTGCTCTGAAAATTTTCTGCGAATTGGAACATTTTTCAGAAATACTCACAAATATACAGAAAGTCTACATCTACTTCTTTTTGAATTTTTCATACACGTGAATTCTAAAATATTCTCATCCCATAATTTCTAAAACATACTTTAACTTTTTAAAATTTTATACATTTAATCAGAAATTATAGAACAAAAATTTTTAGAAATCTCAAGATATTTCAGAATTAATTCATGTATGAAAAATTTTGAGAAAGATGTAGATATGACTTTTTGAGTATTTTTGAAAAATGTTTCAATTTGTACAACAAAACTGAGGAAGTTATAAAATTGTTCAAAAATTCTGAAAAATTGTATAAAAAATTCTGAGAAAAATTTTCACTAGAGTAAATTAACTTGAGATTAAAATTATTTTGCATTGATATAAGTGGACAAAGTTTATAAATTGTATTCACGGTGTGCTAAAAATCACTCCGAAATCTTGAACGGAGAAAGATTTGACGAATTGTATTTGAACAATTGGTTATTTGACTAATATGATTGGTCAATTTGAGAGCGTTCTATTTTTGATTTGCAATTGATCACGGCGCAACTTTTCTCTTAGAACAGCCAATCACAATATTTATATTAAATTAGCCAATTAACGACGTGAGCAATCTGTTTTCATTCGTCAATTAGGTTTTAGAAAAAGATAGAGCAAGTTAAACTAATATTAAAGTTAATCTCAGTTATTTTCTATCTATACAGATAAACTTTAATTTCGGTTTACCTTATTTTTTTATTATTTTTTTTTTTAATTAAAAAGAGATGACAAATAAATTTAATAAAAATTTAAATGAACCTACATTGAGATAAAAATAGAGAGTATCTTTTTCTTTTTTTCTCTCAACGTTAGAGGGAAAAAGAGGAAATATGAACTGTATAAGAAATTCAACTGAAAAGAACAGACCAAATGTGATATCTGCAAAGAACAGACATCTGTTTTTCTGTACAGGCTACAACGGAAAGCACCAATGTAAGATCACTGTTCGTGACTAATGTAGATGATGAGAACGAAAACTGAACGAAGCTTCAGTTACATTCAGTATCGAAAATGGCGGCGAAGAGTGGTGGTCACGATGAGTGGCCCTCGGTGATGAAGCCGATATTGGGAACGTCGCCGCGTTCGTTTAATAAAACTGACGTTATCGATCTCGTAAAGAGCATCGTTAAAAGGTAGGTGCAATTCGCCATGGTCCGGCAACTGCGTTGAATCACGCTTTTCTCGACGCGTAAAAGCACGTTCCCCCTTGGCGGAGCAGAAAGGGAAGTCCGCCTGTCACCGCAGTTCGAATTCGTCTAATCTTTCATTTCACTCGGCAATAACACTCTTTTCTTCCATTGTTTTACAGCGAAAATAAATTTGTCTCTCACGAGGATCAATACGATACTTTTTACACGGCGGTCGCTGCCTTGTCGGCAGATTGTATTAGCGGTTGCGCAAATACGTGTAAGTAATATCGCGCATCTGTGCGGATAATTACATCAAAAAGTTTTTTTTTTAAGCATATGTATACATTTATTTTGAATTCCTATGTCCTTTCAATTCCAAGAGAGACATAAATTCCGTTATTCCAAAAGAGACGTACAAAAACAAAGAATGTAAAATATTTTTTGGTACTTACCTAGCTTAGGTAAAATACTCTTTAGGTAAAATATGTAGATAATATATAATTTTATAGATGAAACGTTAGATAATTGAGATAGATGTTCCTAGATACTTTAGATAAAAAATATTTAGATAATTTAAAATAAAATATTTTAAACTTTAAAGATGAGTTACTTATGTATTTTACCTAAAAAACTTGAGCTCCAATTTATAGGTGTAGTAAGTCTTTAGCTTTTGCTGTAAGAACTATAATGTTAACACTTAATACACACCTTGAGACATTTATGTTTTGTATATTTGTTTTTTTTTTTTTTAATATCTTGTTGCCAATAATTATAACATTTATAATTAATTTTTTAACCAATCGTACAAACACCATCTAAAGATTTCAAGTATATATATTTTAAGAGACAATAATTTTTATATACTTATAAAAGTCATGAAATTTAATGACTAACACGAACGATGATGTGTAATATCTGGAAAACAAAGATGAGTAATGATTAATTTGCTCTAAACTCTAGACTGCTCTAGACTTTACAGTTGAAATCTGGCTAGCTTAACCTTTCACAAGACACATGGAAAAATAAAAAAGTTACATGGAGTCTCTCATAAGACCTTGAAATAAAAACCATCTATTCAGTATAAGTGTAATATTTTTTCTCTTTTTATTCATAGCATTGACGCTACATTTTTTGAAAAAAATTTTGCGTGTTTTAATTATACCTAGAGTTCAAGAAACTCTATGTGACTTGCGAAAGGTTGAGAACAGTGCCAAAAATGCTTTATGTAAAAAAACGACATACATTTTAGAATTTAAAGTAAAAAGTTGAAAATTTACTATGCCTATTGTAGATTGTGATTAAGAGTATTTTCTTTTTCTTTTTTCTTTCATCCTTTTTTACTCCATGTGTCTCTTAAGATAATTCTGGAACAGTCAAATAATTCAAAGTATTTCAGAGTTTTTGTATGCTTTATTTTTAAATGTATAGATTTGTTTATATATATCAGATATAAATATGTACCGAGTCTCTTACAAAACATTTTTTTCAGTTGCCAAAAGTCAAATATCTATTGTCTGTCAAGCATGCAAAGTACTGCTTGCTTATCTCGTGGACAAGTTGCCACAACAACAAACTCAATCTGGAGATACTTCATCAACGGCTCTGACTACAAAGCAGCTGTTACTTCCAATACGTGCATTATGCATGGGACAGTCTTTACTTACGTCTACGGAAGAAACTGCTCTTGCTTCTGTAATAAAAAATTCCAAAGTACCACCTTATGTAACAGTTTTGTCAGGTGGAAAAGAAAAGGAGCCCTCTCAGCAACCTGTAAAAGAATCTATGCGATCTCGTTGCGACTTGTCTACAAGTATTCTTGAGCAGTTGACAATGCCGTTGCAAGATTTTTCGTCATCTTCAATTCTCACTAATGAAAGTTCTATCGATAATGCAAGTAAAAATACTAATGCTTCTACAGGCGAGACACATTCTGACATTAAGGTTTGTAGTACTAAAATGAAAATGTTTTTTTATAACTGAGTGAGATATATTTCCTTGTGATATAACTATCTTGAAAAAAATTATAATTTTTAATTGTTATTACATGTTTTATTGTACACATGTAATTATAATTAAGATTATAGTTTTTTTTAGTTTTGGTCGGAATAAATTAATTGAAAACTAAAAAAATAATTATTTATAATATTGCAGATGATGTTTATTTCAAACAATATAAGTACACTGCAGAATATGGGAGCAGGTGATACTTTGTTGGATATGTGTTTAAATCTCCCACATTTATCGCGTTATACCAGAAAGTACCAAGCTTATTTATCTAAAAAGGGATTCAGCTTACCAGCGAATGCTTCAGAAGCGCATACAATAAGACACAGTTTACATTCTGTCGTTAGCGACATTAACATTGTACATAATGTGATATCTCTTCCGATACTTGAACCTTTGACGCCACAGAAGTTGGAAAAGTTGTCATTGCTGACTATGTCCTGTCTGTATTGTTCAATCGCAAATGCAACAGCGTCAAGCATAGTTGGCATAACAAATGCAGTATCACCTAAGTGTAGTACAAATACTGCGGCAAATAGTCAAACTAATCAGAATACAAAAACTACCGATGAAGAGTACGATACTTTAGCAATTACAGTTGTTGAGAAGAGTTTAGAAATATTTGGCCAAGTATCAAATGTTATTAAAAATAGCACGCGTGCGGGAGGACATGTGAGTAATTTCTACGAGATTTGTTTTTCTTTGGTATTACAAAAATTATATTTGTCTACTTTTTGTAATATTACAATTATAAATATTTACACTAATTTATTTTAGAATTTTAATGATATAACGTTAATTTGTTTATAAATATATAAGTATATATAAGTATATATAAGAATTCTCTAACAGCGATGTTGCATATTTGTAACGCTCATTTTTCATACATAAATATAAAAATGTATCAGTAAATTCGAGATTTATACAATTTAGTTATGTTTAAAAATTGAAAATGGCAGTACTGATTACTGAAATTTATTACCAAAGAAGCATCGAAAAAATCGAAATAAAGAAAAATGAGATAACGATAGATTTTTACAAAATATTTTTGAATAAAATTAGTAAAAACTTTTTTTTAATGACAAAATAATATGACTTTTAGAGAATTAATTTTAATTTTATATAACTATGTAATTATATATATTTTAATTATATCAGATTCTGCAAAATCATTTACTTATTGGAGTGTGGCTCCTAGTCGCTGGATTGCAAGCGCAATTAACTGTGAGCAGTTTTAGTGCTGCGGATAAAGGAAAAGAAGAAAAAGGAAAATCACCAAGTAAAGCTCGCGACGGAAGTGGACGTGTAAATCTTATGAAAGTGTAATTATTACACGTTTTATATATTATTATATATTTTTTTGAGAGTTTGATTGAAGAAATTTTCCTGAAATTATATTTTATATTTTTGTTTGTACATTGTTAGCCATTAAAATCGCAACATTGAGAGTCATGTGATATTAAAGATATTACATTATGTTTATATGACAGATTAATTATGATACACGATGTACATGATTGGATCATGATCATTTACATATGTACGGCATTTGTAATCTATGACCTATTCATTTTATACATTTATTTCAATACAATAATATGTTCTAATGTGATGTGTTTTTTTTTACGTTGTAATTTTAATGGCCAGTATTGTGTTTTATTTTAATGTGACATTACATATTTTTATATAATTTTTTATATTTTAGACAACAAGGATTTGGTGTATTATCAGTGGCATTAGCATCACATGCATTAAATCTAATGAGCGCTCTTCTGGAAGATGTATCTATTGAAGCCAATTCCGATGTAGTTGTGGCAGTTCCAGAACCAGCGCCGCTGGATATTTTGTCTACCGCTACAGCATTACAAAGAGCAGTAACGTTCCTACAAGCAGTGCCATTAAATCATTTGTTATTTTATCTGGCTACTATTAGTTACAGAAAGGTATTGGATTATTTTTTATGCTTTTGCACTAATATTAAAACTTCAATAATGTGATATTTTATCATTGATGTGTATTTTATTTACCACAGGCTTGTACATTGAAAAGAGTACAAAAGCATCCATTAGAAGGAGATGCATTAAGTCAATCGGATTCGACTACATACTATGAAGATCTTTTGAGTTGTTCAGAGAACTCCACTGATGAGGGTAATATTATAAATCCACCTAAGATTATAATATATTTAGTTTTACTATTTAATAGTAAATTGATTATGAAAGATATATATTCAGAATACACATGCATGCGCCCACATACACACAATATCACAGAATCTTGATTTTTTTCTGCAGTTTCTCTTTTATCGCTACCAGTAGCAGGAATGTTAAAACAGAAGCTATTCAATGTGTGCTTTATAGTTTTATTTTACAGAACGCATGTAAAAAAATGCGTTAATCTTCCATAAATATTAATATATGCTATATTCGATATATAGAACAAACTATTATGTCGGCAGAGGAGGACAGCGAACCTATTTTAGGACTATGGTTTGAGGAAACCATTGCTCCATCGGACGAGACTTCAACAAATACTAATAAAGAAACAAATAACGAAGCAAGCGCGGAACGCACTACTGTTACTACCATTGTTCCTGACAATCGAGAACCACATGGAGTATGTTTCTATAGTTGTGATTATATATTAATATTTATTAATATTTTAACCATGGTAAGTTATAAAAAATAAGATAATTATTAATGTTTTCTTTTACAGTACATTTCTCTTGCAACAAAAATATTTCAATTTATGAATAAGCATTTAATTGGTAGTAGAAGTACATATGTTCGAGAATATGTGGTTAACGGCTTGGTTGAACAACAAATGGTAATATTGGCAGCAATTATAAGAGATCTAGATCATGAAACAGCTAGAACAGAAACAGGTAAATTTAATTGTCGTTATTTTTTTTGTATGTGTTATGTTGAAACCTTGAATATTTTTGAATATTGTATATGTTTTTTACATTTTGTATCAAAAGCAGTATTATAAGACAAAGTTGTACTTTTAGGCACAATTTCTGCATTTTACGGTGCTACATTGGGCACTATGTATTCGGAGTTTTCTCAAGCTTTAAGTCGTTACACTCACAACTTACTCGCATGGAATACACTAAGCGAATCTCTGCAAAATACTTTACTTCAACACTTGGGAGTGAGTCCTTGGTCCACTGAAAGCAATAATTCTACTACGTGGCCTCTACAAGTGTATCCACGAACTCTCAGCGTATTGGCACAGGTGTGTTGTGATTATTTAATGGCATTTGCATTAAAATTCTTTAGAATTATTAGTATCTTAATGATCTAACAAGTGTTATATTTCTAAAAAAAATGTATAATTAGGTATTGTTACTGAAACCTCAATTAGAAAGGGAGGCTGCGTGTATAAGCATATGGCATCGATTAGTAACAACTATGGTTGAGAATGTTTGCAATCCTCAAACAACATATGAAGCTGAAAACGAAGGTAGGGTGTAGCAAGTTTATCTTTAAATGATTTTATTTACATATATATGTATTTTTTAAGTCACATTTTTTACTTTATTCATTTTTACTTATTAAGTGGTTCAATTGTGTACTTATGTATATATGTAATTGTTAATATAGTTAATTTTTGTAAGATATATTAATATCTAAATTATTTTATTATTACTAGAACTAACTATTAATGTCTGTTTGTAGATTTAAACGTCGAACATGCTCAATTGGTTCTCTTTTTATTTCATTCTCTGAATTTAATGCAGAAGAAATCTGTATTACTTGTAACTGGAAGCGGCGCAGTGCGTTGCAGCGAAGCAGTCAAAACGCCAATGAAAGATTTTCAACTATTACACTTATCCCGACTGTTGCTGTTGCTTGAATACATGATGAAGCATCTGTATGATGCGCATCCAGTATTGCTTGAACAAGTAAGTTCTTTTGTCACGTATTTCAATTTATCATATTTGTATATGAATTCTACAAACTGCATTTTATACATATGTATAGTCATTACATTGCAGTGTAAATTATTTAAACAAAATAAGTTAAAATATATTTTATATGTTTAACTTATTTTAATTTATTTACCATCTGCAATATTACAATTTTGTAATGACAAATTCATTAAATGCTAGAGAAAGTTATTATCTCAATGTAATTGAGATAGCAAGATACCAGGGCCACCAGTGCGAAAGTGTCGCCTGAGTGGTAGTAAACATCTTGTACATTTATTATATTAATTATATTTTTAACTTTTTACAAAATAATGATTTGTATTCATTTTTTTTCTTTTTTACAGGTCCAATGGAATCTATTCTCTGCGACAAGTTTAGTATGTGATACAAAAGATGGAAACAAACAAACTGCCAGGGCTTTTACTCCTTGGGTAGAAATAGAAGATAATTATCGTAAATATGGTTCACAAGATGAATTCTCAATGAAACCACGTTTTTATAATTTATCGAGAACAGATTTTAATAACCAGGACGCACCAAAGTTGGATGGATTGGTAAATTTTACATGTATATTAATTATTTAAAAAACACGACGTTTTATAGAAATAATTTTTATGACTAAAGTAATATCATTCCGTTAACTACATTTATTTATTTTGATTTATAATAAATTTTTTATGCGTTTTGAATATTAGATAATTTATATAAGAAATTTTTTTTAAATATGTAATTTTTATGATTCTTTAGTTTCTATACAACGACATTGTATCTTTTTACTTATCATATAGTCTTACAATTTAATATAATGTAAAACATATTTATCGTGTTTTACAGGCCTGTAACTTTATTTTGGGTACTCCAGATAAAATGAAATATCCTCTCTTAGTTGATGCGTTGATCGACATCTTGAACGTACTTAATCAAACTGATATGCACAAAAAGAACGGTTCTGATAACAAGGAAAAAATTACATTTACTGGACTATGCGCAATTCAATATTGCTTTTCTATATGCTGGGAATTATTATTGATGTTACCTCCCTCGACTCCTTACATGAATAAACTTGCTCTTGGTGAGGAGATACCAGCTGGACCTATGCTACTCCATTCGTTAATATGGGGACCGAGAGCTGCGTATAAAACTTTCACTGGTTGGATGAAAGACTGTTTAGTGAAGCAAGGAATGTATACGCAATATGCGGAAAATTTGTTAAAAACAGTATCGTCCACCGTAAACTCTCTTAAATACGATGTTACTCTTGCAAAGAATTGTATTATTTCACTTAAACCTGAGTATAACTCTACTGACAAAATAATGCCGAAAGCATCATTGCCAAAGCTTGGCTCATTATGTATACTGGCTGCAGTTGTGGGAAAGCTGCAAGTTCTTATGGATGAGAGTATATCGAAGAATCCTACTGAGAATATTGAAACATCTAAGAGTACGCAGAATACAGATTCTGCACCTTCAAACAGAACTAAAATGATAATCGAGATTCTACCGCATATTTTATCATTGACAGATGCCATTTTAATGTCATGTCGATCCAACATATTATACCATACGCTTGAATCTGTTGAAGAACATAGAAAATATGGTATGCGAGATTATTTGATTCTGGACAACATTTTATCCATGGCAGGTGCAAATTGGGAAACGGAGTCATCATTAGTTTCATTCTTGCCAAGTTGCGTTAAATCTGCACTGGATAAATGGAAGAGTATCGCGTTTACTCCTGTGCCCTGGAATACATATGCAAATGATATAATACCTGCAGAAAGCTATATTTTTACTACGGTGAATTATCACGTCAGTTCCTTATCTGAACACCCAACGTTCTCTATTAATCCATCGTTGAAGAATCTGTTGTATTGCTTGGTCTCTTTTATGAATGAATACATTACTTCAGCAACAGCTCCGGAACCACAATCCGATATGCATTCTCAAGCTGTGGACATTCTCATTTCATTGTCAATGGATGCCCGTACTGACTATCTACGAGAGATGGCTACCAACACTCTGACTAAATTATTGGGACAGGATAATGATAATGAGGCACGGCTTTTGCGCGAACACTTGTTTGTGCTAAATCATACTTACAATCTTATAATCGAGTATACCGATAATACAGACGGATCTATTAAAGTTGTTATTGACGAGGATATTTTAGATCAATGTATAAAATATTGGGAACGATTGTTAGAAAAGCCTCTTGGATGTAAAGCTTTAGACTTGTTCTTTGCTCCCGACTCAAATCGTAGTCTCGTGTCCGTCTTGTTATCTATAACGTCGCCTCAAGCCTCGACGCAGTTTAGCACGTACGTTTTCCAGTTTTTCAGCGCTTTATTCAGAACGACTGAAAAACCGGGTGACGGATCACTCGATCGTCTTTGCAATTCGGTGGCTAGTTTTGCCAATGTTGAAGACGAGAAACTGCAAACATGGTTAAGACATGTTATACTGGGAGTAACAAATATACCAACGACTATTTCTACAACGAATATACCAACACCTACAGCCGGTACTGCGAATACATTGGTAACAGTTTCTGGCACATCAGAAGAAAGTCAGAAAGCGGATGAAAGAAATAACGCATCTAATAACGAACAAGCTCAATGGGCAATTTCCGATGGTTCTACTAATCAGCCTGCAACTAGTAACGACGAGCAGCTTACGATTCATGAGAACAGTCGTTTCTTGCGGGCACTTACAAATTATATAGTGAAAGATAAAAGCAATTTCAGTGCAAATGTTTCGATAACCATTCTTCAAGTTCTCATACCATTAACATATCATATTCTATCTCCTACCATCGAAGGTAATCGATTTGTACACTTAATGCACATTATGTCTACGCTAGCTGATGCTGGACTAGAAAAAGGACACACATTATTGTTCAAAGCTGCGATTGAATGGGTTGAGCTTTGCAAGGAGCAGATAATGAATAAGGATCCGCAATCTTTCGACAAACCGTCTCCATACATCGAAGCGGAATGTTGTATATTGAACTACATAGCCGACGTAGTAGGCGCGATTTGCCCACAGCAGGCGCAATCCCAAGATCGAGCCATTAGTCCACCGTGGGAAGGTGCTGTACCTAATAACGATGTGAATGATAGCGACTGGGTGGACGAAATTCCGCATGACGATGATGATAGCGCGGCCGAGGATTCGGACGAGGACAGTCTCTGTAACAAACTATGTACTTTCACGATCACACAAAAGGAGTTTATGAATCAGCATTGGTACCATTGCCATACGTGTAACATGGTCGACGGAGTCGGAGTTTGCACAGTATGCGCACGAGTCTGTCATCGTGGTCATGATGTTACGTACGCCAAATATGGAAATTTCTTTTGTGATTGCGGTGCTAAGGATGATGGATCATGCCAAGCATTGACAAAACGTAGCCCGCAGAGTTCGGAACATCAAGTGAGCAATAACATACCGTACAACAATGCTGGTGCACCCACGGAAAACAATCTACTTCTCACGAGCAGCCTGCGCCGAAGGGCTTCTAGTCCTGTGCACTTGTATGATAAACATGAGAGAAGCGGACGCGATACTCAAAGACAAGCATATTTAGCGAAGCAATTGGAATCGTCTAAGGATTGGATATCTTCCCAACTATCGAAGAGTGGATTGGTATCTTCATTGGTGGACTTGACTCGCGTGTTGGTACCTGCTGTGGATTCATCCTGTCAGCGATATTCACCGGTTGGTTGTCATGCACGAGCTCAATTAGCACTTAGACGTTTACACACTCTCGACAAGAAGTTTGAACATACGGATCAACTTATGTTACCAACTTTGGGATCCCAGGAGGGCGCATTTGAAAATGTTAGAATGAATTATTCGGGAGATCAAGGTCAAACGATTAGACAGTTGCTGTCCGCGCATATGATCCGACGTGTTGCCATGTGTTGTTTGTCGTCTCCACATGGTAAACGACAGCACTTGGCTGTCTCGCACGAAAAAGGCAAGATAACAGTGTTACAACTTAGTGCATTGCTGAAGCAAGCTGACTCATCTAAAAGAAAGTTAACTCTTACGAGACTTGCCTCGGCTCCAGTACCTTTCACCGTCCTTTCGGTCACTGGAAATCAATGGAACGAGGATTTCTTGGCTGTTTGTGGCTTCAAGGATTGTCATGTACTTACGTTCAATAGTTCTGGAACGGTATCTGATCATTTAGTGTTACATCCACAGCTTGAAAGTGGAAATTTCATTATTAAGGCGCTGTGGCTTCCTGGCGCACAGACGCAATTGGCGTTAGTCACTGCTGATTTTGTTAAAATTTACGATTTGGGAAAGGACGCCTTGAGCCCACAATATTATTTCCTCGTGCCGACGGGAAAAATAAGAGATTGCACTTTTATGCATGCGGAAGATGGTACATTCCACATGTTACTCATGTCTTCTGCTGGTTATATCTATAGCCAAGTAATGGACGAAGAGAGTCAAGCCAAGCATGGTGCTTTCTACGTGACAAATACGTTAGAAATTTATCATCCGGAAATCAAAGACACTGGTCAAGTAGGTGGTGGAGGTGTCTCTATTTACTATTCTCACGCTCTGCAGTTATTATTCTTCAGTTATGTTTGCGGTAAGAGTTTCATAGCGCCGTTAAAACACATGGACTCCGACATTACAGTGGTATTCCAAATTAATCTCGCCAGTAACAAAACAAACGGCAATAAATCTAACAATAATCAGCCGCAACCACTGTGCCAATGGAGCGAGGTGGCGAATCATCCTGGATTGGTTTGCTCCATTTTACAGACTAGCAATAATCCAGTGATACTAATGATTAAACCCGATACAATCATGATACAAGAAATCAAAATTATGCCGGCGAAGGCAAAGATCATGGATATGGTTGCTATTCGTCATCCCAGTTCGAATGCAGAGCACCGCACGACACTGATACTATTGTGTGAAGACGGAAGTCTGAGAATCTACATGGCTGGTATGGAACAGACTGGATTTTGGATGTCACCCACTGTGCAACCGATCAGCACTACTTCCGGTATCAAACCGACGCGAAAGAAGAAAACAAATAAGATGGGAAAACCATCGGGATCTATTACATTTCCTATTGATTTCTTCGAACATTGTCAGGTGATGAACGACGTCGAGTTTGGCGGTAACGACCTACTGCAGATTTATAATGTTGCGCAGATCAAGCATCGTTTAAACACCACCGGAATGTACGTGGTCTCCACGAAAGCTATGGGCTTTAACGTGGAAGTTACGAATAACGACGTGATTTTAGTAATGACGGGAATAAGAGTACTCTTTGGCAATCAGGACATTCAAAAGGCACCTCTGTACGTTGAGGTGAGTTGAGATATGTCTATTATAGTATATAAAGTCTTCTGTTTTTAATTCTAACCAGCTTTATAATTATCGTATTTTTAAAGGTATTTGGTAGAAGTATTCGAACTGCACTAACCAGAAGCCGGTGGTTTGACATACCTCTAACGAGGGAAGAGAGTCTCCAAGCTGATAAAAAATTGACCATCACTTTTGGACCATCTCAAGATCAAGAGTGTGTTATTATGGTCGATTCCATCAAAATGTTAGTGTGACTGCAATATTATTGGATATCTATTTTTAAACGAAAGCATAAAATATTTTATATAGATAAATGTATATTTTGCTATTAATTACTAGATTTTTGCTTTTTATTAAAGTTATGGCAAAACCAAGGATGCATTTGGATGGCCTGAAGAAATAGAAGAAATTCAATCTTGTCCACCAACATCCGCACCAGTGACAACAGTCAATAATGAAACTGATAATACCATCGTTTCTGCACCATTATCCTCAATGAACAAGTACGTAATAGAATTTTTTTAATATGAAATATATAAATTAATTATTTTATAAAGAAAGTATTCTTTAATCCAAGCATATATTGTATCAGAACTGCAAAGGATAGTTCGATTAACATGGAAAGGTAAGAATATATTATAATTTTATTCTTGCAAAAACAAAGTAAAGGAATAAATTTGGCAATTAACGTTATCAATTAATCTATAGATAACTTATAAATAATGGATGTTTGTTGCGAAAGAAAAATGTGCTCCTGATTGTTTTTAATAAAATTTGGAAACAAATTCTGGTAACAATTTGTTAAAAGTTTAAAGCTATTGTAACAAAGCATTTTTTATATTGTTTATATCACTAATTGTGTGTGCGTATATTTATTATGTAATTTGTACGAAAATAAATGTTTTATATTAATCAGGAAATATGTATAACATACGTACCACAATTGTACTCTAATAAATAAATTTCTTTTAAACTTACAGAATGATATCCAGTATTCTTGAAGTCTTGGAATCTTCATTTATCTTATCCTCGCATGATGACAACAAAACTTCATTGAAAACTACAGCTGTCGATGTTGCATCGCGATTATTAATATTACCTACCCCACCATCAGTACAAATGCATACGACAGCTTTGTTAGCTGCTCTTCACATCACTAAACAGGCTTATCACCTTCACAAGGTACATTGATTAATTATTTGTTAGTAATTTTAATAATTATAGTTCTTACATTTTTTGTGCGTTTTTTAGGATCATGCATTGTTATCACATGTACTTGAATCCTTGAAGTCAATGAGAGAAGCTAATGATTCTGCGGATATAGATGCGGAGAACTTTTACAGACTTGTACTTATCGTTCGTGCTATTGCCGTTTCTCGCCCGCACAATCTCGCGAAATTTGCTGAACAATATGCAAATAAATCAATTGACGAAAGCACAGGTATGTAATATGAATTATTGATAAATGATATTGTTAAATGCACAAACGTGTGATGTCTGAAATCATTTGTTTCTAGTGCCTGTTTTCGAGAAAGATCGCCTAGAAGCTCGTTCGAACACGAAAGCTGATATAAATCAACATCTGGTTATCCAATTGATGGAGATACTGTGGTCTCTACATATGGCGTATCCTAAAAATATGGCGCTTGCTCCAGTAGTCGTGCCGGGTCTTACGCATGCCGAAGGAACGGTTCATGCAATCGTGGAGATAATTCACGCTTTTACAATATGCGATGTTGAAAATAATACCGCAATAGCTGCCAAGTTGTATCTGCAGTTGTTACTGTCGTCAGATACTACCATTAGTTTTAGCGCCAAGCACGCGATAGTTAGAGTGCTGAGGCCTAGATACAGACGCAGGAGAGTGTATATTCCAAGTCCGCCAAACTGCAGTACTCCAGGTATAAAGATGGAAATGTCTTGGAATTATAGAAATCACTCTAAATAATTTGGGATAAAGATTTTTTTGAATCAACCGTATGTTGTACTATTTATTTTTCATTATTATCATCGGTATTTTTGTAGGTGTAGTTGCTGAAATTGAAGAAAAATCTGTGTCTGTACCGTCACAAGTATCCCAAGACACAGTAGAACGCGATGTGGAACAGCAGTTTGACATTGAAGCCGTCGAAGCAGTAGACAGAGTGGCAGTTATGCTTGGCGCCGAAGGCAGTCAAAATTCGGCCGCCGCGAGAGTAGTTAATCATCCGTTAGAAGCGCTACTTGGTGCGGGGAATTTCCCACAGTTGCTTGATATGCCGCCAGACGCCGACGATGAAGCGATGGTCGAACTTGCGATAGCCCTCAGTTTACAAGATCATGAAGGGGCTGCTGATCTGCAAGCTTTGCGGCAGGGATTCCAGCAAGGCTTCCCTAATTTGCAGGGTATACAAAGTCTTCAGAATTTAAGTGGTTCCACATTGCAAAGCTTGCAAAATTTAGCAGCACAAGGATTGGTCCAAGTGCCAAATGCTGCTCAGGTAATGTTTCTCTGCGTAAAATGCCTAACTTGTCTATAAATATAATTAAATTTTATTTGATGATTGGTTTTTATATTTAATAATTGAAGATTTGATGTTTTATGCGATTAGGCTCAAGAAGGTGGACATTACTCTGATACGACTGCTTCTGCGGGTGGTTCTGACGACGAAGGATCAACTGCTGCCACCGATGGTAGTACTCTTCGAACTTCTCCTGCTGAACAAGTGAGTTACATCTTGGCATATGTATTCTGCCTTGATACTATTATTCACCGAAAGTATGTGGACGTGGATCAACAGAGTCTTAGTATTCGCACATATCGTAGTAACACTTGGGACACATTTTATGTTAGGGTGGTAGTGGTGGTAGCAAGGGTAGCGAGAGCGGTGGAAGCGATAGCGGAGGCAGCGCCGTTGACAGCATGACAGGGGAACATAATGTTTCTGGCAGGAGCTCCGCATATGGAGACAATGCTCCCGACAGTGCTATGCCTCCGATTGGAATTGGAGTCAATCAAACGCCACGCTCTGAAACTAATACTCTAGACGTACCTACAACTTTTACTGTAAGTTCCGTGTACTTTCTACAGTACAGGTTTACATAACAGACTTACTATTGTTCTTGAAAACAGAAGAAATAGCGACAACAACTTAACGCATTTCAAGACATTAGTATATTATTACATATAGAAATTTGTTTTATTTTTGTCTATAATACAATATCTTTTTCTTTTTATTTGATATCATTCATCATTGATACATCATAGGCTGTCCTGATAATATTTAATTGTTTCTGAAATTTTGACAATTTATACTTTATGAACTATTAAAAAAAAAATTTTCTGAAATGTCTAACTTCAATCTGATAGTCTTAATTGACTGAATTTCTCTTTTCACATACAAATTTTTAGATTTTAGAGTTTGTAAAAAATTACAATATTTAAAGTTTAAAAATCATCCTTACACATACACACATACACACATAGTATATGTATACATTACCGAAAGTTTCATTAAATTCATGAGTTATTGGAAAATTTTGTTACATCATTACGTATGATTCACTAATTAATCATAAAATTTTTGGAAAATGATTACATATTATAGTTATTGCTCTTACAGTTAGGTCTTGTGCACAATGAAGGAATATTAGAATTAAAATGTTAGAATTAGTTTTCTCAATGAACGTTAAACTTAATGCACAATAAATACAAATAAAATATGAGCTATAAATGTGTCGTACAAAATACAATATAATTTATATATTTATCTATTGTATTTATTGAAAAAACTTATTCTAAAATTCTAATATTGCTATATTCAAAATTTTAGCATAGTATACGCAAAGTATTGCATTTATATTGCATTTATATTTTTTTAGAAAATTGAATACACTTTACTTATTTTATCTGCAATTACATTGCTATAAAAGAAAGATAATACTTAAATAATATCTAAAAGTTAAAATTAATATTCATAGAAGTTTTATAAAGTCTACTTTTAATATTACATTATATTAAAAGTAAACTCTATGAAAAATTTCTTTTGTTACACTTGTTTTATTAAATGATTGATATCGAATTAATATTTTGGGCTTCCGTTCTCAAAAGTTGCCTTTAGCTCACACTGCCACAAATATATATATATATATATATATATATATAAAAATCATGTACGATGTAAATTTTATTAAACATTTTTAATAACGTGCTATAAGACTTCGTTGAATCCTTTTAATTGTCGGAGTCTGAATGGAATATAAAATATAACATGTGTATCTCGATATTGGCTTTGTAAAATATAATGTAAATAAAATATCACTATATATAAAATTTTTTTAATGGCTGGAGGTGCGTACAGATTGCAGGAACTAAAATTATTTAAAATAGGCAATAAAAGTTAAGTTTTATTGGGTTAAAAATAAACTATTGCATTCCATTGAGACTTCGAAGTTTAAGTAATTTAGTTTGGATTCTGATAATATGTTATTCATCATGCTTGTCACAAAGATTATGATTAAGTAATCATATTGTACATGCATTAATATTTTTTTGTAAATTTTGTCATACGTTTAGAATGTATCATTTGAATATAACATCTATCATTTTATCAGTTTTGTCTAAACTTAATGATAGAATACCAGAAGTTTTGACATGAGAAAACGTAAAACTAATTAAATGAGTTAGACAAATATATTTTATATTTATAAATTATTGTTTGCTACCATGATTAGACTAATGAGCAAGAAGAAGGTGCCGAGCAAGAACAGGGCGTTGAACAAGAAAGTGACACAACTGGCGAGATCACTGTGAAGCTACATGCTATACGGCTTTTATTGTTGGATAGATTTACACAATTTGTGCCTAATCTAATAAATGTTCGAGGAGTGCTTGCCATTCCATTTATGCAGGTACCGTTATTGTACTATATTATAGATTGAATGTCAGGAAAATTAAGTGAAAGAATAGCCTTAAAGCTTTTATTTTCTATCACAGGTTGTATTAATGTTGACTGCTGATCTTGACGGTCAAGACGAAAGAGATAAAGCATGCGTAGAACGTTTGTTGCAAATGCTCGTGAAAGAACTAGAAATGGATAAGCCTGATACAAACAACATATGCGAGCGTAGCAATAAAAGAGAAGTTCATTTGGTTATTATGCGTTTACTAAGTAAGTGAATAATTGTCCATCTCAATTATTGGTTTATATTAATATGTTGTATATATTATTATTGATTTTTTTATTACTTTTTTAGGTGTTCTTATGTCTCGCTCGAAATATGCCGCAAAGACTCCTTCGGACAATCCAAATTTTGTGTCACAAACTACTGCTGCAATATTGAGCAAAGCTGGCATTATCGATTATTGTCTAACTTTATTACAGGCCTTGCTTGATTATTGGAAAACGTAAGTTTACTTCAGCCTCGATATAAATGTCTCAGTAGTTTTAAAAATATAATTGATTATACCGATATTAATTTTTCATGAATATCAATTATTTTAATCTTATCGAAATATAGGATCTCTATTTATCATTTAGCTCATACTCCTTTGCTTATTACTTTCTAATTAATCTCTTATAAAATGGAGATATACAGGATATTTTCCAAGTAAATATAAAAAATTGAAAAAGATATTTGTTAACTTATTTTAGAATAAGTAGCTTTATTTTCAAAATTTAGGATCCGCTCAGGGATGCATCCCTTATGAATATTTTATCAGAAAATGCTTTTTTTAAATTAAATTTTTAATGTCATATGTACACATACTATCATTCTCACATGGAGAGCTATGCGTCATTTTAATTTCATGAATATATTTTATTTATTAGAACCAATACAGAGGAATCTGGTACTATGATTGGAGGTCAATTACTCAAGGAACATCTTACAACATCGCCTCCGGATATGTCACCGTTCTTTTTGAGACAATATGTTAAAGGTCACGCTGGCGATGTATTCGAACCTTATCCCCAATTATTGACGGAAATGGTACTACGATTGCCGTATCAAGTGCACAAATACGCAGAAAGTACCGTGGTACAACCCGCATTCGAACAGGTAATTGCGAATAATTTTTCTAATGACAGATTTTTACTTGTTTGTGAAAATAGATGATTAATAAATTTTTTTAAATCCAGCCATGGTATTTCTACCTTTGTGAGTACATGATGTCGTATCAAACACCATTTGTCAGGCGACAAGTACGTAAATTGTTGCTCTTCATATGTGGCAATAAGGAGAAATATAGACAATTACGGGATCTTCATGCTCTTATATCTCACGTGCAGGTAATTTTATTATACTATATTCTTTTATTAAGTGAAAATAGTTAATTGTAATAATTGTAAATTAAACTTGAATTATTAAATTTTTGTTTCTAGTCCGTACAACAGTGTTGTACTACCGGTGGTTACGATCCGCCGCATGCTCGTCCGCATTCCATCAATCTGCCGTACGACTCTTTAGTGGAACTGATCGAACATTTGAAATGCTGCGTGGAGATTGCTACTAGTCGCACAGGAAATTGGCAACGGTTTTGCTTAAAACAAAACACAGTTCTGTCGTATCTCTTTGCCATATCAACACTTTTGGACGAAGGCGTGAGCCCTACAGTTCTTCAGTTGTTGCAATGTGCTATTTGTTCAAATAACAAATCTAAAGATACAAAGGACACTAAATCAAAGGTAAATGTAATGAGATAAATTGTACGATTACATGTAAATACTTTTTTCATAATATATTATAATTTATGTTAATAATATTTTATATTTAATATATAAATTGAAATTTTTAGGAATCGAAATCGACGACTGGCACAAAAGAGAGGCGTGAACGTGAAAAATCAGAAGATTCTGATACGGAGGCTAAATTCGAAGAAGCACAATGTTTAACTCTAGTGGAGCAAATTCAAAAGCAAGTGCATCCCACATTACTGATGAAATTTATACAAACTTTCCTCCTTGAAACAAATAATACGAATGTTCGTTTACAAGCACATTCGCTTGTACTAGCAATTTACAAGTAAGTTATCAATTTTTTTTATTCCAAAAGTTTAATCAATTATTGAATAAAATAGAAGTAAAATAGAAAGAAATATAAGGTATAAAGCGTAATAAAAAATATGAAATTAAGAATGTATTTTTTTAATTTTAGAAATTGTGGACCGACAGATCAGGAAGTTTTGTTAGATCTTTTATGGCGTTTGTGGCCTCTGGTTCCAGCTTATGGCAGAAAAGCAGCACAGTTTGTCGATTTACTTGGTTACTTCTGTTTAAAAACACCGCATGCTGGAAAGAAGATGCACACGTATATGGAGCAGGCGGTTGCCGTTTTACACGCGCAGAACCAATTACTCGCGCGACATCCTAACGCAAATCTTTACGTCAATCTGGCACAGTTTGTTGAATTGGACGGCTATTACTTGGAGAGCGAGCCTTGTCTTGTATGCAATAATCCGGAAGTACCGATGGCAACAATTAAGCTGTCTTCAATTAAAGTTGATTCCAAATTTACAACGACAACACAAATTGTGAAGTTAGTTGGCAGTCACACCATTAGTCGCATTACTCTGCGTATAGGCGATTTAAAGAGAACGAAGATGGTTCGTACCATCAATGTCTATTACAACAATCGGTCGGTGCAGGCTGTCGTAGAATTGAAAAATAAACCAGCGATGTGGCACAAAGCAAAGAAGATTACGCTTGCCCAAGGACAGACGGAAGTCAAAATGGAATTCCCGCTGCCGATAGTCGCTTGCAATCTCATGATTGAGTATGCCGATTTCTACGAGAATATTCAAGCCTCATCCGAAACATTGCAGTGTCCGCGATGTTCCGCCAGTGTGCCGGCGAATCCCGGCATATGCGCGAATTGCGGCGAAAACGTGTTCCAATGCCACAAGTGCCGAGCAATTAATTATGACGAGAAAGATCCGTTCTTGTGTCACGCTTGTGGATTCTGCAAATATGCAAAATTCGATTACACCCTGACCGGTAGACCGTGCTGCGCCGTTGATCCCATAGAAAATGATGACGATCGAAAGAAAACGGTAGCGACCATTAATACTCTACTAGAGAAAGCGGACCGAGTATATAAAACGTTGATATCTAATAAACCTACGTTAGAAATGCTTCTTGTTAAGATATCCGAGCATCGTTTGGATCGAGGATTAGAAGACGGTATACAGGTGTCTGGCAGTACCCAAGTGAACAGAGCGATCCAATTACTTGCTCAGAGGTACTGCGGCGAATGTAAAACCTCCTTCGAGGAACTCAGTAAAATTATCCAACGTGTCTTAGCCTGTCGCAGAGAGCTCGTTGCGTACGATAGAAATCAACGTGGTCAAAGTAGCTCGCAGTCGTCGTACGGTACGTCCAGTACGAACGATGTCATAAAGGACGAGACGATAGTTTCACCAGTCGGACGTTGTTACGGATGTGCGTCTGCCGCAACGGAACACTGCCTCATACTATTACGCGCATTAGCCACCAAAAGCGTAGCTAGAGACGTACTGTGTAAACAAGGACTAATCCAAGAACTCGTAGAACACAATTTGCGAAAGGGTACGGTACAAATGCAAGAAGACGTGCGACAACTATTGTGCCTTGTCACGAGAGACAATGTGCAGTCGACTAAAGAGATATGTTCACTCTTAACTAATCGAATCACGCTGACACTTCGTGGACGAGTTGCCACACCTAATCTCTCGGTCGCTGTACGACATGAAATGGCTCTTCTCGCGGCACTCGTGCAAAAAGAGGATTCGTGCTGGGAACAAAAATTGCGATGCGTAATGCAGCTATTTTTAACGGCTTGTAAAGAGTCGAAAAGTCCCGTTGTAATGGAAAGTATCATACTACCGTGTCTGAAAATTCTGCAAGGTCTCATTAAACCTGATCAACCGGTGTCGAAGAAAAATAAAGTAAGTGTCTAAACGTAGCTGTCTTTTTTTGCAATATACGTAATGTATAGTGTTTTTTATACAATTCTAATTTTAGGATAAAACCATCGAATCTCTGGCGACTGTACAGCCACCGGAAGACGTCAGTATTGATGTGGGTAAATGGATCAGCGGCGATCCCAAGCATTCGTATTCCGAATGGCTTCGCCGCATGCCGGCTAAGAAAACGGAACCATCTACAGCTAAACCTCTTGAGCAGGTTGGCTATAAAATAAAGCAGTAAATTAATGATAGAAAATGAGAAATATCTTGATTTATTGTTTCTCTTCGTGATTTTTTGTTTCAGGAGGAGGCTCGTGTGTTGTATCTGATGGAAAAATACGGCCATAGGTGGCATCAACGTTGTATGAGACATCAAGGCGTTCAACCGCTGAGACTGTCAGATGGTGCTTGGTTGAAGGAAGTTCTCTTTAATCCCAGTTCTCGTCTGGCACGTCAAGTCGCTTGTAATATGATTGAGAGTCTGTGCCAAGGCATAGAGAGGAAAAAGGAGGTTCTCGTTTTACTGACGTGTTATTTGGAAGAGTTACGTACTGCCGGCGAGAGCAGCACCGAATTCCTTACGTTGTATCAAAGTTTAATCAGACAATCACCTTGGAAACAATTCCTAGCAATACGTGGTGTAATGACTTTATTGGCGGAGCTTTTGACTCGAGAAATAGAGGAATTACACAGACTAGAGGAGACTACTTTGACTAGCGATCTTGCTCAGGGGTACTCGTTGAAGATGCTCACGGAACTTCTGGCAACTTTCTTGGAACAGGAAAATATCAAACAGCAATATAAGGGCAGATTGGTCGGTGCGGTGTTAAATGGTTATCTATCACTTAGAAGACTTGTTGTTCAACGTACTAGACTAATCGATGATACGCAAGAGAAGCTGTTAGAACTTCTGGAAGAAATGACTACCGGTAATAATTTCATAATTTCTTAGATATTTTCAATAATCTTCGCTCTTACGAGGATGAAATGTATTTATCTTGTATATTAGGCACCGAAGAGGAAACTAAAGCATTCATGGCAATTTGCGTTGAGACGATACAAAAACAGAATCCTCAAGATGTTCGTACCCCAGTATTTATATTTGAAAGATTGTGTTCAATTATCTACCCGGAAGAAAATGATATTGGAGAATTCTTCTTAACACTTGAGAAGGATCCACAGCAAGAAGATTTCTTGCAAGTGAGTTCGCGTCTTCATTTTTAAATAAAATATTTATATTTACGTAGAAGATATTTTTACTCTTCTTTTTTATACTTTTGCAGGGGAGAATGTTAGGAAATCCTTATAGCAGCTTAGAACCTGGCCTTGGTCCACTTATGCGAGATGTCAAAAATAAAATTTGTCAAGATTGCGAGTTAGTTGCACTTTTAGAGGACGATAATGGAATGGAACTTCTCGTTAATAACAAAATTATCAGTCTGGATCTTCCAGTTAAGGAGGTAAAAGTTTATTCTAAAATTACCAGTTTTAAATAAAAATATAAATTCTTAATTATCAATCTTATGATATTGCATTTATTGCTGTCTTTATGCAAGTAGTTAATGAAAGATGTTAATGATCAATTTTATTGTTTATGCATGAAATTAAATATATTTTTTTATCTAGGTTTATAAGAAGATTTGGGTATTGGAAGGCGGAGAATGCGATGCTATGCGCGTAATATATCGTATGCGTGGCTTGCTTGGAGACGCGACTGAAGAATTTGTTGAAACTTTGAACGCCAATAGTGAGCAAGAGGTGAACAACGAGGAAGTTTATAAAATGGCTAATGTATTAGCAGATTGCGGCGGTCTTCAAGTTATGTTAGACAGATTGGCAGCGATACATGATGTAAATCGCGCAAGACCTCTTCTTCAAGTGCTGTTGAAATTATTCAGATTGTGTGTGAAAGTAAAAAAGAATCAAGAGGTTTTAAGTAAACCCGAATTAGGAGCGGTAACCGTATTTTTAGATGTTCTTCAACGTTGTCTCGCTACAGAGTCGGAAAATTCTCAAGCGAAAATCACTGAACAGTTATTGGACGTAAGTATATGGTAAAAGAAACATCTTTCTTCGATAGTATGAGCAATATACGAACGCTTGACATTGATTTTAGATTATGGAAACGATATTGGCAAATGCGGCATCACAACCGTTTAGTGCGTTTGAAGCATTTTCACGTACTCTCGGTGGCCCGGAACATATCAAGGCGCTCTTATCATGTACACAGTCCACAGCGGTCAGGCAAAGTGCTAGTGTGCTCGCGCACCTTGCGAGAGTTTTGGCAGCGTTGACTTACGGCAATAAAGAGAAAATGGCGCTTTTATGTGATTACTTTAAACCTGTATTAAACTTTTACAAATTTGATTTTGAACACACGCCTGAAGACGAGCAGAAGCTAGAACTGTTCTGCATACTCACTCAAGGCATTGAACGAAATGCCATTGGTAATACGTTGAAAGATTACATCATAAGCATGGGCATAGTAAAAGACGCCTTTGAATATATCACCGTAAGTATTAAGTAATATAAGTATAAGTATATAAGAATACATAAATTTAATGAATTTTTTTCTTTGTTTTTCTAGGTGCACGCTCCATGCGTTAAACCCACGCTATTACGCACAGATAGCGACGAGCTAAAGGAATTCATATCTAAACCAGCTCTGAAATATATCCTACGCTTCCTCACAGGGTTAGCTACGGATCATGATCCGACTCAAGTAATATTAACAATAAATATATTTTGTCTTCATAATCTTTTCGTTCGTAAGACATTGAAATAATTTATTGTTTTTTTATTTTATTGTAGTTAACAGTCTCGCAAGTAACTATCAGCATTATCCATCGGCTGGAACAAGTATCTTCGAACGAACATGTTGGCTCATTAGCGGAAAATTTGTTGGAAGCATTATGCACCAATAAACGGGTAGCTGAACTCATCGAAGAAGCCCGCCAGCATACGCGTAGCGAGAAGAAACGCTTAGCTATGGCGATGCGTGAGAGACAATTGGGCGCACTTGGTATGCAGACTAACGATAAGGGTCAGGTCACCGCCAGTGGAACAATTCTACAACAGATGGAAGACCTGGGCGATGAGACTGGACTGATTTGTGTTATCTGTCGCGAAGGATACAAGTTTAAGCCAAATATGGTAAGATATTTTCTATCTTTTTTGTTATATATTTTAGAGGTAAGTGGACATTTTACGTATTTTGGAATCTATTTTTGTATAACAACAATATACATATATATGTATATATATTATGTGTTTTTATATTATTAGTGTTAAATATTTCTCTGCGTATTTTCTTTATTATCTTGTTTAATTCTTCGATTATATTCTTTATCATTGTTTTAATACAGGTATTGGGTGTTTATACATTCACGAAGCGCTGTAATGTAGAAGAATTTGAAACAAAGCAACGAAAAACTGTGGGTTACACGACCGTCACGCATTTCAATGTGGTCCATGTAGACTGTCATATGTCTGCGGTACGTTTGGCGCGCGCTAGAGACGAATGGGAGAGTGCGGCGTTACAGAACGCTAATACAAAATGCAATGGATTGCTGCCGTTGTGGGGCCCACAGGTTCCCGAATCTGCATTCGCTAGCTGTTTAGCTAGGCACAATACCTATTTACAAGAATGCACTAGTCACCGCGATATATCTTATTCATCGACAGTTCACGATCTGAAACTGCTTCTTTTGCGATTCGCTCAAGAGAAGAGTTTTCACGAGGACACTGGTGGTGGAGGTCCCCAATCGAATATGCACATAGTGCCGTATTTAATACACATGGCTCTATATGTTGTTAATACGTAAGTATATTTCAGATGACATACTAGAAATTATATATTATAATAAAGAGAAAAAATTTAGTATAAAAGTTGCGTTATCAATACTGATGTTTTCTTTTGCAGAACACGATCGGCAACTAGAGAGGATAAAGCTTTAATGACTTACCTGGAAGTACCGCCAGGCTCAGCGTGGCTCGATAGTTGTTACGAAGCAGAGGGTCCATTGTATCAGTGCACACTTTCGCTACTTCTACTTACACCCGCTCGTTGGAAATCGCATAGACTTACACACCTCAATCGACTACTCGTCTTAGCACATCAGCGTTACGTGTCCCCTTCAGCCACTACAAAGACCATCATGGAACCAAGCGCCAAGGATTACGCTATTTACAAGAACATTCTAATCTTCTTTGGTCTAGTGGATGCTATTTATGCAAACTTCTTCAAGGTTGGGAGAGTGACTTTAATAAATTATTAACTACGTTTTAATAACGCAGTTACATTGATTTGTCTAAATCGTAATTTTACGCTTACAGAAAGTAAATGTTTTATCCGATGATCAGTGGCCTTCGGTTTTGGCTGAATACATCAGACACAATGACGAAGCCATGTTAAAAGCCTCGGAACGCGTGCTTTCATCGTATCGCGATGAATTATTACCATGCACATCATTCGAGGAATTTTGCGATATTGTTGGTAAGTCTTATAGGTTAGATTAATTGTAGGTATTAAGAAATCAAAGAGCTCAATAACTAACAGGCTGAGATGTTTTGAAACTTCTCTTTGAAACAAATTTTGTATAAACCATCAACTTCATTCATGTATCAAATTCTTTGATTATTCGTTTTTGATCCAGCTGAAATAGAAATAAATGAAAAAAGGTGCTAAGGCTAAATATAAATATGTCATTACAGGCTTATTAGAAGATATAAGAAATCCCTCTACGTATATTACCGACATCCTGCGACGCCTTGCTTGAAGATACTGGAAGTTCTCATTGTGTAGCTTATTACATCATTATTATTGGCGAATCGATTTTCTTTTCTGTTCTGTTGCCCATTCGATATAATCCTTTTCAAGACTTTTATATCGAAAGAATTTTTGTGTCCTATATTAAAAATTGATTCAACGTGATATATATTTAACAAAGACAGAACTGTGAATTCAGGGTGAATATTGCGTTATACGTGTGGTGAGAGATATAGATTATTATAAATTATTCTTCATTGCTATTATAAATCTTTACTTGTAGACAGATGTGTATATGAAAGAAAAACTTATGCTTTAATAAAATGCGACTAAATAAAAGTGTTTAAATATATATGTTGGTATTTTTAAGATTATTTATCACTGTGATCGATATTACTGCATATCTTTCCTGTGGGCATTAGAATGGGATGAACCAAAGTTGCGATAAAACATAAAATATTGTACAACTTGTACTAACAGTTTTTCCTGTTTACTACCATTAATATAATAGCAAATACTGTTACAATACATTGTATAGGAATGGTGTACGATCAGTGACGATCATTTGTATAAATGTTTCTTCGCTCGCTATTAATAATAACTTTATATTCTATACGATTAATGACGTTACCCCTAAGTTATAAAGACTATTATTAACACTATTGTCTACATTGTATAGCCTCCGTTTTCTTACAAAATTCATTACGCGCGCACGTACAATTTTATTTCATAACAAAGTTTTCGCTCTCGAATATTAATTATTAAATTCGCATTCATGACATAAGAGAGCGATATTATTTTTGGCAGTGAAACCGATCTTGGTATTCAAAATATAGAAAGAGTATCAAAATGTAGAATAAATTTGCTTTCGCTCAACACATGGAGGTGAATATACGTTATACAAATACGCCCACGTTAAATTTGACGTTCAATTTGCAAGTCAAAATACACGCAACGTACATATATATAATTATAATTATACATATAAGATTATTAATATCTATTATTACGAAACTGTTGCGGCACAATAAATAATCGTCTGCAAAATATTAATTATGCTAGTGTCAATGTATCACGTTACTTGTTATTTATTTAACTTTTTTGTAACTCTTACATACACACTCTTATTGCAAATTGTTGGAAAAAAATGTTTCGACGTCGAATTTAGCGGGGCACATTTTACAACAAATCGTTAAACACAGTTCTTTTTTCGTTGGTTCGCGATATACTTCGCGTCGACTCAGCGAACAACGTTTATCATTTCGAGTCTCGACCGTACAAAAGTACAGAGTCTCGATCCGCGAGAAGTCAAAAGTGTAAATCCCTTAATACCACTCGTACTGGCAAGCTACGTGTACGTGTTGCTGCGTGTCTAAATCGTTTTTTTACGTCAACAATCTACTTCGATAATAAGTTACTTTAAGGCTACTTTCTCATCGTCGGTTAGCATATTATTTCGTACTTTTTCTGAGACGCTATCGTCTTACTTTACGAACAAGTAATAATGTACAAACGTAGGATTCATTACAATTACATTCGTACAATGTAATATCACTGAAAAAAAGTCTTGTTGCATTAATTGAAGATCTGGTAGATTGCCTGTTAAACAACGGACGAAACGAATCTTATAGGAAATATCGGATGACAGTAAAGTATCAAACGTTCTAGATATAAAATCTCGAGTCTGTTATAATAATCAGAAATTCTATTTAGTTTCACCAAAAATGCATCAACGTCTTGTTGATATAATCAAATCATTTTTTTCAGTGATTGCAGTGATTTACGCTACGCTAGAGCCTTGACTTCTATGGTGTGCTTAATACGGTAAAAAAAAAACAAATATTAATTAAAGTAGTAATATTATAACAATAAGAAAATGATAGCATTGATAGCATGTGATGTGTAATAATACAGTGCGACAAAATAATAACAATAGGGATGTTATCTACAAGAGTGCGACGGCATGTGATGAGCTACGAATTGCCGTCATGCGATCTACTTACGAAATACGCTCTTTCACAAATCAATAAATAGCATTTTCCTTAAATTATTGCTTATTGGACGCGACACAAGAGAAGAACTATTCCGCTCGGTATACTACTGACGAATCGTTGTGTGCGGTGAAATATGCTAATCATTCACTCAATTAACCATGCGATCCTCATTCTCTCTTTTTTTTTCTAACGTTGTTGCTCGTCGATACGCTAATTACACACGCACGCACGCACTGTCGCGTAATTAATTAAACGTACACACTTACACGCTAACAGACGGTTAATAACGTCGCCGACCCGGCCATCCGATTTCCTCGTGCCGGTTTTTCTCGATACGGAATCGCGCAGAATCAATTCCTCATGAGAAAGCGCTCAATCAGCCATGTCGGGTTCTTTAATGAAGGCTGGAAAGAGGAATCGGCCGAGCCGCGACATCATTTTGCAGTTGTACACGTTACACACACACACACACACAAAAAAGGAGGAACTAACGAGATCTTCCGGGACGATCTGATCGCGAATATCTCGCTCTGCTTTTTAAAAATAAACAAACAGGTTGTTATAAGGCGATTTGCAATTCAATGCAGCTATTAATGAAAACGAATGAGACTATTATCTACAGATGTACCGCTTATCGTCGGTACAAGAATGATTAAAAAACGAGCTATTTTTTTTAAATAATAATGAGGCATGTAAAAATTGTACTTAAAAAGTCGTCAAAACATTTTACAAATTTTACGTTAGAAATAAAATGAAAAAAATTAAAATAATATTTTGATCTCGATGGTACCAATAATAAGGAAAGTTATTTCCAACATGCAGCCACAGGGCAAAGTCGATCGATTCATAGTTAATATGAAATCGCGATAGTCAGTTTGCAAAACATATTTTCGAGAAAAATTCGCGTTTAAAGTTTCGAATGCAATTTAATCGTGTATTTCTAGTATTTACGGAAGTTTCAGCAAAAGTTCAAAAACGAGCGATCCCTCTTGTGATCTCATGGATACATACTACTTTCAATATTCAAAAACCCACAGTTATTTGTTTTTAGGACTATTACATTGTATTGAAACTTGGGGAAGCCCGGTGAGCGCTCCGATTTTGACTTGCGCGCTGCTTCGAACAATAGACTGTAACTTCCGTAATTTTTCGATAAAAATTTAAAGGTAGATTCTTAAAAGTGTATATACTTTCATAAAAAAATGCACAAGAAAAATCGATTTTTTTTAACCCTCCAAACGATAATGCCCTTTCAATGCGACACGAATTTATCATTTCCCTATTAATGAATGCAGAAATAGAACGATATAAAGTGTCAAATTAATAGAAGATGGCTTGGCTTCACATTTTCATCCTTTTAACTCGCTCTCTCGCCATATAATTCTCAATTATGAATCAGATAGATAGTATGTGCACGGCGTTCGCACCCAACTAAAGGATTAATAACGCTCCACGACGACAGCCGTTCGTCGCCGTTCCATTTGTTGCCCGTTCGAAATCAGAGTCTGCATTTAAACAACGGGTTACGCGAGCTGTTTGCGCGTGTAATGTATTTCGTCATCATGGCGATCGAGAAACAATCGGGGAATACAATTTTCAACGGCATTCGTTTCGTTTTATATATCCGGACAGACGGTATCGCGGCACGAGAAAGAATACTCGGGGTCGTTTTACATCGTTATCAGGACAAAGCATTTCATTTCAAAGCATTGCGATATGATGAGAGAACAGAGGGGCTTTTTAATCGCACGGGATTGTGATTGCTGATCAGAAACCGATATAGGTAGGATTAGTTGTACGGTGTAGTCGTAGGATTATAAATGAAACCTCGCCCGAGTTTTCGAGCCTGGCGCATAAGATTGGCGTTCAGTTCGTTTGGCGGCGAAATTTAGCGATTAAGGATTAGAGACTAGGGAAGTCATTGTGCTTTATGTGCATATCTAGGAAGAGAGACTGAAACGCGCGTCCGTTATCCGCTGGGACTGTCTCATCTCCGAATGAGAGTACTTCCTTTCGCGCTCTTGCTGTTATTCATCGCGTAAGAAAAAAAAAAGAATTAATCGTACATTTTGATGTTTCTCATTTTTTGAAAAACGCGAACTAACCACGCAAAAATTGGGCATTATAAGGCGATTCGCGATTAGCGTTACGAAAAGCGAGCAGATTCTTTTCTTCAGATCCACGAAGCGGTTGTGAAGAAAATCACGAGATAGTTTTTGAATAGTTAATAATTTATGGGATAAAAGCGTTTTCGCGGAGTTAAATTCATCTTCGGTTTAACCTCAAGTTGTCTTTAAATTTTAATGTAAATTTTGATCTTAAATTCAGTAACTGACTCAATATCAACGTGAATATGTGACGATGCGCGCTCAGACACGTCATACGAACATTGTTATAATTACTACAATTTTTATCATTTTGACTTACAAAAATTACCGATATATCAATAAAATATGTATTATTATATGTATAAAGTTTCAAATCGATCGCCCGCATAGTTTTCGTAAAAAAAATTCATAAAAATAGTTTTTTTTCAGCCCGCAAAACGATAATGCCCTCTTAAAGAAATACTGTAACATTCGGTCGCGTCTTCATTCCCGTTTTATCGTCTTGAAAAATTTTTGTAACTAGGCTATCGCATCGTGCCGCGGCTAAAGGGTAAAGCTCGAAGAAATCAATCGAGAGCTTCGACTCCTCCTTGTATACGCGATTCCGGCGTGCCGAACGCCGCGTTTGGAAGGCATTTCAAAAGGCATTGAATTCCTAATGTGTATTGTCACGGAGTTGACATCGATTATATGCCTTGACCTACCTACACGTGATTCCGTTTACGTGCTCTTCCAGCGCCCGGCCTGTGACGCGAAACCAACGTCCCGTTTCGCCTCAGAGAGTCGCCGCAGGATGTGAAGCGATCTGAACCCTGAGTCCCCTCTCTAGAAGAGCGCGACGTTACGAGCGAAGACATGACGCATCTCGTCACGCGTTAAAAATCGCTCGAAAAATTTATAAAGCGAGAGATCGACGATCGGTGATTCGTTGTACTGTCGATTCATGTATATCGGCTTATGTATCGTTATGTATAATACTTTCATAATACTAAGAAAAAAGAGATTATCCAAAGTGGCAGCTGCGTGGTTAGTGTATCCTGATTAGTCTCATTTACTTGATACAATGTATATCTTGGCAGTATATAGAGCTTCGCGGGAGTTCTTCTACAATTCCCTTCCACGAAGTCCTTCCTCGGCGTATCCGCTTCCTCCGTCGGAAAGTTATACGAAGAATATTTATAACGCGAGAGATATCGAACCGTTATATGTGTAAAGTGAATATTAGCGTCTAAAAAAATATTCCTTAGAGGAAAAACAAAATGTTAACGCTTTGTGCTCCGGAACGTCAATTAGCCATAATCATTTTGAACTTTAAACAAATTAAAATTATTTATCGTGTGAAAGCAGACTACCCCCCTTTCCCCCTCTCGTCCGTGTCTCGTCTCGTTCCGCGTCGGCCATCGATATAAATGTATTCCTAAACCGATCGAGTCGAAATCGACATTCGATTCCTTTTACAGAAAAAACGATTGGATGGAGAAACGTTGCGTAAAAGGATCTACTCCCCAACGGTAGCACAAACGGATTACTCGTGCGCGGAGTAACGCACACGTCGACAAATTGCGTGTACGCGAATTGCGTGCGGAACGTTTTTATGTGCTGTACGCGCAATGCGGTGGAGCTTTCCTATTTTATTTTTGCGCGCGCGCGCACGCTCGGTACCAAACCGAAACAGGACCGTTCGACTGATCAGTGATAAATTGTGGCTCGAGAGCCACGATGTTGCATGTTTAATGCCAGCCACGGCCGTTCTGCCCAGGCCGGCTAACGACGCCGATGCAGATTTATGCTAAGGGAAACGGAAAAACGATTGCTCATAGATCCATTCGATAACATCCGATGAATAATGAAGAAAGGAGGACTCGGAAGGGAATCCATGATGAACCCCCGATCGTCTTTTAATAATAACGTAACAGGAGGCGCAACGAAACGCGAGGTAAGACTCGTTCGTTGCTCCACCTCGAATTCTCAAATCTCGAGAGAGCATAATGATCATTAGGTTCGAAGAAACTGCCTTCCCGTCTTTTGCTCTCGTCGAACGTTAACATTTTTTTTTTTTTTTTCGTTACAATAGACGTAACGCGATATTTTCTTTTCGTTCCAGTCGAAAAATTTTACACGAATAAAAATCGTGTTGTCGAAACGTCTTAAGTGGCGAAGATTACGCGATACAACGAATTATTGGCGTAAAAGGGCTACATTATCGAAAAAAAAACTGGCCGTCGAAAAACCTGCCGTAAAACGGCCAAGTCGTTTTAGAACGCAAAACTGCCGCGTAATAGCGCAACTACGACGCTCCATTGTTAAAAAAGTGATTAATCTCGGGGGAAATGCTTGCGCTCGTCGCGAGCCGATATTATTAATATCAATGAATATCGTTGTCCGCTGGAAGAAAAAACAAAAAAAGAATATTAACTCGCCTCGATCATAAATCACGCATTGTTTCTGCCCGCTACCGAGGTCCGAAGAGTACGCGTCATTGTCTGTTTTAGCGGCGTAGAGCCATTACAAACTCTGATTTATGAACGATGCGTAACCGAATAGGTTCTCGGGGCTGCATAAAGACACACCTGGGCGTTCCCGATTCGCCAGACAAAGGTAAATTCCGCGCACTCTTTTCGAACAGATAGAAACATTTTTTTTTTAATTTTTTAAAATTTTCCTAGCCTTCGGATCGTATTCAGGCGGCGACATCAAGGTGCGTCGGACACGCACCCGCAGTTTATATTTGGTGCTGAATATTCACGATACAATGAAACAACGGTGGTACTTGCTCGCTGCTTTGAGTTCTCGCGATGGCGCAATTTCGCGCAATGGCATAGAAATTTTTTTGCGCTCTCTCCTATCTCTGGTCATAAAATTTCGCACGAGAATGCGGATTTGTATTGGTAGAGATGTAGAGACACGGGGTAATAGCAGAGAAACGGGGATGACACAGCGTTTAAATGCGTATACAAGGTAAGCCACGTGAGACGTGGTTTTCCCGTCGCGAGTTTGACAGAGTAGTCGTTACCTTCGCCGTCTCGCAACATCTGTCAAGCAAAGCACAATCGGAAAATCAGCAACGCGTATACGATTATCTGAAATCTCGGTAGGTAGGGCCGTTTCCGTAGGGCGGCCGTTCTCTCGTTCGAGCGGCCGCCGACGATCTATCAGATTGCGCGAAGCAGACGGCGGTGGCAAACGCGCGCACTTCGTCACTAGTCATTGGATCTGAAAAGTGGATACATACGCGCCGACAAAGATAGATCGCGAAATTTCGCTGACGAAAGAACGGGTTGCGCGCTAATTGTCCATTCCTGTTTTGGTACTGCCGGACTTACCGCCGCGCGCGATCCATCTTCTCTGACATAAGCAATTACTCACGGTACGCGATCAACAGAGACTCTTTGCTATCTCGTCGATCTTGTATTAGAGAATTTTCGTGTGATGTTCCGCCCCCATTTTTTCCTTTTACGTAATATCGAAAGCTAATAAAATGGTTGCGAGAAGGATTTGATGGTTCGCATTTTACTTCGTGTCGGAAATTTTGAATCGCGATATTTTAGTTCGAGTTCGACGCTTTCGCACTCGAGCCACTTTCGCTGACGAGATATTGTACAGATGCCTGTGTAGTATCACAAACACGACGTGAGAAGAAGTGCAGAACATTCGAGGCGACGGGTGTTAATCCGGGTAACGCAAATGTTTGAAAGGCACACGTCTATTTCGATCTTTTCTGATATCTTTTAATTGTAAGTTACACACTGGAGTTCAGGCAATTATACCCATACGTAAGGCAATTATACCCATACGTAGAAATGTCAAAAGGATCCAATATTGCGACAGTATCGTTTGTCGTCTTAACGGTACTGACTGTGTTGTGCCAGTATCAATTCAATACAAAAGTGTAACGCTATGCCAAGCTCAGTTATGCCAACTGTCAGTGTTGATCCAACATTGGAAATAACGGATCAGTATAATAATAGTTTTATTGAGTCCACACGTGACTAAAATCGATAACGGAATTTGTTGAAATTAACAAAAAAAGAGAGAGAAATAAAACGCGTTGCAAATGGCGAGGTGACAGAAATATAGCTACTGCAAGGCTTAATTAAAGAACATAAAAGAAAGTACAGAAGAACAAACATTACATAATAAGACATAACAAAGACGTAAATTACGTATTTATGTAATGTTAATATGCACATTGCATGTACACCACATTCATTAAAAATAAATAATAGATATAAAGTTATGAATAAATGTTTTTAACAAATTCTGTTCCTTTTTTATAAATATATTGCGCGCTTTTAAAAATTTCGGCTTTTGTTGTGAATTTTTAGACATGCATTTTAGTAATATCACGTTATAAAATTTCTCAAAGTCCAAATTTAATTATTTTTAATTATTAAATAAAATGTTGCTAAATATTATTCGCTATAATTAACAAAAAACAAATTTGAATTTAAACATAATGAGAAATAACGGCAAGTGTAAGCAATATAATACAAATTCATTATTATGCTAAAAATAATAATACTTAGCATGTTAACATCACATCAATATGTAATATTGAATTTAATGTGTTATTTTAATATTATTATTATTATTTGTGTATCATATTAATAATATTTTCTTTTGGATACCGTGTAATTGGAGGAAACAAAGTTCAGTTCTATTTAGAAATTAGTACCTCGAATTTGGAGGTACTAGGCACATGATTAAGAGTGTGGATCAATGCTGGGCCAGTTGAATGTACAACATCAGCAATTTTTACGTGGGTACTACCATGTTTTGTATCGTGAATACCAGATCATCATCATCACTAGATATAGACCGCGAGTGCGTGTCCGGTGCCATCTTGTCGCCACCTGAATACAATCCGAAGGTTATAAGAATTAAAAAAAAAAACTTTTCTATCTGTTCGAAAAGAGTGTTCAGAATTTACCTGGAGAATCGGGGACGCCAGGCGTATTTTTATGCAGATTCAAGAAACCTATTAGGATACGCATCGTTCATAAATAATTTCTCTCTGCACCGTTGCGCAAAATTGCGCTATCGCGAGAACTCAGACAGCGAGAGAGTACAAAACACACTTAAAATACGTTCGGAAGGCTTCTAAACGTTTTCGGATGTTCTTCAAACATCTTAGGCTCGGGGCCTCCCACGGGCTCGCGTATTGTCTGGGAAATGTCAATAAGAAAACATTTTCAACGAGATCTTCCGACCTTTGCAGGTTCGACGACCCCGAGCTTTTGCCGAATCGATCTCGCAGAAATGTCCTCCGATCGATTAAAGTTCAACGTTATTACACGGCGACGCCTCGTTCGTATCGCCAACTTGCGGAGTTACATTACACGAAAAACGTCAACGACACCTCGCGCGCGAAGAAAAAGTGAAGTGATGAAAAGATACGATACGGTGGACGAGTGTCGTCGACGCAAGCTGCACAATCGTTCTCTGGTCTCCTGGTGAATGGAGATCACTCGTGAGTCTCTCCGTTACGACCCTTTCGCTCGTCGCCGTGTAAGTTTCGTTCTCCGTGAAACTTCTCTGAACGACGAATTGCAGCCGCGAGCTACCTCTCGGTAGCTGAAGCTAATCAAATCGCAATTCAAATCGGATTGCTTTCATCGCGCTTATCGGCCAACCAAACGCGGAAAACGCAAACTCGCACGTTCCTTACGGACAAAGGACACTCGTTCGAGGACTTTCGTAACGACGCCAGAACCATCCTAGCAAATGGTTTCCAACGGCGCGGTTTTGGTGCTCGGATTTTGCGTTACGCTATCGCCCATGCTAGGCATCCCGTGGCTGGTCGTGCTGTGGCCATTACCCTGCCTCCCGGCATTGGTCTGGGGGTTCCTGCTGAAGAATCTCTTGAGCGCTGCCCGGACCTGCGGCTGGCAGCCGACTGCAGCGAAGATTAGTACTCCCTGGAAGGCGTTTATCAGATCGGTAAAGTACCAGATGTACTGCGGTCCGCCGACAGCCCATGAGACAACGTCAGCCACCCAGGTAACGCCCATTACGATCACCAGTTTCATGCATATGCGGCCCAACGTCGCCCTGGAAGCAGAAACGAGCAGAAAAGCTTAGATGCGAGAAACGTGAGATGCTTTCGAGAAAATCGCGAGGAGCGTTTACTTGGAATTCTGAGTTTGCGCATCCTCGAGAACCGCAGAGACGGTTCAAAGTACAAAGACGATGACGGTAATGGAAAGTGCAATAATGACAATAGGACGTCGTGTCGGAGAGGAACGTCTGTAATTTCAGTCAAGCTATCGGTTAGTCCGCACGTGTGAACCGGAGAGGCCGCAGGCACGAAGGACCATGAGTGAAATTGATTGTAATAGCTCGGTTGACATTTCGCTATTGTTTACATTACAATCGTTGTGCCAGCGACGTCGCTCAATGCGATACTGCACAAGAAATTATTTATCGCGCTATGAGACTCTCTACCCCTGACGGTCAATAAAGCGATCGTACGCCTCGCTACACGTGACGTGCGTAATGAATGTAAATGGTACGCGATTAATCGACATTGTTTATTTGATATGCGAGATCGCTGCTTTGTCTCCTTGTAAATAATAGACGATCAAATAATAGGCAATTATAAATTGGCGCTTTTCTCATATTTAACTATTGACTTTTCGAAGCTTCCGTCTCTTCCATCCTCCATCCTCTCTTTTTCTGGAACTCACGGAAAAGATTTCTGGATTTAACGTTATTACTCTTCTACGTATCATAAAATAAAATTGGTATAAAGACAATAATATAGTCTCATTCGGAAGAAAATATTGTATTCTTAAATCTTGGTGCTATCTCATCTTGGAATAAAATAATTTTGGTGTTATCTCATTAATTTTCTCAGACAGATTAGACAATGGAAGCTTGTGGTGAATCTCACAATATTTTTTATTTAACAAAATAGATATGAGAAAAATTTGAAAAATGTACTTTCTGATCAAATATTACGAAGGTCCACAAGGGATCGAGCTGTTCACTTCGTAAGCACCAAAAATTTGCGTTATAATAAGCCGATTCTTATTCTAAATGTAAAAATACTATATATAAGCTGAAATTTATGCGTTATTCTCGTTTTAAAAAAAAAGTAAATCTTATTTAATTTGATGGAGGAGAAATTATAAATCTCATCTTAATATTGCTTCATTTTTATATCGCAATAAGATTAAGTACATCAAGAATACTTTTAGTCTTGTTATTAGAAAATCTTTCCTGAGAGGGTGACGGTGCACGAAACATGATTCGACTCGATTTTCGCGTTGAAAAATGAAAGAGCGAAACTCGCAATTCCCCGCGAATCGTCGCGCACTAGAAAATCTCGTATGGATCGTGATTGTCCGCCGCTATCAAACGAATTGATGCGAGCCACGCGAGCGAATGCGCACTCGCGCTGGCAGCATCGATTCGATGCGCGCTGCATCCGATATAATGTATGCGTCCCATCGCAGAAGGCACTAAAGTCAAAGCGTTATTAATGCGACCCGTCAGAATATTCGCGGCCCGCGTAACACCGTACCCTGGACGGTATCGCCAGAATTATGGCGTCGTAATGTCGTTCCGCGCGCGCGAGCCGGTTGGCGCGGCTCGGCGCGGCTCGGCGCGGCGCGATGCAGCGCGGCGTTATCCTGACGCACCGCGTCGGTCGCAGCCACCGAGAATTCTATTTTCGTTAGCGTTGCTAATTATTATGAACGGACCGCGTGCAGTCGCTCGGCCGTCGCGGCGTCGCGGGCACACGAAAACCCGGAGAGGGGGTCCCGGAGGGGAAACGGACGAGCGCCGAAAATAACCGCCGAGAGGACGGGAACGGGAACGACTGGGAACGATGTCGAGAATGATTTGGGAATCCCGTCCATCGATAGAGATGATCGGCGTTATCCTCGCGAGGGCGGTCTGCGGTAACTCGAGAGTGTCGGCGAACAGGCAGAAATTGATATAGCGGCAGTAAAGATATAGCGCGTGATATGTCGTTTCAATTACATGTCTTATCGCTGTAACGGTGTAAGGTGATGATGTCATAAATAAGCGTTGAAAAGATATAATCGTTTCCTAAGGGGGATCTAAATATCTCTCTTCTTTCGTTGCGCAGGGCTTTATATTTTTCCCAGAACACATACGTCGAAAAAATTGTATTCTCAATTTAAGAATATCCCTCTTATTTTTATAGTAATCTCTTCTAAAATAGGCATCAGAAGGACTTTCTTGATTTCAGTGGAAATCCTTCTAGACGATAGATTAATAGTAGATAATCTTAATTTTTAGGATGTGTAAGATGAGGCATTTTTTTATAGAATTAATTTATTCTAGGATTGATGTTCTACAAATATAAAAGAAAGTGTTATTTTGAACTTTATTGGAAGACGATATTGAACCTCATTAAAGCACATTGTTTTCCGCCGATTTTATAAAAGTTACAAACTCACAAAAATTATAAATACTGATATTTAAAATATGCATGCTATTTGAAACAATTAACTTTTCGAGCCACTTTTATTTTCTGATTCACTCATTATTTAAATATTTAAGTTTTTCAGCATCAAACATGCTACACTGCACTAATTAAAATGAGTGTAAAAGGCATTCATACGAGAGATATTTTGTAAAACTTTATTTTTAGAATGTAAACATTAATTAGCAATTTATTAATAACAAAAGATTGTATATATAAATATATGAATTTGTTGTTAATAAATTGCTAATTAATTCTATACTTTGCATTGCTAATTAATGTTTACTTTCTAAAAAAAGGTTTTAAAAATATCTTTCGTATGAATACACTCATTGTATGTTAAATTATAACGATGTAATTGTCGCAGACATTAAATGAAACATTGTCTGCATAGAATGTCGTCGCCTAGTTCGTAGAAATATATTTTTATTTGTTAAGAACGTATACATTAAAAGAGCTTGCAAAGTATATCGTCCTCTTATTTCAAGAATACCATTTTTTTTTCGCGTAGAGTAGCGCTTAAGTAGTCACTCGAGAAAACAATTTTTTCGCGTATTTGAATGTTACACGCTAATGTAACGGATATAATATTTCCGGGGTCTCCTACTTTACGAGATATAAAACAAAAAAAGAAAAACAAAAACAATTGTTCTCCACTCTGTGTACGCGTTTGTCGCATTTTCTGATATTTTTCAGCATTAATTGCGCACAGGAACAAGTTTTATTTGTTTTACTGGGAAAAAAAATAATTGGTCAAAATTACAAAATAAGTGGGCAGGATTTCCTCCACATCCTACGCAGTTTAAGTGCAGCTGAAGTTTAAGTGTAAAATAATTGCAACCGCAGGGAGATGCAAAATGAGTGCATCTTGTTTCCGCGATGCGAAGCGCGAGGGATCCTGTTTTATAAACGAGGTAATATTACGCTTCCGTCGAAGCTTCCGGCTGTAGAAAGCGACGCGATATTATCTTCGCCGGTGGCAGATCCGTACGAAAGTTTCGCCAGTGATCGCGAGTGAATAAACGAGAGACATTTCGGGGCATTGCTGAATGAATGCGATACGAATGAATGCGATACGATCGACCGTGACAGCTGTCGCGCGGATCGGGACAAAGCGCGACCGGAAGCGGGATGTGTGTATCGACTGGGGCGTGTGGACGCGGAAAAGTGCGATATAATTTGCGCGAGGGTCAATATTACGAGCGCATGGTGAACAACAATAACTGCAGGGAATTCCTGTGGGAAGAGCGGAGCGGGGGAGGGGTTAAAGTGCAAAGCGAACGAGGTGGAATGGTCCACACGGCGCTCCGTAAATATTGAATCCCCGTTGCAGCGTTCTATGCGCGGCGGGTCGGGCCGGGCGTGTAACACGAGACAATAAGGAGAAGGAAATGGGAGAACGAATGAGAGTGAGCGGAAGAGAAACGCGAGAGTTTCAGGAGAGGCAATGGCCTTGGTACAAAGGACTCGAAGGAAGATGTCCATTATCGAGAGGATCGAGAGAGAAAGAGCGGAAAAGGAAAACGCGCGATTCTCAAGCGATAGTCGTGCGTGGCTTTTTCTCTTTTGGCTGTCGTCTTTCGTCGTCGAGCAAACAAACCGAATGAAGTTGTTACACGACACATCTTGCACATATGTGAGAAAAATTCATTTTCCAAATATAGACAGTCACATTCTTTACCGTTTATATTACCGCACGATACAAACCGAACGTTCAGACATTTTCGCACGTCGGTTCTTTGTACACTAAAAAAAAAAAAATGTTTCTTCCGATCAAATAATTTTCTTTGATTTAGAGATAAATATTAGTATAAAATAATTGGTTTATAAACTTGGGAAATATCTTTTTAATCAAGGAAATAATATTAAAAAGAATATTTATTTGAAAATAAAATTCTTTTCAGTGTAATGCGACTTTAATCCTTTGCACGATGCAGTTCTGGGAGCTACACTTATCATCAAAGTTTTATCACTAAATCAACTGTTTCACGTATTTCTTTAGCCTGTTTGGTATCGCTACATTGCTAAAAGGTTCCTCTAACTAATAAATTATTTTTAAAACCATAGTTTAAATAAATAATTTGTAATTAATAATTATGTACTGAAAAATTTTCGTTTTTAGTGATTAAATCTGTTTGCATAAAATTTTTGTTAATAACCTACTTCAAAATTGAAAATGGTAGATACAAAAAAATATTTAAACAAAATAATTATTTACTCGGTGGTTTCTAACAGATTATTTGCTTGCAGTCAAGTTAAAAATTTATTTAAAATATTTATGCAAATAAAACAAAGATATAATTTTTAATTAAGTAATTTTGCAGTTCTAGAAAATATTTACTGTTAGACTATTTTTATATTCAATTAAAATTTTTAATCTAAAAAAATAATTTAATTAAACTTAATATTAGTTTGTTTGTTATTGTTATTTATTAAATATAAAAATCTATAAAAAATACAAAGTTATATACTTAAGATAATATGTCTATTTACTTAAAAGTAAATATTTTTACCTAAACAGAATAAATAAATGCTTGCATCACAATATATAGATAGTTTTGAGAAAATGTATTATTTTTATTTAAAAAAATTTTTCTCTCGGTGTATTCATTAGAAAAAAAGTGTAACAAAAGGTTAACGTGCTGCATAACAATATGAGGAACTATTAAGTGAGGAGAATAATCGACGTCACGCTTCGCGCTAAGATAAACCGCGATGAACTGTGATATTCCACTAAGATTTCGCGTTTCCTTGCATTTATAGAGCGACTTCGAATCCGTAACGAGGAGGAGCGAGAGTCGCGAAGTTATTATCTCGTTTAATCGACGGAGAGCAAAAACGTTGGATATTGGACGAGTCGCGCGAAGGGACGAGCTAAACTCGGAAGATGAAAGCGTGACGACGACGACGACTACGTCGAGAAGCGGCTCGGCGGCGGAGACGCGGACGAAAAACGAAATCTGAAATAGACATCCGCGGGAGCGTTTATGCGCGTTTATTCGTGGTTGCAAATAAATGTCAATCTTCGCGGACGGCAAGAATGGCGGAAGGTCCGCGAACTCGACGACGGAGTTAATTGACACGAGTAGACGGCGCGGCGCGGCGCGACGGCGGGGAGAAATTTGCGCGCCCGCGTCCGCACCCGCGCGACGATGACTTGGGAAATATCAAATATAATGCGGCTTGATGCGGCTAGAAAGGGTCGACGACTCGGAATAAAATTTTAACCATCGCCGAACCGCGTGTTTACCCGTCGTCAAGGCGGCTTTCGAAGTTTCTTGACGTTCGCGCGCAGTTAATCATTCATAAGCCATGCGGCATACGCTATTTTTAGACGCGAAGCGGACGCCTGGCTTTGCAATCAACGCTGCATGCAATTCGCTACGGTATACCGTTAGAATGCAATCATTGGGCTGCTCTCGGCAAAGGGTCACGGAAATATCCTTTCTTTCTGCAAGAACCCGCAGTCAGGTTCGCCCGTGACTACGGGAACGTACGGGAAATATTGAACAGAAAAGAGAGTAGGTACGTGGGGCAGATAAATATAAACAAGTTACGAGGGAAGTGTATGTCCTCGCTGCAATTGCGATATAAAAGTGTGTGGGTGTAATAAAACGGACGCGTCCGCGCTTGTACATCTCGCTCGCGATTCCCGGTGTACTTCCTTTCAAGAAATCCCCGTCACGGGGGAAACGTAAGAGGTACGATATACCGCGAGAGAATCCTTCTTTCCGCGATTTAAGCGCGAAGCCACGAAGTGCCCGGCTTAAGGGCGACAGACGCGGAGAGGCAGGTATCGCGGAGATATACTGCCTATATATTCTCTCTTTCTCCGTTTCTTTACGCGAAGACCATTCTCGCGCGGTCGCGAGTACAGAGAGATACGCGTAGCGCGCGTCCTCGGACGTGCGGAGAAGGGTTGTTGGTATAAAATATTTTTTGCTCGTGAAAATCCGCTATCTCGACGCGCGCCGGGGCCGAGAAACCGAGAAAACACAGATCTCCACTTTGCGCGACCGCGAGAGGAAAAAGGGGATGGCAACGGCGGCGACCGCCGGAGACTTTGGACCGGCACCCGCTCGTCCTCTCCCGACGCGGTGACGGTTATTGCGAGTGTTTCAGACCCGCGTTTATGCCCCCGCGGCCATGTCGCCGTACGTGTTGCCTTTTGTCAAAGGATAATTCGAGCCGACTCCTCCTGCCTCTAGCGAACGTCAAATCGGACGGCTGACGACGCCCGTACGTTGTTTGGCGCCATACCGAAATTATCTGGCCAGCGCGGCCGGCCGGCCCGCGTGGGCAGGCGTGGGACGTCTCGAAATGTCAGAGGATCTTTTTCTCACGGATGTATATTACGTCCGTAACTGCGTTCCCGCGACACGCGCGTGGCAACGAAATATTGTCACTCCGAAGATAGCTGTGTTGCCTTACGTTCCGGTCATCGATCACCTTTAACGCCTTTAACTTCGTCATTACTAATTTGTAACGTACCAAACATTTATTCGTTGTCCGAAACGTAGGAGAACCTTCAAAGAAAAAAAAGAAAAAAAAAACACCTACATTTATTTCGATGTTTACGAGCATATTTATTTATTTTAATTGCGACGCGTGTGTATTCGTTGAGCTGTGAGATCACAGCTTTACCGAGTCTCCAAGCTTCAAACTGACATAAAATATAACATAAAATATAACGTAAAGCGATGAAAATAAAATAATATTACTCCGCGTATTTCAGCCAAGAAAGATTCGGGGTATCGATATTGGTAACAATCTCGCATGCGCTCGTTATTTATAAATAATAAAATGAAATAGAAAGATACGTCAGTGAACGAGCACGCTCTATTTCTATTGTGTTACGAAATTAAAGTATATATCCTTTTAATTGCTCGTTCACTGTTTATGTTCTTTCTATATTCCATCTTTCTATATTCCGTCGATATTGATATTTATCTTATTCTTCTGCGATGACAAACCAAAATCATTGCAATCTTGGATGTTGAATAACAAAAATTATATTCTCATAAACACCACATCGATGTATGACGCTCGCTGGTTTTCACAGGGCAATTTATCTACGTCGCGGTGTCCCGGAAACTATGCAAACGTACGTGCAATGAACGAAATCCGTTCATGGAAGGTATAGAACAAACTTGGGATGAGGCGAAATCTGCATATGCTATTACGTTTTCTTTGCCAACAATGGACGTATTGTGTTCGTGTACGTACATCGCGACGGGCAAATAGCGTCGTCGAAATCGCGAATTGGGATCGTCAATATCAATCTCGAATAGAGCGAGAGGATGTAAGCGAATCGAAGGGACGTCGAGCGAATGGAAAATAACGATTGCTTGATATCAGTCGGCTGGAAGGTAATAAAATAAACCTCCCCCTTGCGTGCGCGAAGTCTGCGCTCTATAAAAAGAATCTGTACGCCTGGGCAAATCGGAAAGTACGAGGTGTCAAATACCTTTCGTCGTAAAAAAAAAAAAGAAAACTAAGAAATATTTTGACGCTCCATCGTCGAGGCGTTTGCGCGTGATAGCGCATGCCTGCGTCTCGGGCGTTTCGCATAGCGCGATAAATTACACATCTTGGTAAATAAACTTGTGAAATAAAAAATCTATTAAAGTGTATTTGCAAGGTAAGGAAGAAGAATTTGTAATAAGATAAGTGTACCGTACATAACTTGGTATCCAGTATCGCTGTTTCTAGTTATGTGACGAATCGAACAAATAACGTTAGTACGTCGTACAGGCTGACTTGCAAATAGACTGATCAGTTTGTGTATTCTGTTGTTGAAGTCAAAAGTTATAGAAAAGTTATATTTTTTGATAATATAGCCTAGATCAATAATGACACACACATCGATTGTAACGTTTCCTTTAGTTTCCTTTTATTCCTTTTATTACTTTAATTAAATTTTAATTCACCTACTAAACACCAATTTATGATTTTAAGGGCGAAAGCGAAGATAAGTCAATTATTTACTTAATAAATTGTTGACGAAAATAGTTTTTTGTGTACTCTTGTATGTTAATACGTCAATAAATGTGTCAATAAACTTGTGAATATGATATTAGATCACTTTAATATCAATTTTTCCAATATTTTTTGTGGAAAAGAAGAAAATATGTTCAGGCCATATGAAAGAACATAAATATGCATCCAATACAAACTAAATAACTTGTTTTAAAAAATCTTTATTGCACTCACGTAAATATTTGAAACCGTCCCACATTTTAAATTAACGTTTAGAAATGTTTTCTACTTTGACTTGGGTCATCAGTTTTTAATTTTGGACTCGGCAAAAAGTTAAAAAAAAAATTGCAAAATTTAGGTAAGCCATATAGGGTACAGTTGCCTTATTACAAATTCTAGCTCATATAGAATAGTGTATGAAAATTTCCAGCCGGCATAAACGCTCTTACGCTCTTTCGAGGATTTTTCTCAGCTTTCGCCACGCGTGTCCTTTCGTTGTCGTCTCAGCGCGACCAGTTATCCTTGATACTCAACGAGCATACCCAGGCGCCGTCCTTCGGCGTCCAAAATAAAGCGTCCCGTGAAAAACGGGAGACCGGCAGCGTTTCACTTGAAGCCAATAAAACTTGGCCGTTTCCGAGGCGAGAGTGTCGTTTCGCAGTCGCCGAAACGATCGGGCGTTCCTGTTTCTCGGCGTCCGTACGCAACGTCGCGTTTATTATCGTTGCATCGAAGCGCGTCGAAAACGGGCCCGTTAAACGCGGCTGTTGGCACAATTCCGGGAGATATTCCTAGAGATATTGCAGGGGGCATCGATTCTCCCGCGTGTGCGCGTTATCGGCACGTTTCGCCGTCTCTTCGCGGAGGGCAAATCGGAGCAATGCACTTCGTCTTCTGCCGAATGGTCCGTTCGCGATATTGCGAAACGACTCTCTTCTACTTTGCGCGTTGTAACGTTCTGACGCTCAACGTTTCCGATGTAACGAGCTTATGATGTGCTTCGACTCGACGTTCTCTTACTTCGTAAAGCGCACGTCTTCGTTCATTTAATTCTTTGTTGCGCTTTCTTTCTAGCGAATCTAATTTTCTGAAACTTGTGCGAGAGTTTTCGAGGTCGCCGAGTACAAATGTGAAAAATACAAAGTTCAAAATGGCGGTTTGAATATGACAAATTTTATTTTTTTTAATGAAGATAATGATTTTCAAGCATAGGTTATTTTAACCAAAATTTTACGATAATTTGAAGATAACTTTTCGAGATATATATATATATTTATTAATAACAAATTATTTATTTGAAACATCTTCTAAAAGTTGATTTATTAGAGAAAACTTTTAGCAATGCAGCAATACCAAGCATGCTAAAGGTATGCATGAAACAAGTGATTTATTGATAAAACAAACTTGGGTGATAGGTAATAGCTCCCAGAGCTACACCGTGCAGCAAAGGGTTAAACTCGAATTATACTGAGAGGTTTCCGTACGCCAGCCGCGGGTGTGCACGTTATAGATAAAATTGTGGCGTGTTCTAAACCGAATTCTCCGATCATTTTTACGCGACAAAACGCAATTGCCTCACGCACGAGTATCGTTTCACTTCGATCTTTAAATAGATCGCACAAATTGATCGTTCAATTGAATCGATTAATCGGACTCCGCGGAGCGAGCGAATCAAGTGGGATACGAAGATAAGCAGACCATCCAGTTCGCGCGAACGAGTTTATCTGTCTTGCACGGCACAAGGTCGCGGGTCTTTTAACTTTCGTTGCTAACAGTCGTTCCCCGAAAACTGCAGAAAAACGCGAGGAGAATATTCGTCAAGTCTCATGGTCGGAGGTAAGGTAAACGTTTGCGCGAGACAAAGAAGAACAGGCTGGCCGGCCGACGGACGCCGTACCACGACGACGACGACGATGTTCCGCGTGACGAGCACGCGACATGTGTGTTTACGAATTTCTCTCGATCTCGGGAGGAAGCTGCGCCGCAGGAATAAACGTTATTATTTTCATCGTGGAATGCCGGCGAAAGCCATATCCGTCGGTCGCAAGATTGGCGAACGTCTCGAGAACTGGCTGGCAACGTCGTTCAGCTGAATTAGGAGGAGCCATCAGCTGGCCGGCCCCGAGCCGTCGCTGTCTCGATTAATCCGACCAAACTACGGGACAATCCTTCGTTAATCCATCGATAAATCGGCTGGTTTCGAATACACGGCTACTCGGGGATACAACGTTCGCGAAACGTAATTAAATTCATGTCTGCTTGATTCCGGCATCTCCGCGTCTCTCTCTCTCTTACTCTCTCGCCCTATTTTCTTACTTTTCTTAATTAATATCACTGCAACTTTTTTAAATTAATTTCGCTCAACTAATATCGTTACGAAATAAAGTATATTCATTATTCCGTTAATAAGAGAAAGCGTAAATATGCCGCGAGCATTGTTAATGCCGTACATTGTACGAGACGATCGAATTTTACGATGCAGAGAAATTTATTTATTAGAGTACAAAAGCCTTTTGTGGCATGAAGAATAAATTGATATCCATAAAAAAAAACCGGTACCGTTTATTCCGTACAATTTCTTCTCTCTGATGAAATCCATTATTTATGAATAGAGAACGCAATATCGTCTTCGTTTAAAATAGTTGAAACATCATAAATTATTTCCACGGAAACAGTACTGAAAAATGAACGAGCAAAAGATATATTACCGTTCCGTTTTTTTTCTCAATTGCAATGAGGAGAATGTTTGCTTACCTCTCGGTGGTGCTCTTCACGAATTCGCCTTTCCAGAGACCGCACGTCAATTCGCGAGCGGTTACGGCGAAAAACATAAGATTTACTGCCAGCAGCACTCCGATCGGTCCAAAAAAGTACGCCAGAATTTCCATGTCACCTGCAAGGCAAAGAGGACGGATCTAAAATTCCGTGAAAGACGAAAAACCGCGTTGTATGTTTTACAACTATACAACGATTAATCTGCTGGCACATTGGAATAAATTATTGTCATTTTCAATTGTTTATTAATCTAAACATAACTAATAACTTTATTAAAATAAGATACAGAGTAAAATAGAAGGAAAGATATAGTGAATTAAAGGGAATTATTCTCTATTAATTCACGTCGTGAACAATTTTGTCCCGGCAAGAATCAATAGAAAACGGAAATATAAATATAAATGGGCATTAAATATAAAATTTCCGGAGGAACCAAACAACTAAGTTTAGAAATTTTCAATTTGTTTAAAGAGAGTTCTTAAAATATTAATCAAAGTCTAAAACTTTGTTCTTATATTTATTATATGTTTGAAGAACAATTATCATGTTTATACAAAGAAAAATATTATGATTTCATTAAAAGCAATTTGCAAAATTTTCTAAATAAAAAATAAAAAAAAAATTATTGCTTTCTTCTTCATCTTTATCATTATTAATGTTATAAAAAAAATTAATGTAAAATATTATGGAATAAATAGGTAGCAAATATAAAATTCTCGAAAGAACCAAACAAGTCCAGAGGTTTTTAATTTGTTTTCTTTTAAACGGAACTCTAAAAATTTTACATTAACCAAAAGTTAAAATTTTATTCTTAAATGTTCAGAAAAAATTACCATATTTACACAATGAATGGTTTAAGAATGAGAAGTTCTTTGTTTTCTAAGAATTTAAGTTTTTGGACTTGTTTGGTAAAAATCAAACAAAATTGGGCAACCGTACAATTATAAATAATATTTGTATCATGACAATAAATAGGCCTGACGTTATTCGCGAGAATAACGCGTATTATTTTTGTCGTATTAGCCTCTAAATTTCACGCGCAAAATGTTCAAACGGAGCCTACAATTCCTGTAAGTAATAATATCGTTGACGACGTTTACGCGATGAAAACGGTAGTAACGGGTTCCCTAGAATCCGTGTTCCGCGAGAAACGAGCGCCGATTTCTATTTTGGCTTCGCTAACGACCCACCGACACGAAATGGTTTTTGCACCTGGATTAATCATATGGCGGTTTTCGCCCGCGGGACCTCGGAGCGGACGACCTCAGAGTCAGGTCGATACTCCAGATTTTGAGCGGCGCAAAAATGATTGGCGTTGTCCACAGTTTCAACAATAAACTGAATGGTCAGCAGATTTATCTTTGCTATGTGAAACGTTACGCTGTTGGTATTAGAAAATACACAAAAAAAACCGCTATTCTATGATATTCATATGTCAGAAATAAAGGTTGATTTTCGACATTTCGACTAGCTGGAAGTCATTGCATGTATTATGAAACCGTTTGAAATGAATTCCGATCAGAATAATTTCATTTTTTTTAGAAAACACAATACATTGAAAAAAAGTTTTGTTGTATTAATAGGAATTCTCTTAGATTCAACCAGTACGTCTGTTCCAAAACGGACGAATCTTGTAGAAATTATCAAATTATAGTAAAATCTATCAAACGTTCTGATTATAATAACCCGAGTGTTGTTATAATAACCAGAAATTCCGCTTGGTTTCACCACAGAAAAAAAATTCTTAGTATCAGATTCATTGTTTCATATGTAAGCAAGAATATAAAATCTTCTTGGAAGAATTTATAATCTTACAACAGACATAATTTGCTTACATAAAGAGGAAAATTTTCATCATGTAAGTAAATTATGTCTGTTTAAGATTATAAATTCTTTCAAGATTTTATATTTTTGCTTATATACGAAACAATGAATTGTTGATTTGATACTAATTTTATTTCTATGCAGAAACACTCAATCATATAAGCTTTGTTAATATAATCGGATCATTTTTTCAGTGTAGAAATGTAGGAAATAATTTAATAATTCTCTTCAATCGGAATTTATTTCGAATAATTCCATAATACGTGCTTTGCTCGTGACCACATTTAATCATTATAAAACTCGCGCAATTTTTCCGTTCTATAACGGAATTACGCTGCGAAATTCTAATTTCGTCGAATCCATTTGGGGCAGACGCGAAAGGAAAGGCGCAATCTCGGAATGCGGAAGGCGGGCTTTCGTAATGCACGCGAGCGGAAATAGATGGACGGATTTATGACAAACAAATAAATCGTCGCGATGTCGACCTGCCGACGGACGCACCAGCGTGGTTTATTTTCTTGTCCGTATCGACGGGCGTGTTACGACAGAAAGAAAATAGGGGTGTCGCGCCGGCGGCGGCGATGCCGGAAGTCAGTCTTCGAACGAGCGTCCGAATGTGCAACGCGTCGCCCTCATTTGTTCTTAATTATTTATGACGCCGCGCGAGAACCGGTAGTTCGCGATCGCGAGCGATAATAACTAATGGGGCGAGACGCACTTTGTTTCCGTTATCCAATAATGTTCGATAGCCGATAACTTTGCTGCGGCGTCACTGCACATTTGTCTCTCCCTCTCGCGGATAGCGTTGTTTACGCACCAACCGGCCGCACACATCTCGAGCGATTAAATTTTTCCCTCTCTTCGTTGGAGTGGGTGCGCGCCATTTCCAAAAAGAATGTAATTACTCCTCGCACCACAATTGGTCGAGACTCGATCAATATTTTTTATTAAAAACCGTCATGAAATATACGAATATTACAATATTTCGTCTTTTTTTTATGATTTTCTAAAACAGATAAAATAATAAATTGTTCACTTTAGAATCGTTTAAAAGACAATGTGATGTAAGGTAATTGTACCCTGTAAGGCCTAAGCTTTACAATTTTTTCTAACTTTTTGCTGAAGTTCAAAATTAAAAACTGACCGCCAGATTCGAAGTAGAAAACATTTCTAAACATCAATTTAAAATGGGAGTTTCAGATATTTACGTGGGATAAAGGGTGCGATAAAGATTTTTAAAAAGTGTCATTTAAACTATTAAGCACTCAATATGGCCTAATTATATCTTCTTCTCTTTCACAAAGTGTGAGAAAAATAGATAATAAAGTGATGTAATGATATATTTATAAGTTTATTAACATATTGACATATTTATTGACATATTAACATACAAGAGTACGCAAAGAACTATTTTCAACAATCTATTAAGTAAATAATTGACTTATCATAACTTTCCTCCTCAAAAACCAAGTTTTATGAGTTGGAGTTTAGTAGGTGGATTAAAATTTATGATCTGAAGTAATAAAAGTACCGAAACAACACGAATTGTAAATTATATACAGCGTAAAGTATATAAAATATAGAGCTACAGTAAACTGCGGAAATAAATAATCATCACTTGACAGTTATAGAAAGCAGTAAGTTTCCTATGAAATATTAGATCATGAAAAACACAATCAAGAAAGTTCTACTTTTGATCTCACTATCAACACCTGAATACACAAACTGAGCAGTCAACTGTTGCAAACAAGTCACGTTGACAGCCCGTGCGAGCGTTCTTGGTTGAATTCATCATACAACTATTTAGAAATAGCAAGTGGGCCATATAGGGTACACTTACAATATTCTACTAGAAATTACACATTTGTTCTTGTTGTATTAAGATAGTTTTCAAAATTGTTCGCATTTATGCTAAAAAGTGTGCCAAGAGTATATAACTCGCGATCCTTTGAAATGCGTTTCGGAAATGCAGTAACAACGTTTCGGAAGTGCTAACGACCGGGGGCTTTTGTCTATTGTTGTCGCTGTTATACTCTCTCCCCCTCTTTCTTTGTTTTTTTATTTTTGTTTCTTTTCTGTAATTTATTATAATTTTCTCTTTATTTTCTTTATATTTGTATGTTCTTAGAAGGCACGTTCTAGAGAAGCGATAAACGCTCATTCATTCATTCATTCATTCGTTTCCTCCTTCATCTGCAAATTCTTCTATTTTCTGAGAAAAAAAAATGCTTTTCGCAAAATTATTAAAGCTCTATCAAAACATTGTATTATATTTAACGCGATAAGCCGGAACCTGGCGCAATCGAAGGACAAAAAAATAAAAGTAGAAAATCCAGTCGATTCAGAGAGGATGGTGGGCGAATGCGTGCGATCGCGCGATTGAGCGTAGTAAATTCTGCACGAGGTTGCAACAACGAGGGTATTCCGTAGCGATCACGCGACTGCCGCCGTGATCCCGTCGAAATTGTGTGCCCGCGCGCGGGAAAGGGCGGTGTGTGTTTAGCAGAAATCATGGTAAATCACGCGGGAGCGTGCGCTTGCTCAATCCAGGATCGGATGTGATCGAATGGGATCGGTTTCACGGTTCCACCTCTTGGTGCAAGGCTGCGCGATTCCCCTCGAATTCCTGGGATATGCACACGCTGGTACGCGCGCACGCTCGGATTTCAAGTTCAAGACATTCGTATCTCGTATCGTGTCCGTTTGTTAAAGCCAGATATCCGCGATACGAGAGAATTCACACTGCTCTACGTGCGATATCGTTTGATATCGCGCAGGCATGCTAAATTCCAGTTTATAATTAGACGTAGAATTTCTTTTATGTAAATATATTACATATGCACAAAAATATGTATTTTTTAGAACGCTTTTCCAATAAGACAAATTTCTTATTTTGACTTTATTTTCTAAAAAATATGCAATTTGCATAAGAATCCGATGTTTATAATGTAAGAACAAAAGTGTAAATGTGAGCAAAATTAAAGCCAGATTAATTTTATTCAAAGAAAGAAGTGTTCGTGGAATTGTGATTTCAGCGTAAAAACAGCGTAAAAAGCAAATAATAATATAATAATATTCCATTTCCACGTAATATCGGAAATGGAATATTCCTAAAATTTAGCAGTTTGATCACATTATTGGACTTTATATTATATTATCGACTATATTATTCTATGACAAGGCGTATAAATAATGCATGGAAAATATGTGCAATCACATGTGACCTTATAATTGAGTTTACGTAGCGGCGTTATGCAGAGCAGAATTTACAAGTTATTATTGTGTTTTCAGTTTATCATGAAATAATAAAATATTGTGCGTACAGCGTGCTTGACACTCTCTCTTTTCTTCTCTCTCTCTCTCTCTCTCGCTTTTTCCTACATAATGAAAATTGAAACAAATTGATTCACTTTAAAGCAATATTACTCATAATCAAAATGTGAAAAAATCATTACACAATATTGAACGCTGCTATGGAATAACAGAAGAATTTTGAGCAACAGTAAAAAACAGGATTCACACGCTAAGCCCGTTACTTTGATCTTTTATAATTTGGTGATAGAGACCGTGGCCGGAGAGCTCTCTCTCTCTCTCTCTATGGTCGAGTCGCTTTTATCGGGGTGATTCGCCCCCTTGCAGTGAACCGGTCCCAACGACTCTTCCAACCCCATAACTACGGATGCAATCTGCCAGAAACAGGCTTCCTCCCGTAGCCACTTATCGGCTACGTGGAGGCACCCGCGCGTCCGCAAACAAATCCATAAATAAAATCCTTAACGAACTAAATGCTTCGCGAGGTGGCAACACATCGCACACCCTTCGCGCCAGATATTAAATTGCGCCTGACCCAGTGGAGATTTTTCGAGGAGAATTTCCTCGAGGGTGCCTGAAGTTACGATGAAAATTCGAAGCTACTTCACTACGCGTCGAATTGATCGGTCATGGGCACCGAGAGACTCGATTTTTTTTTCCTTTTTCGCGGCGGATCTCCGCCCGATAGATTCGCGACAGAAATAAAGTGTCGGAGCAACGACCCGAGAAATTCCTGTCGCAAAAGCTGTACCTACGATATATAAAGACCAGGAGGTCATCAATATCATCGTAATATCCTACATTTTTCAGGCGATCCGCTAAAAAATTCGAGCGCGAATATTTGTCATGGGGCTCGGCACGCTCGCGAAATTAAATCTAATGTGATTTAGGGTAATGTGATTTAAACGGCGCGCGCGTAAGCTTCTCGCTATTTTGCGCTCGATATTTAAGAGAACGCTTTAAAGTTCTGCGGCGATGTTGGCTCTATAAAACTAAATATAAAAATAAACTTTGGTCAGCCCGCGTGCATCGTATACAAGTTCATTCTCCTTTCGTTTAGCTCGTCCATTGTTACAACAATGGCTCAATAATGATTCGAATCAATGAATAGTGATATCTGAAATTAATAATTGTTATGAAAAAAATTTAATTAAATTATGAAATTTTTATTTTTTCAGAGAACGCAATTTTTGATGAAAATTTTCGATTGACTTCAATTCGTTTACACAAGAGAGGAAAAAAATACAATGTAAAAATTTTTAACTATAATATGTAATATAAAAAAAAAATATATATATATATAAATCTGATAATCTATCGAAAAACAGCAATCGTGACAATTTATTTTTTTATTATACAGTGAAAAATCATCGTGCGCGTCGAAAAAGTTGTCCCACCGAGAAATCACGTTCGAAAACTATGCATACGCTACGCGGTAATGAATAGATGGTACACATAAAACCAATATGCAGTGCATATTTTTTCAGATGCGAACACGTCGGGCCGGTAAAACTTAAACGCTTAACGATTCAATAAAGCGACATGCATGCAAATATTCCCAATGTTTTCCTTACTGTGTATTTGTTAAAGCATTTTTAGACGAGGCAAAAATACGTGCAATGTCATGTGACTCTAATAAATACAAACAGCGGTCGTATAAACACGATGCCTGGCTTATATCAGATAAAGCAAAACAAAACAAACGCGAAAATTACAGACAGGCAACGAATTGCGGCGAAACCGAATGACCGAATATAGATTTGCGTTGTTCCGAACAACTGTTACTCAAGCTCCGTAACTTTTTATCGACGATCACTGGTTATTTTACAAGCCAACACGCATATCCCAGATAGAACCAAAACGTTTTTTCATCTCTCTGAAATATGACATTCCATCGATGTTCGTAATATACAGTTTGCAATTGATTGCTGTTTTACTTTTCACTTAAAAAATTGAAATATTATTAAAAAATTATACAAAAAATTATTTAACTCAATTTATCAGAAATGTTCTCTGCTAGCTCCGATTGAATGTGTAATTGCAGCAAAAAATTAAAAAAAAAAAAAACTTTAAAAACCATTATAAACCAGAATAAAAATATAGAGAGCTGCACCTCAAAAGATGAGATATCAGCAATAATGTTATATGCTTATACACCTCAACCTATAATTATAATATCAACCCTCAACTACACCGGACAAACAACTTATCCGCGGGGTAGTTTGTATCCCAAATTTTAACTGAAATAAAAGTTGGTGTTTTTTTTTATCTGGTATGATAAACATTCTGAAGCTAAAAAATAATCATTTACAAATATAACAGAAAATTAAGTTTGTAGGATATTGAAAAACAAAAATAAACATTTTCAATAACGTTAACTTGACAATATTTTTTTTTAAATAACAGCAATTTTTTTTAGACTGTAATTTCACCACGCGACAAATATTTGTGTAATTGTGCGAGGTACATTTGTAGTGTAGTTAAGGTTTAATAACAATAATAATTCACTTGCGCGAACATAGTTTATATTTAATTGAAAATATTGGTTGCTAAACTTTGCGTCCTCGAAATTACATTCGAGTCTCTCTAATCGCCAAGATCTGCTTCAGTTGTTGCGGATAATCAACTCTTCGCTAATTGTTACGCAATTCTCGGAACCTCCGCCGTTAGCTGGAATAATCGCAGTTTTTACTTGCCAGTGGTCGGAGAAGCCGACGCGGCGGCGGCGGCCGCGGCGTTCTCCGCGAGAGCTCAACGTCAAACTTTGGCGGCTCGTCACGAAACTTTCGGGAACATCGTGTAGCGGGTCCTGTTCGGATAACCGAGCTAACTTGCATCCTGATGTCCGCCGGGAAGGCGCGGAATATTAAACGATTGCGGAGCGAAGCGAACTTGTATTCCGGGCCTCCTTCCCGGCCTCTTTCTCATCCGGCTGCTCATCAAGACGGCGCGGCATCTCAAAATGCAACGTACGTATAGCCGCGACGTCGCTGCGCCACCCCCCCCCCGCCGAAATTCCCTAAACTTTATCGAAGACCCGCAACGGGATCGGGAGAGGACGTCTCTTCTGCTACGCGCTGCCTGACACCGCGACAAAGTTTTTCCATCAGGCATGCCGGACATCGCGCGAACTACGATGAATACTGAGAAAGAATTATAGCGAAACGGGAGGAAAATGCGGAAAGTCGAGCTGGATCCTCTGTAGGAGAAACACAACGTGCGCGTAGCATATTCACCAAGGATTAGCATATCAATGCAGCGGAGACACGACGAAACTCTCGAGATTCCGGAAAGAAAATGTTAACTTACTCCGGAAAAGAAGTGTTACGTATAGTAATTGCGTTGAATTTCATCGTATACGCTGGCGAGATCACTTCCAATGATAATGCATACGTATGGGAAAAAATCTGGCTCCTTTCTCTCACGAAACTTTAACAGCCAATAAAAAGATTTATCCCGATGCCGAGCTACATTCGCTCGTCCCGACCGAACGGTTGATGCGTAAAAAAAACTCAGCTCAGAACGTAGCTTGCAGCTTGCGCATCTCGCTCGAGATCTCTACGCCGGGCGGCGCAAGAATACGCGAGGATGCACCATAAAAGAGGAGAGAATAAAGACGTTACGAGCAAAAAGGGGGATAAACCGCGGCGGGACCCCGGCTTTCGAATCTTGCGGCCGCGAGAGATCGCCGTCTATATTTGCTGGATCTGGCAGGTCGCCAACAATAGCTGTTTCACACGAGTTATATCTCACTCCCATGGCAACCCGTAACAAACATAAATGAATTATGTCCACGCGTGCCGTTCGATACTTTACGAGAGGCACCTCCGCCACGGTCAAATCCGATTAGCTCGTCGCCGAAAGTGTCCGCGCTAAATCAATCGTGAGAAGCGGCGGCGCGGGCGCCGCCGCGCAGCAACTTCACGCTTATTTTTTTCTTTTACGCCTGCCGTTTTTCGCCATTTTTCATTTTTTTTATTATTATTTTTTTTACGCCGTAGCTGCGATTTACGCACGATGTGTTTGCTAGTCACGGCTAGTTTTTCAGGTCGGAACGCAATCACCGGACTGCCTTTATTTAGTTCGCAAACGAGAGACGGTTACATATCGGCGATGCGGATATTTTCCTTGGGAAGAGCGTACGTGTAACATGGAATAATTTGCATACACAAGACGCAATAAAAACTGTTGACTTCGCTACAACAAAATGCATCCTGCACGTATCTGAATTACCAATTCATTGCATCCGCTTGAGCTGAGTAATAAACGAAATTGCGTGATAAATAAAGAAGGATTTGGGAACGGGTATCGTTACGGGGTTGCTCTCGCGGCTCTTTAGCATCCGATAATTCCCTCTGCATTTCATTACCATTCCGATTATTCTAATCGCCGCCGATGTACGATCGTTTCGCGTACTCGTTCCTCTTTCAACTCCCATTCAGTAATCGCGTTAAGAAGCGTAACTAAATATGCGTTTGATCGACCTTATGAATATAAACGCGATGATGTGATCCATATGACGCACAACAGTCCGAGTAATTATTTAACTTGTTGACTATGATTTATTGACTATGATATATTGACTGCGATACACAGGGTGTTCCAGGAAGGAAGGTCAATATTCTGGGAGATGATAGTATCAGTTATTTTAAGCAAAAATGTGCGAACGTACGTGTGTCGTATTACGAACGATTTCTAAGATTAAAAATGTAGTTGAGAAATTGCTATTAAGAAAAGGAGAGTACGTATTTTCTTTTTTTCTAAAATAATTCATTGTCTAAATGATACATTTTTTAAATGTTTATAATAAATTTTTAAAAATTCCACCATTAACATCAATGCCTTTTCCATCTCTCGTGCGAATATATTGTGTGTTGCTCGTCTGAGTGCTTCGTGACGTTTTTTTTTTATGCGGGCAATAGCATTATGTGAGCGAACAGTTCATCTAATGTATTCACTTTTTTTCTGTATACTTCATTCTTCATCCAACCTTCTAAATAGAAATTCGACAATTGGATTTCTTTTATTTATTTCTCAGATACACCGCGATCCCGCAGGGTTAATGACACCGCCACGATAAAAACCAAATTCAAACTGTGAAAATCATTTGAATAGGATAAACGTTCATACAAACATTTTTGCTTAAAATGACCGATACTTTCCAAAATATCAATCTTTTCTTCTGGGACACTCTGTACATATATTTTTCTTATTAATATTTTATAGCTTAATATGTATAAAATTATAAAATATTCATAAAAAATAAAATTTTTTTACATCATTATTTTAAAAGTATTATATTCTGAAAGTACTATAGGTATTATATTTTTTTTTCTACAGAAGCGCTTTTAGACTCGTCGATATGTGCTGTCTCATATATATTCATGTATGTGCGGGAAAAGCGAGGAGAGTTCCATGAATTTCACATGGTAATTTTGCTTTGGCTGCGACCAGGTTATCGGAATAACCCTGAATTCTCGGGCGGCACAGTTGTATATCAAACTGATAGTAACAATAGTAATACACCGGCAGGTATTCCGGTTACTTATTCTATGTAATTTCGTGAAAGTGATTTCATTGCCATAAATCAGTGATGCGTAACACCCGAAGCATATAAGACCCCCTTTATAATATTTTACGCTACTCACACGCCTTGGCCCCTCTAATCCACTTTAATTACCATCCACAAAGATAGAAATGCTACGCACTGAATTAAATTGCAGAGTAAATCTTCATAATTGCATACACATCTCAAATATATCTGAATACTTCATTTGGAGACAGATTGATAGCGAAAACTGTTCTATACGCGATAACATTATTTTACGATGTAATATATATATATATATATATATATATATATATATATATATATATATATATCAGCAAGAGATGATACTTAAGATTTAGTTCACTAATTATAAGCCCCTCATAATCTTTAGCTTCCATCACTAATCGCTCATGGGCTACCCCTAGACATTTTCATCGTGGATTGATTTGAAACAACTCTTTCTACCCTTTTTGGTTAATATCGATTGTACATAAAGGCGCTGTTATCGTTCGTCTCAAATAACGCTAAATATAAGTTAAGACACAAGGGATATAAACGCAGAATAGGGGACACACGGTGCCAGGGCCCCGCGCATATACGCACTCCTATTAGCACGGGCCGTATAGTCGGGCTCCGAGGCAGGGGAAACGAGGGTTTCGAACGACGGGGTTAGAGCCCTAGCTGGCGCCAGGTTTATCTCTCTACCCTATCGCCTCGGCCTATGCCGTTATGGAGTGCCGTTATAGCGTGGGCGAAGGGGGAAAGCTACGCTGCCTACTTGTGGTGCAAGCGGTGCCCCACGTCTCCTGCAGGAGCATTGTGTCTGGAGGGAACAACTCGCGATGGTCCCGACGTAGATTCCCACGAGGTACCATTATCCTGATTTAGAAACGGGCAGCCCTATTCACCAGGTGTAGCTTTTGTACGCGCTCAGGTATCTTTGATAGAAAAGAGATTGCGCGGTGAAGGTAGAAGATTGAAGCTCGACAACGTAAAATGTCTTCTTCACTCGCTCCTCTCTCATCATTTAAGATACGACGATGTTCGGAAGATTTTACGAGGAACTGATGTAAGATTAAATGCTTGAAAAAGAAGGCGGTAAAAAAAGAGAAAGAGGAAGTCGTGTTGGCAACATTGATGAATTACGTTCGTACAATTATTTGTTCACATCTTCTGAAGCTCTCGAATTGAAATTTTGGGAGTAGGACTGTATATAGCGTAAACGATCTAATTACCAATATTTTAAGAAATTTTGTAATTTTGATTGAATGTATATATAATTGATGACATTTCAGTTTAGTAAATAAATTGATTACTTTTTTGTAGTCATAATTTATAACGAAAGAATTAATTACTTCGATAAATATACTAATTTATTTACTATTAAATACAAGTTTTTATTTAAAAAAATCACTGTTGTTAATTGGCAATTTTAATATTCCTTTGTTCATATTTCTGACAATTTCTGGTTGTATATTGGCTATTTTTATCAGCCTGGATATTGATCTAATAAAATAATTAATAAGACCGACTACACTGAAATTAAAGTTAAATTACAAATAGATAAAAAAACTTCTGTTTAATCCAATTATAATTAAAAAGAAAATAAGTAAAATCAATTAAATTTTTTAACATTATATGAACTGTGTGTGACGTTTTCAAAAAACCGACTAATCACATGTATGAAATTTTGCACGTTGCAGTTCAAACAGTTTACAAAATACCATAAACGCATCGCGCGTATATTAATCAGAAGGCGTCGATAATTGTTATCCTTGTCGTCTCTTTGATACTCTTTTTATGTGATAAAGAAAAAAATCGATCCTCCCCCGCACGCACGCGGGCGATCGTGGTCGAGGAACGCGACGACGAGGGTTGTTTGTAATTGCAATCTCTGGTCGCGACAGGGGTGGATCCGTGAATCGGGCATGTAAAAAGTGAGCGTTAATCAGCGGGGCGCGCGCGCGGCACAGATCGCGGCCTGGTGTAATTAATACACTGGCCTGTTTGCGGCGCGCACATCTATAAGCGAACTTTAGGACGCGGAGCGTTACGCGCAGAGATTGCGGGATGCGGATTACGTGGGGAAACGGGTCGTTAAATGGCCGGGCACAACAAACCGTAGCCCGACGCGCCGAATAGAGATCCCACCCTGCTCCCCTTGCCACCGTTACGACGTTGAACCTTATTATCTCCGTTCGGCCCGCGAGAGATTCGCAGGGAGATCCGCAGGCAGAGAGGCCGCGTCTGCCGGTTATTATTGGGGATCCGGGGTATTAAAGGCGCTTCACGGGGAGGGGTATCGATCTTTAGCCGACCTACGTCATACTTAAATACAATATTTCGGCCGACGTGTAATCCGCTTACGGAAGTATTCGCGCTCGCCGATGCGCCACGCAGAAGCCGACCGCTGTAGCGGTCGCCGCCGCTCCTGTTCCTTATTATAATCGATTATTTGTACGCGCGAATAATTATGTACCCGTCCCGGGGAGAGAAATCGTACGAGAGCTTACACGTGGGGCTTGTACGTAACATTTCAGAGCGCGTGTAATCCCCTTGCGCGAGTCGAGTGGCAGTCACTTCAGCTGTACTAATGATGTATTAATACATATATTTATATAAGTATCTCTCGTCTCTGTATAACACAAGTACCGTGCATTCGCGTACTCTTTATACGCGTATTTCATACGTAAAAGCGCAAATACAAACGCCCAGTGTTCAAATAACTTTTTTGAGCCGCGGATTTCTCTGTCAGTTTCGAACCCAGTTTGTTCACTGTGAAACACGAAAATACCAATTTTCCGATACTTTCAATAGTTTATTCGCGTGGAGAGTAATCAGGGACGAGAACGGAGATTTTAAAAACAAAAAGGCTTCTAACGAGAAAAATCAAGTTTTTTTTTCCCTTTAAAGGGGTAAATCAGTATCTCTCATTATGTGTGCGTAATAACGATTACGCTCGCGACATCATTTTATTTTTCAACATTGATTGTGTCGGTGCCGGCTGACGGTACTTCATTAGCAATTAATTCGACACGACCGATCGATTAACAAAACCAATTTAATCGGCACTGCGAGAGCGCGGATGACCAGTTCTATTAATTGGCGGAATAATCGGATCACAAGGGATTGTCGGATAACGGTCTGCTCGCAACGTATTACTTTCGATAATAAGCTCTATTATTGTCTGTCAAATCGATATCTTATTACTATGAAATGACTTTAGTTTCAAACATATAGTTGCACGTACATGTTTTGCTATTTAAATTGAAATTGATATAATCATAAAGGGAGAAAAAAAAGAGACAAACGGGAAGATTTTTGCAAAAAAAAAAGTTTTGCTTTGCTTTGTCGACTTTAAAATCTGCATATTTTTCATTAAAGAGGAATAAACATCAAAGGAATAATTCGATTGGCGCATATTGCATCCGAGAAAATGGACCGAAACGAACGAGATAAAATGAACAGTAATATTAATCGCCATAATAATGTAAAAGATAACTGATCTTAATAAATCGGCCGATAAGCGATCTCGTAATACCCTCCTGCGTGATTAATATCAACTTTAATTGCAGAACGGAAATAAATTAATTCACAAGGATGAGGCAAATTCCGCCGTTGGTATTAATCGCCAAGCGAATGATCGATTATTTGGCTTGCGAATGGTTGAATCATTTATTGGTAACGAGGATGGTAAAGGCTTCCCGGAGCGCGCGGAGCCAGCCTGAAGGGAAACGAATGTATCGTTGTTATTAATTACGCGGGCGTGTGGTGGTAAATAATTCCCATTGGGTCGGTCGATCGTTTTGAATTGCAAGAATAGCACATTTCGGTATGATAATGCATTATCGTAGATACAGTATCGTCGAAAGGGAGCTTGGATTATGTAACAGTACGATGCCAAGTTTAATTAGAGCAATGATCTAGCTCGACTATTGTCCGACAAGCTATTCGCCCCTAATTGTATCATTGCGCTAGCGTGTAACAAACACATTGCTCTATTTAATCGAGACGTGCGCTAGTTTGTATATATATATTATATATACACACACACACAATCTATCTCGACCGTCTGTTTCATATCGCGTTGCTAACAACGCTAACGACGAGACTCTAGTTACGAAACGTGAGCTTATTGACTAGGAAAATTAATACCCTTTGTCAGAAATAAACCTATCCGTTCTACATTGACTTAACTGAAAGTCTTTCTGTCGCAGCATTTTCGCTAAAATTTATACACGGAAAGAATGATTTTGCTAAAGTATCTCAAAATTTATCATGATGTAGATCTGAAAATAATTTTATCGGACCATCAAAATAATTATGAAGGACGTTGCAAAAGTTTGGCATTCTACCAAACAGCTTGAGTATTATGATACATAATTATTCTATGATCTAATAAAAAATTATTTTCAAATCTATATCTAGCTGATTTTTACATCTTTTAATTCTTTTCGCGTACCACATTTCGAAATCGATCGCCGTTGTTTCCAAGATCAATAATTAATTTAGTTCTACTTTACTTCTGACAATTTTGGTATTTTTGTTAAAACCAATACTAAATCTTGAAATCGGTCACCAATAAAAAATCGAGTTACCAATTAATCTCTACTTTATCTCGATAACTCGTATTAATATTTTTGTTAGAACCGATATCAAATCTTTTAAAATAGGTCACTATTTAAAAAATAAAGTTATTGACTTTATTTCACTTTGCGTCGATATAATTTTTTCTTAAAATAGACGGGTTGCCCTTCGTTGTTTCTTATTATTCTAAGAGATGCAAATCTGACAGGATCCTGATAGTTTGGGGCGGCAAGAGCCAGAAGGGCAACGGTGGTTGGGGCGAGTTCACGCGTCCACAAGATAGTTCACGCAGAAATGACGAGGGACTCGGGAGGTAAGAACTTACCGTAGAACCAACATTGCTTCTCGCCGAAGCGGGGCCTCAGAAACGTATACTCCGGTTGGGGTGGTAGGTGGTCCAGAAGCGCTGCCAGACCGGCGACAAGGAAGGGCCCACCCCAGGCGTAGCAGGCGTAGACTCTGAGTCTGAGGGTCTCCTGACCTTTCTCTAAGCTCACTGGTCGCAAATCCCTGAAAGCAACGAAAAGCGAAGGCTCAGTCAGCGAAGAGCATGGCGATTGCGAGGAGAATGCGCGGTATTGTGAGAAACGCAGGGAAATAAAATATCGAGACGGCTACGGGAATCCGTTCCTCCTCTATTCTGCTTTTCCTCTCGACTGTAGCGGATGAATGGAGGACGAAAAAGCCATTCGAAAACGCGTCGTTTTTTTTTCTCTCTCGTCACTATACAGAACCTGTGTCAAGCTAGCAGGACCAAATGAGTAAAATCGAAAGGAAACTATTGAACTATTTACAATTAGTATTTATTCTGTACCATTTTGTACTACAAAATATAATTTTGTATAACATATTATTTAGAAAAAACTCGTGAACCTGCTAACTATATGAAACTAGAGGTTCACAGAGAAGTAATGATAATCGCGGGGATAATGATTTCTATCGTAAGGAGGCAGACACAATGTAATAACACAATAAAGGTAGATATAAATTATCGCTGTCATCGATCGATCATCTGGTCATTAAAATGAAACTGCATGAGAGAGAATTCGGCACATTTGCCCGTAACGTGTACTAAATCGTAAAGCTTTGTCATTGTCCGGCTAGTTTAATGTCGCCATAATGACACTCGTGGCAGGGAGATGAACGTTGGGGCTTAACATGTGTGAGGGGTTGTAAATCGCACCCTAATCGCTAATGTCGGCTCTCATGACGAGAAGTTAACAGTAGCGAAAAACTGAGTACACGAAGAAAAGATAGTCTATAATATTAAATCATTTTTAGTTGAACTTAATAAAAAATACGCAAAAAGAAAGAGAACAAAGCTATGGCTTGCTACGCAAGCTCAACATTTATGATTGAGCAGATTTAATAGCAAAGAAATTAACACGGCACACAAGTTATAATTTTCCTGTATTAATCAATCTATTTTCCTCCGCGTAGTAATCCAAACGCAAGTCAATATTTTTAATAATTTTTTTATCCGTCCAGAAATTGAAATCATACTGCAACATTTAATACCAAATGATTACATTTATGAATATAAAGCAAATTACGTTAATAATTAAATTGCTTTTATAATTTTCTTCTATACATTTATAATTTTCCTTAAAAATATGCATGCGTTGAAAAAAAATACATGTTGATAAATAAGCATATGTTATATCTTGGATGTAAAATATATTTCAAAGATTTAATATCGACAGTATTACATGTACTCCGCAACATTTTTTCATTCTTCCGGAAATACGTGGTATTTTTCTGCAGTGAACTCATTTTATAATGTACTCTCTTGTTAGCGTTAATTCTTTTAATGTAGGTAATTTTATATAATTCGCGCGATTCATGTAGAGAATAAAAATATACTAACATCAGTGAAAGCTTTCCAACTAAGTGACATGAGTTGGTGCAGACAGACATTTTCATTTAAATATTCTCTTTGTATATCTCCGCTCTCTGAATCAACCCATTATATAAATTTTTACTGAAGTTAATCTGAACATACATTCATTAAAATACATAGATAGGAAGGGTGAAAGCGAGAGAAGGGAGTGGGGCAACGAGCGTACTGTAGGAAAGTAAAAATTTAAATAATTTTTAGGGACTCGGAGTCGCATTTTTGCACGTCAGATAATTCCGTAGTTCACAAATAATGAAGTAGCCGCGCGCCATAATCAACGTTACACGTGTTATTTCATATTTATTTACGTTTATCAAATGTGCATTGTTGTTATAGCGAGCTACATTAAATAATAGAATTTGTAATTACATGGAAAGGTATTACAGTAATCTCAAATAGAGTTGTAATATTAACGGAGGTACGAATATGCAATTCATAATTATAGTGCATCATTATGCGCGCGACATACATTTTTCTCCAGAAAGCACATTATTTTGGATTAAAGATTCACACATTGTACCGCCTCATCCTTTGTCTACAAATTCATCGATCAACTCGAATTGATCTTTTCTCAACTAAAAAATAAAATAAAATCATAATAATAATAATCTCTCGACAGTCTTGGAGTACAAGAGATCACTTCAACAAAAACTTAACTTGAGATGTAATTACGAAACTGTTTAATATTGAAAGATAAACGACGAAAAGAGAGGAACGCAACATCCATTTAAGTTTTTGTTAAGAAAAATCCGCTGAGATGCAGCCGTGAGATGAAAGGAGCGACGATAGTTCTCTCCCTTGATTAAGTTACACAAAGCACCTGTCGAGCAACTATCTCGGAAGTTCGCTTCACTCGACGTTCACTTCCAGGACGCGTTCCGACGCGGTGAAGATGTCCGGGAGATCTAGCGAGCGCATTCCGCCGAGAACGAGCGAGGAGCGGAGGGATCGATGGGTACACGCGAGTGGATTTATCTCAAGATACTAATTTCGTGGTATTCACGTCTCATTTCCGGCGCAGCTAATTAGGCGTCGCCACTGGCATGCACCGTGTTTCTCTCTCTCTCTCTCTCTCTCTCTTTCATTGCGTCTCTCTCTCCCTTGTTTTCTTTCTTCTTATTGTTCACCTTGGGCGCAAGAGAAGAGAGCAAGCCGGGAGAACCGGGGAGATAGAAGAGATGGTGAAACGTTGGCGCGCAGGCGACGGCGACGTCTCGCTTCGACGTTGGGCACGTCGGCGCCACGATAATTCTCCACCCTGACCCCTCTTCCTGGTCGAGCCGGAGAGACATTCCAGCTCCGGCGTACAGGACGTTAAATGTCGTCGTCGCGGTCGGGAAAGTCAGCGGACACCGCCGTCGCCGTCACCTGCCGTTTGCGGCACGCGTGGGTGCGTTCGTCGGTGCTAAATCGAGCATGGCTGGGTCTCCCATCACGAGGACGCAATTATGCGAACTACAATGGCACGCGCGACGATTTGTCCGCGCAACTTTTTTCCTCACTCTTGAGACGAAGATCGGTCTGGTGCACGGCAATGATATGAGCTATTTTTGCAATATAATGAACCCTTTCGAGAGAAAGAGAAAGAGAGAGAGAGATAGAGAAGTCTCATTTAAACGGAAAACGTTGGTACTTTCAGATACGCGCATTGCATAATTGTGTCTCGTGCTTGACGGACGAAAGAGTTCCGGGGGCGCATGCACAGAGGTTGCAAAGCCGAGATAACGAAGTCTGTTATTAAATAGACGTCAGATGGCCATTGTTAATCTTTTGGTCCTCCGTAACAGAGCTATTGTGGTCTCCACATGAGGATCTAGTTATGATCTTTTTTTCCTTTGGAATATTACTTCCTGCTCGTATAATACGAAAGCAGACGACAACCGAAACATAATAACATTTTCCTAGCGCTCTGCTAGCTTATTATATCGCAAACGTTGCGACTACGTATTCAAGATTTATTTTAAAATGACGTTCAAGTCTCACGATTTTCACATATTACGGAAAGAAAAATTTTCACTGTTATAGCCAACCATGTGGTAAGTCTGCATTTGCTGTCGTAACTATAAATTTATAAACTACAGCAAAACAATTTGCTGTTGTTCCTAACATATATTAGTAAAGTAGCAAAACATGCATGTTTATCAGAATCACATCGTATAGCAACATAAAAATAGTTATCGGAACTAACCGATATGTAAATGATACGTAGGTAATACGCTGGTAGCTAATTAACGTAGTTACCTAGACTAACTTTTAGCTACAGAGTATATTTTGGGTATAGCAAATATTTTCTGTAGCTAAATTCGTGTATCAGGTAGCTAAACTCTTTCAACTAAAACCACAGATAAGATATTAGCTGTCATATATTACGACGTAATTTAGTTACCGTACGTAATTTTTAGCTACGACAGCTACTTTTTTCCGTATAGAAAAAGTAATTTTGATGATACAGCAAAGCTATAACTCGTTGAGCGAGTTCAACATTTATTAACCAAGGAGATTTAATAGTTTAACAAAAAAAATTATATATGAAAGCAATGAATAAATTGTTGGAGCAATTAGTTCTTTGTTGCAATGAAAATTGCTAAGGTATCAAATTTTCTTCATTATAGCGACAAAAGTACAACAGTGGAAAACATTTTGTATTTATGTTAAAACTAGTTCTCGTTAAAATTTTTGTGTTAATTTAACGTGATTATTTTATTTGATGTTAAATTGATATTTAATATTTCTTAGTGTTAAAATAACACAATTTATGAGCGAATAAACAAATAACATAAAATCAATAACGTAGTTTTAAAACATTAAGTTTAAGATAAATGAATAAGATGTACGTGTCAACATATTATAAATGCTAATTTTACTGAAGAAATATGTTTTTCTGTATTTCGTTTCCGAACTGTAAAATATCACTTTTTTTGTGTTAATTTTTTACATAATATTTATGTTGCTTTCTAACATATTTATCTTGTGTTAAATTAATACAAAAATTTGAATGGACCCTTTAAAACACGCGATATAGTATATTGAATTTAACACAATTTTCCAACTGTACATGCGCCATCTTAATCAGTAGTTTTGTAAAAACTTTTAATTCCATATATTTCATATATTTTATTGATCTTCGCAAAAAGTTGTTGCGCTGTATTAACAAATTTGAGGTGCTATATTTTAATAAATATGATTAGTTATAACCGCTAATTTTATTCAACTATAAAACTTGGCTACTTCAAAAAAGAAAATTGGCTCTTTCTATATTACGGCAATGGATCTGCTGAATCAGAGAAATTCTTAGTTGTTTTAATAAATCCATTTTTTCCGTGTCTTAGTCTCTGCAAGACGTATATAATTAATAGCGTGGCCACGATAAATCCCGAGCACGCTGTCGTAAATCTAAAAGTTTCTACAATGTTTCGCGAATTTCTTCTCTACATCGCCCTTACGCACAGATTAGATGAAGTTCGTAACGCCTTTGATCTTCTTTCGCTTTTCACAGAGTTCGATAGACAAATCGCCGCAGGGACGATATTAAAGCGCGTGGGATCGAAACATTTATTAATACGTAAACAAGGCGGTTCTCGCCAACGAATAGATTACTTCGTTAGAATCTCCGTCGCGCGGCCTTGTGCGTTCGAGGCTCATATTTTACTCCATTCCCCCGCGCGCGCTATCTTTCCGGGACTTTAAACGGCGCGGACGTAATGTCGGCGCGCTGTCTCGTTGGCCGTAGAAGGTAAGAGCTCTATATTTATCTCTCCGATATGGTAATTATACGGACGGCAATTAGCGGCAGTGTCGGCCGTTAGAGCGCCGAACTCAGCGGAGAGCACCGTCTCTCGTAGAGAATAACGTATAACAGGGCGAGCTCGTTATGTGGAAACAAGATGGACACAAAGATATTATTTATTACGTCGACATTCTCCGCGTTAGAAAACGGTCCTGCGGTTTTGAACGCTAAGCGCGCGTTTTATGAGAGAAAATGTTTGTTAAAGCGCGAATTAGATAGATTACGCTAGGAAGGTAGCGTTTAATTGCCGCGAAATTTCCGCGAAAGAACATTCTCCTTCATTGTTGCGTTAAATTGCAGACAATATGTAAAATTTACATCGCCAGATATACAAGCGTAAGTTTTACAACTTTTAAGTGAATAAATTCGAAAGTTTCTCGTTACGATTTTTTAAAATAATTTTTCTTTTTATAAATTTAAGATATACAATAATTAAAATTGTTATGTGAATTAAAATTGTTATCTAATATGCGGCTAAAAATATGTTTGCTTCTGTAGAATGATTCTGCCGGTGAAGATTCAGTATAATAGTCAAAACATAACTTGCGTAATATTGTAAGAGTATCAATAACATTTTAATTGTTTATGTAATTATACTATCTATTAATTGTTCCTATTTGGCCGTTTCCTCTTTTATATTTTGCATTACAAGAATAACGAGCGTTACAAATTTATTATTTTTACACCGAAAGAAAAATTCTTTTAAATAAAAAGAAACATTTTTTAAAAATATCTATTTTAAGCATTTGTTTGTTCGGTTTGTTTAAATGAAAATATTTACTCTGAAGTAAATAAACATCTTACCTTAAGTAAATAATTTTGTATTTTTATATTTTTCACATTTAATGATTTTATAAATAAGTTAATATTATTAAACTTAATTAAATTGTTTTCCTAGATTAAAAAATCTGAATATGAAAATCTTGAATATGAAAATAGTCTAATAATAAATATTTTTTAAAACTGCAAGGAAAAGTTAATTGATTAAAAATTATTTTATTTTATTTACATAAACATTTCAATTAAAAACTTTTTAACATGGCTACAAGTAAATAAGCTGTTAGAACCAAGTAAATAATTTTTTGTGTTATATGTAAACATTTTTTTGTTTTGAGATATTTTTTCTTTCAGTGTAAAAAAATATATTTCACCCCTTTCGAAGCTTATCTGCGTACAGCTCGTCTGAGTAATTTGCATTACGCTGGTGCGCGCCCGCAACTTCAATGTTCACGCGCGAATCCTGTCACAAGTGGAACAGGATACGCTAGAAACTTCTCCAGAGCGCATCAAAAATGATTATCGACAACGCTCTCGGGAGCGGGAACGTCTCTCGAGTACCCCCTAAATTCCTTCGAAAAACGATAGCGGCGGAACGAACTTTGTCATTCGAGACGTATGGAAAGTAAGTTTACACTTTATTGAAAAGTTTCGAGGGCTCTCAAGCGCGCGGAAACTTCTCGTCGAGACGCGAAAATGTTCGACTCGACGGCTCCTTCACCTTTCATTCATCGTTGATCGAGGCACCCATCTATCCTTTGTCCTTCCCCACCCCTCTCCTCCTCCTCCTCCTCCCGATTGTCCTCGACCTGTTTACGCGTTCTCCTGAATCTGAAGATCGATCGATCTCTCCTTCTACGTACTCGTATTTATCTATCTATTCATCACAGCCCCCGCTAGAATAAGACCTGCCGGCGGCACGTCTTATTCTAGCCCAGATGGAGAAACTGTACGGTCTAATAGACTATAAATTGCAACGGCTTATGGGAATTACCCAATGAGTAATTCATGCAAATCTATGCGAATTCTCAGTAAACCTATCTAATCTATATCTAGGTCGCATCACAACATATTACCTCGGGATGTAAATTTTACATACTGCGTGCAATTTAGTGCAGGAATTAATTGCGAGCAACGTCCTTCTCAAAGAAATTCCGTGGCAATTAAACGTTATCCTACTATCGTGATCTCTAATTAATTAAAGATAATTACACGTAATTATTTGTAATTTCTTGATTACGTAATTTACATTGCCGCATACTCCGATCGTTCGCGCAATTAAGATTTACTCGCGAAGAGTGTCACGCGAGCGTTTACGGTTCATATAGTTTTAACGAGTAATCGAAGATTAGGGACACCTTTGATTAAGGTTAATTCTTAACCGTGTGCGAGATAGTGCGAGACGATAATGCATTAGGTCGATTAGGGCGGGCAAGAGAATGAGGATCCGAGAACAACCTTAATTAACGATAATCAACGAACGTGACAATTTCGAAACGCTGCCTCCTCTCGTGCGCGTGTATCATTGCCGTGTTCGTCGAATCGACATTCGCTGCGAGAACGCAATTCTCGTATCGGAGGCGCGAACGTTCGTTGCGCGAAACACAACGCCCTTCCCGCTTCGGCTTCCGGATAATCAATATCGCACGTCCGGAATTAAATGGTGATTATGTCGGCGAGAAGGAAGAGGGTTTACCATTGTCCCCGCGGAATACTCGGATAATACGTCCTCCTTCTCCCCTCGTTTCTACCTCCTTTTGCTTCTTAGCTTTCGCTACTTATCCGCGTGGTCGCTCGTGAATGCCATCCCGTTATCAATAAGCCGTGATAGTAATTCGAGAAAGGGGAAGAAGATCCCGAGAATTTCTGCAAGAAAAAGCCTGCGAGCTGGAATTCTTTTTATTCTTTTATATATCTATGTATACATATAATACATATATATGAATTGTCGTTTTCATCGAAAAAATACTTGAAATTGTCAAGAGAACGATTTATTTTCTTTACTGTACAAAAAAAAAAAAACCTGAAAATGAATACTGAAAGTAATTTGCAAAAATTATGGAAAACTTTTTTTTACATTATGCTATAATGAACATTTGAAAAACGAGATTGGTGAATTTAGAAAATATTATAGAACGGCAAAAATCAAAAATCTTTCTCGGGACGTTCTTCTTGTTCAATAGATTGATACCTTTTCGAAACTCAGGAAACCATTTCAAGGTTTCCTTTTCCAATACAGAATATGACTGGTTCTCGTAGCTAACAATGCGCACAAGTAAAAATAAGAACAAGAAATACAAAAAAAAAAAAAAGAAAAGAACGTACTTTGACATGATACCTTTTCAAAATTAACAATTCATATATACGTTTGGTGGGGATAATTTTGCGGGAAACGTACTTTATCAACGTGCGGATATACTGCTAAAAGAACGTTTAGCGAGATAATAATAACGATCTCAGTCGTTGATTCTTTAATAATGAAGATTCTAAGGACGTTTCATTGCATTGTATGTTAATATCGTGCATTGTTACTCGTTTAATTAATTTGCCATTCATAAGTCGTAAATAACAGCTTATTGTAATGCCACTCTTATAACCCATACGTTATTAACTTCACAGCTTTATAGCGTTCTCTTAAAATATACTATATACACACAGGTGCAGTGCGTGCGCTGCTGTGTGCGCATATCCCGCGAAGGAAAAAATAAAAGAATTCTTCCTCACGCTGCACTGTCTAGACGTGGCCGAATCGAAGCTGCGACGTACGATCGTACATTCTGTATCACGCAGCATCACGGAATGACGGTGATTATCGGAGAGTATCACGCGTCGTTACTACTTATCGCGTGCGGCACGAACAGCAAACTTTCTTGCTCGACAAGAAGCGGCCTTAGGCGCCTTTTCGATTCTCCCTCTCGTTTCTTCTCTCTCGCACCGCCACGAATCAATCGGCGACAGCTGAGAATACAAGAAGAGGGCGTGTCGAGACCCTATTTCGCGATCGCGGCAACTTTGACTTCCGTGAGACACGTGAAGTATCGCGAAATCGCCGCTACAAGCCGCTACGCGAAGCAGTTTGGAGGGATACGAGTGGGATCGGAAAACGCTATTCGAAACGTGACGCGCGTAATCGAGCCTTCGAATCGCCTGTTGCAGCAAACGTTCAAATTGCAGACTTCGTGCATTTTACAGGAGATAAACGTGCCGTTAGCGTCGCTGGTAAGCTCCGTTCGCGAATTACGTTTGTAAGAATTGCTTCCGTAAGGAACTCCCACATCAAACTACTTGGGTAAATATTTGGGATGAAAACAATCTCGTTCATCAGATTGCAGACGACAGAATATAGACGGATGTTAAATGGCATTCTCCCGTTCCTCTAAGCTTGAGAGACAAAGCAGCGTTGTGAAATATTTTCTAAATATACGCACTTAGAGAGATTAATGTATATTCGGCGATATTATAAGAACCCCATACACACGAATAGCCTAAACTGTGACGTCAAGACAAATAGTTTCATCAATGTCGCAACAGTCCAAGACAAATTTTGTGCGAAAAAATTCACCCTGTATATTAATAGTCGTCTGGACTCAACTAACATTTCAGGGGACGATTCTGTAACCCCTTTCACTTATAACGATCGCATTCTTTTAGATACGATCTAATGCCTGCAGCGTACGAACGCGAGTGGTATGCGTCCTTGGTATAACTGGTTCGAGGAATGCAATTGCATAATCAGAAGCGTAGCAGAAGACCAGGCAGGAAGTCTGATCACTCGCCGGTCTGCCTAGTTTCGATATGTATCACGAACGGAGATAGGGGAAAGATGATACGCGCGGCCTTGGCGAGCCTAGCTGCGTGTCGAGAGAAAGATAGCGCGTGGGATATTTCAAAAATAAAAAAAGTCTCGCGTGAAATTTGTGAAACTATCGAGTGTGTATCTACTCGATCAAACGACAAATGGACCGGCGTATATATTTTTATCACCCGCGTAAAAAATTGCGTGGATTTAAAAATCCCGAGAATGTGTCGTTTACAATAATAGAACCGCCCTATTGCGTGCGTATCTCGATTTAACTAAAAATACTATACATAAAGTCGATTTGTTTATCTCTCCAAAATGCGTATAAATATGACACGAGATAATCTTACTGTGCGTGAGAAAGCAATTTTCTGTTAATTTATATAACTTGTGCCACATTGCTCTTTTAAGAGACTCGGAAATCAATTTGGAAATTTAACAACAAGATAAAATATTGAATTCTCTGTAAAATATAAATGGGTATCGATAAAGGAAAGAAGAAAAGCCATATTTTAAGTATAAAAAAAAGATGAGATAGTTGGTGGCTTTTGAAGTGCGTGTGGCAAAGTGTTTAGTATCTTAGTTTCCTGCGAGCTATTGCAAAACATATGCTATCTTCTCATCCTTGAAAGTGTAGATAGCCGTCGGAAGAAAGAGACTGCTTGATATGCCGCAATGTATTATGAAAGGAGGTAGGATGCAATTCCGCACTCGATATGCGGATTTCATACGCGAGCAAATCGAGGGGGAAAGCCGTAGGGGGTGGCGCGTTGTCTACGAAGCAACTTGAGAAGTCGTTCCAACGATAGTCACGGGAAGTTGTCAGGTGTTTGTTGACGTGGGGTAACCGAGGAAAACGACGACGAAGACGCCGGCGCGAGCGGTGGGGAAGCCGGGGGTGGCAAAGTCGCTAATGGAGGAAAAACAGGAGGGACCAGAAGGAAAACAAACACCAGGAGTTACCGGAGTGACAATCTCCCCTTCTACGACCGTCGGTTGTCCCGTTGACTAGAGCGATGACGTCCGAAAAACAGGGAGCCATCTTTTGTATCGCCACGTGCGTCGTACGCTAAAGCCACTTTCATATAAGATGGATTGTCAATATTGTAATGCTTCGTCGAAAATATTATCATAGTACGTCGGCGAATTACAGTCGCGTCCTATTTCTGCGTGATACGCACCACCGTGCCATAAGTTAGTTGAAAATAAAAATTTTTATGTAAAATAATTTTGATAGAATATAAAACTCGTAAATTTTCTCTTTTATGAGAATCTATAAAAAAAGATGGAATCATGATATCATTTGAATTTAACTGCGCAGTATTTAAGAATCGAGATTTCAATTCATTTTCGTAATAACTCTATTTTCGCGACGTTTTAAAGGGAATCAAATAAACGAAAATGATTCTTGATTACGGATATAGATATTAATTTTCATTTCGATTCGATTTCCTTTTAAGAACTACAATCAAGTTTGTTAATTATCATTATCTTTATGGATTACTCGACTGTCGTAGATTCTTCGAACGATCTACCTAAGATGTATGATATTGAAGATAGACTTTGCGCTATCGAATCCTTCTTGTCCGTTTAACAAGCGGATAGAGACGAGCGAACTCGATGCTCCGGGGGGAGAAAGGAAATGAAAGACATAGCTCATCGTGGTCTCGATTCGAGAGTGCAGCTGGTTTGCGGGGAATCCCGAAACGTCATCCCCGCGTTACATGGGACGAGGGTGAGAATTTATGCGGTGTCATTCTCTCGTCTCGAGGCACGCTCTCGGAACATCGATCTTCAAGAACAACGGCTTCCCTTTCTCTTATCAGAGATGCAAAATCGTTCGGAGCCGGCATAGGCGGTACAGTTCTATACATGTAACTCTGAAGCGCGGGATCGCGAATTTACGACCGCGCTTTTACGACTTGAGATTCACGGCCGTCGAGTGCATCGTTCGCTCGTATATCGGGTCTTTTTCGTGATAGATAATGTCAGCATGAAATTTTTGCTCATTTGTAAAGTATGAGAAGAAATTCCAAATTGAAAAACGATGTTTTATAGTTTACACATTATAATAAAAAATCTGTAGGTATTTAAGTTTTACTTTCTTAAAATAATTTACATGGAATATTTAACACATTAATTGTACAAATTTATTTCTTGTTAATTTGTTTACTTTAACGTTTTAGATTACACTTTTACATGCTTTTCACATACAATATTTAAAAAATTTTAAATATTAAATCCATTTCGTTTCCTCCAAACTGTTTATTGTACACCATTTTTAGCGAGAGAGCGAGAGAGAGAGAGAGAGAGAGAGAGAGAGAGAGAGAGAGAATTTCGCTTAAGCTTTATTTATATGAAAGGGAATTAGAATAAGCAGTTGCTGTATAAAAAGCTTGAACACGAAACAGACCCTAAGTCTTATCGTAACACCCTTCGTTATCCCTGCGTGTCTGGTAATGACACGCAACACAGACAGTTTCTGTTTAACCCTGAACTTGGCCATGTGTTCAGTAAGGCACATCCCTGTTATTCTCCGTCTAGACCTGTAATTTTCTCCTTATTATTTTTATACTCTCCGTCCTAATATTTCGTTCCTCTAATTTTACTTTTTATAACGCACTCTTTCTTGTCTCTTGCAACGATTCGACGTACACAAGTTGGTAATATCGACTGCTTTTCCCGTGTTTCCCTTTAATTTTGTCCCGCGTGTCGACTAACAGAAGCGGAGTGAAAGGGCGGAAGGAAGCGTGAGAAAAGGCAGCACAAACGAAGGGACGAAGAAAAGGAGAAAGAAAGGAAGGAAGGAAAGAAGCAAGCAAGAAAGGAAGGAAGGAAGGAAGGAAGGAAATGGATAGAAGGATGGACTCTAGGGTATAGTTGATTGTTCGGTGGTTTCACGAGAGGTTATCTGCAAATGAAGGGCCGCAAGTACGGAACAGGAGGAGTAGTGGCGTCGGAGTTTATGGCGAACGAAAGAGAGACAATAGGAGGGGGGTTGAAAGAGAAGGAGCGAGCGAGAGGGAGAGAAAAGTTCAAACGATCAACCGAGATGAACGACACGAAACTGCGGTAGTAGTTTGTTCGCGTATAATTCAATCATAGCCGTAAAATTATTGTCCTAAAACGACTTTTTTTTCTCTAAAAGAATTGCGTCTGCTCCTCCTCGAAAGCGACACGATTTTCCTGGATAAGAATCCAATGGCGCGAACAGGTAATGGTGCTCTCCGTTTTCTTTTTATCTTTCGCCAGTTTTATCCTATCCAATATACCGCGTGCTAATAACGCGCTAATACTCATGCGTGTACCTCGAAAATGTAACGTTCCAAATTTCTAACCCTGCAATAATTTCCCCTTGATTATCCGCTTTCCAGCCAGAGGTATAACTATTTCAGTCATGTTTAGAATCTGCTACGAATATGTATCACATGTTATAGTATCAACTTCATTAGTGATCCATTGGAATCCTTATCAAGTGGCTCAATTAGCAGTGTGTAGAAGCTCTATAATTAAATTCCACCTCTGATAAAAATGAGTACATGCACGATACAAACAAGTGTTTTAAAGAGAGAAAGAAAAAAGAATCCGAGAATATCAAAGGATTCTATAGTTCTCTAGCAATAATATGCGCGAAATTAAATCCTCACGTAAAACGTCGTATTAAATATTAAGACCTTTCGTTGAAAACACGAGAAGAAAGGAATCGGAGACTGTTTTGATCAGAAAAAGTTTTCAGAACTGCGCGGCGGAGTCGGAAAATCGCGCGGATACCGGTGAACAATGGCTCAATAAATCTGACGTCATTCCTGAAGACTCGTGTAAATCCTAATAAATTTCTGCGATACTGGCGACGCGACGGATCCTTTATCTACTTTTATCTACCGGCTGAGAAAGGTTTTTCACCGCTTTTTTTGAAAAATCCAGCGAACCTGCCAGTATGCCTGGTAGAACGGTGGTGTCCAAGCGCATGATCGATTAGCATGACTAGGCGTTATGGATTTATCGTCGACATTCCAGACTCGACGGCGACGATCTTGTCAGCGATGATCGTCAAGGAAAATCGGTTTCTGGCCAATCGAGGAGCGCGCGCGCGCGCGCGCACGTATGTCGGTTTTGCGGGTTAGCATGGCAGTCTAATGGCCATTTACATCGACACTATCCACCGGTGTAAATGGCGGGTCAAAGGGTGGGTGTCCGAGCTGAATGGTCCCGCCGGGCGCGTACGTACGGTGCCTCATCAAAGGGCCCCTCCTTCGACATCCAGTCGATCGAGCCACGTCGCTCCTGTGGATTTGCGGTCAGCGTCAATGCTAGACCATTTCTCCTGAATTAGACCGATAACTGGTAGAGGCGATCTAATAAAGAATACATCTACTGCACGTCTCGTACCCTTGGCACATCTTCATTTGGAACTCTTTACGAATTGATTCTTTACGAATTTGTAGCATTTTTTAAAATATCGGAATATTAATTAAAAGAATTAATATTTAGGAAAACGTTTCAATCTTTTTTATACCCTAACCATCTGAAATATTTCAAGTTATCCTTATCTCCGCAAGAATATCCTTTCTTATAACCGTAAACGATCACCTTCTATCCAGTGCAAACTGCGCGTTTCTCCACTCAATCATCTCACGATGATCAAACAGCGGGAGCATAAAGATATTAATTTAGCTGCACGATTATATTCCACGAATAACTCATCGCTGCAGCGCTATCGCAACAGTCGCTTTCGCTCGAGGACAGCCTCGAACCTCGTTCGCTCGCTCGCTCGCAGGGAACTTGACGCAAGGGCGCCGTTTTATCGCGGCCGCGTATTAACGAGCACTTGCCCGTTTCGACTTCCGCTCCGTTGTGCTTCCGTACTCCATCGTCGGTGGTAGTGCAAGTGGGCGGCTAAGGAAGATCGGGAAGAGTTACGAGCGCGAACGAGAAGGGTGTCGGAGCAGGGTTTATACGATCCGTGTCCGCCGCCACCGCCGCCGCCGCCATCGCGGACCCGACTCAGCTTTACGAGCGATAAAACCAAGGACGGAATCGAGTCGGTGACTCCCTGCTGCTTTCCTCGCTTTTTGTTGAGCGCGTTGCTGCAGCTGCAAATCATCCACGGAACGATGACAGAGAGGCAGGCGGAAGTCGAATCGGCGACTCGCCGTTTGCGGTTCCGAAAGTGCGCCGCGAGATTGCATGGGGATTCGTTTAAGTGCCTAGCAAGATGACATTTTCATTTGACAGATTCGTGGATGTTAATCAAACGTAAGAGGCGCTCTCGACTCGGACGGACAACCGCAGTGGATGTACAACGCTTGATGAAAAGAGGATTTAACAATCCCCCTTCTTCGCTCTTTTCGTTCTCGGGACCACCGAGGTGGACGTCGATGCATCTCGGGACCTCCGAGTGGTCCATTATCAGCCAATAAAGATCGTAAATTCGCGCGGTCTGGAATATGCATGTGACATCATTCAATATATCGAATCATACTTCGTTGTATATATCCAATTTTATCGTTCAATAAGATCGATTTGTCGAACAAGGCAATTTGTCCAACAAATTCGATATAAACAGACCTAAGATACGGAGATAGGAAGCTTTTCCAAAGCATTTAATAATAGCTTCTCTTTGAAATTGCCGGCGCGGCGCACCGTTCGACAAAGCCGAGCGAGGGAGCGTGGTAATTCAATACAACGCGCTGCAAAGTATTGATTAGCATTAATACAATTCGAAGCGCATACAAATTGCTCCGTAAGAAATACGTGGAAGAAACGCATTAGCTCAAGTGACTTTCAATAAACGATGCTGCACGATGGCACCGTGTATCGATCTCCCTAGCCTTTCGTTTTACATCTCAATCGAGGTGCATTCCAATACCGCGCCATACGGTCGCTCACGAAAACATTTGGAAGTCAGCGAACCGTTAAGAATCTAAATCGCAAATAACAAACGAAATCGGAAGAGCGAATTACAAATATCGCAAATTGCAAATCAATATCAGGTCATATATAAAATGCCCGGTCCATAAATCAATATGAGACGTACGTAGTTATAAGATATTTTTATGGGAACATTAAAAAATGTTATATTTACAAAAATGTAATTAGATGAGATAGCACGAAACCTAAATATCTGCAGTTTGTTTTTAGATTCGGATAGAAACCAATCCATATTCTGCGTGACAATAAAATTCGACACAATGCAGTGAAATACGATTCAATATTGAATGATATCACGTGCATGTATCTAGACCGCATAAATCTACGATCTTCATTGGCTCATAATGAAGGTTGAGATGTATCGACGTCTCTACCTCGGTGGTCCCGCGAGCGAAGAACGGAGAACCCCGTCACCCCTCACTGACCCAGATCAGTTCCGCGGTTCGTCTTTACGAGCGGTATCGTTCGTCACGCGGAAAGAGATTACGAGCGCGTTCCTACATTTAGCGGACGCGCAACTTTGGCGGTGTAGTTTGCTCGCCATTAACGAAACGTCGGGCCGGATGAGAAACCGGCGCCGCGTCGCTCGTGCCGCGTCGGGACGGGACGGGACGAGGATGGGACGGGGCAGTCGTGTCTGATCGGCGGCCCTTCCTTCGGAGTGGAATAATTGCGCGCACCATTAGGCCCGAATCCGGCTTAGGAAGCGACTTCTCCGAGTATTCCGACTGCGACAGGGGTGACCGTCTGCGCAGCCGTTGAGAACGAGAGAAGGGTTCCGAGGCATCGCGACTGCGGGAATTATTTATCGGAGGAATTATATTCCGCATAAAGCCGCGGGACGCGCACTACCAAGTTCTCGGTTACGCATTCATGACGTTCTCGTTATAACCCGACGTTCGGATTCACCCAAGTTCTGCAGCAGGATACCTCCTCCTCCTCCTCCTTCGAACAAAACTCTTGCAAATCTTTGTATTCTGAATGACTTTATTCTGAATAAAGTATCTTTCTATATTTTCCTGCGCTTCAACAGATTTGATTTTAGTGTTATTGATAAAAACTCAGCGTTTTTTAAATCTAGAGAATAAATAGAGAACATCGACCGAAATGTGAAAACACAATATAAACAAAATGCCTTGTCCATCATAGCTAGATCTTAATCCTGATATTGTGTTATATACTTTTTCAAGTTCACAAAACTGCGCGCCGAATAAATTTTTCCGTCTTAAAACACAGTTCCAAGTTGGACAAGGAATAGTAATCAGTTAATAAATTGAAAGTTAATTCAATAATAAATGATGCTAGCAAGAATCTAAATAAGAGAATATTTTCCCCTAAAAAAATTATCAAGAATTTGTTGTAAAAAAAAACCTCAGTCAGGAATCGCACCTCGAGCCTCTTTAATCTAATAATTTTCTTGAACATGTGTATTGAGATTTTAACTATGGCTCAAATATGAGTGTGTAGTATGAAGATAGACGTGGAATATCCTTATTCAGGCAGACATAGTTAAAATCCCAATTGCCATATGCCGACAAAATTTTCATTTTCTACAATAGCTTATTCTCCATTGAAAATATCAATTATATATATATTTTTTTTAAACGTGTTCAATTTATATGATTCTAAATGCAGTGACTTTTTCAAATATATTCCTTCCTCACGTTTCTCTATATAATCGCTGTAACAAAAATAGCGATAAAAAAACAAATATTTTAAAAATTCCGCGCGAGAAAGTAACGTGCGTATTTTTATACATATATCCTAGCTACAAGAAATTCCCCGAGAAACAGATTTTATTATCGTTTTCTCAGAATAACTTTTGTCGAAAAATAAGAAATGCAAAATTCGCCTTTTTTTTCATATTTTCAAGGTATTTTCAAGAAAAAGCCTTCGCGCGCGAGAACGCTCGGTGGAACTGATGACTATCAGTGGCGAGAGAGTCTGCTAGACGTGTTAGACCCCGTTACGCGTTTCGACGGTCGATTAGTTTCAGCAAGTAGAGCGAACGTCGGCGACTTTCTTGCCGATGTTCGCGACGCGTTTAAGCGGTCCATCGAACGATGATCCCGAGCAACGTCCTTCCGAGAATCTCTCCTATCTGACCGAGGCGGAAACCGAGACGAGACTGTTCCTACCCTTTTTTCTTGTCCCTCGACGGATGTCCCGTCTCGAAGTCGTCGTCGTCGTCGTCGTAGCTTAAAAATAACTTAAAAGTAAGCGCGGGGACATCGGCAGACAGCGGCGGTCGATCGGACGATCGACGACGCGACGAAAAAATCGCGATACAGTTGTGCACTTGTCGGAAATACCGTGATGCTCTTGTGGCTCACTTTGTCCCCCTTACGTCTCATTCGCAGCTCACTATTTCGAGAGACGTTCTGCTCCTATTTTCTTTATTTGTCTAGACGAAATAAGTGCGCGCAAAAAAAAAAGAACGCGGTGAGCTTGTAAAGCTTCAGCTGGTACACCTCTTTCTCCACTACGAAAGTAAAAAAGAGTAGTACCGAAGTAAAAATACTATTTGCTTTCAATGCGGAGAGGAAAGAGCGACAAGAGAGAAATGCGATCTACGGGGGGTTGGTTCGAACGGCAGGCCAAAATGGCAGAAACAAACTCTGTACACGAAGTAACAAGAGAAATGATGTATTAGTTCGCAGCGTCCAGTCGTTTGTTAAATAAAGTCGTACGGATAACTGAAAGTGTCGGCAGTGCATTACGGCGGCCATTTGTCAAGGGCTGCTCTTTTGTAAGAAGACAAAACAGATCGATTCTTCAGCGCGGATAAAAATCGCCGATGAAAGCCGGGATTATTAAATTTATTGAGGCGAACGTCCTAGCGGGCAATCTATCGTCGTCGGAGCAACGCGACGAAGCAGCTCGATCGAGGGTATATACCCGGTGGGTGGGGAAAGGAGGAGGAGGAAAAGATACGAGAAATCGAGCGCACGTGGGCGACGCGTGAGCGGAAATTGAAAAGCAATAACGAATTAGTCGCGCAAGTAATGGAATTAACCGGCAATTGAACGGATGTGTCATTTAATTATGGACAGTGACGGGAATGCGGCCGTGCATGCAAAACGGCTGGAATATCAACGCAAAATGATTCGGCGTCGTCATCATTTAGCGAATTTGCCTCTTCTTTAAATCAACATGACAAAATTTAAATGTCAATTATCCAATTTATTAAACGAATATGGCAACTCTCTCGGTGGAGGGCAGCCGGAAAAGAGCAGGTCTCGTACGGAACAGCAATTATTTATTATAAAACAAATTTTAAAGAAATTTGTTTAAGTAAATTAAAAAAAAAAAAATTAAGAAAAAACTCTTTTTAAAAGAATCTTTTATGCTCTTTAAGAGGTTGCTTATTTTTACCATTCTGTATCGTTACAAGTACTTTGCATAATTCACTCGTAAAGTCAGCGACGGAAAATCCACTTCTCGTGAACTAATGGCGCTCGTTTTCTCAGTAGCGAAAAAGATAACCGGATTGCCGTAGCAGACGTTTTAAGAGGATATCGCCGCCTTCGACGGGAATGTCAGCTGAATCGCCCGGCTTGATAAGGATCACTCCGGAGGATCGGCCCGGTGAAATTAAGTTCGTGCCGTCCAACAGGAAGGAAGAGCCGACCGGCGGCGGCGCGGCGGTCAGGAAGAAGTCGAACATGTGGGCGACATGTGAGCGGCGAGCAAAGAAGACGTGGGTAACTCTCTCACCCACGAGCAATATCAATAAGAGAGACGGTGGAAAACGATGTCCTCGAAATCCTCCGTTCTCGTCGTGTTCCTCTTCCCTACCTCTCACGCGCCGCGATTAACTTTTATCGATAAATTCTCACTCGATCGTTTGGCATTCGTCTCGGCGAACTCGCGTGGTTGATCTCTCTGTTTCTCTCTCTCTCTCTCTCTTTCTCTATCTATCTCTCGCCGCGTGCTCACGATTTCTCTTCTTTGTCCTCCCCGTTTCCTCGCTTCTTTAGCTCATTTACTCCAACAAGGTGGTACCGGCTCGGTGATGAAGTTACGTTGAGGGATGAAGTTTGCGCGCAGAAGTTAGACCAGCTTGCACGATTGAAAACGTGATTGTTCCCAAGTACCCGTTCTCAGCTTTAAGGAAGCGTTCGCAGTTCGCAGTTTAACACGTCCTTGACGCTACGTAGCGCGAGTACTTTTGTCAATGAATCTTTTATTCGACGACTTTAACTTCTTTTCTTCTGGCTCGAGAGGGAAACGTTAAACATCACAAAAGCTCACCAACAAAACGAATTACGTGAATAATACAAAAAAATTGTACACAATTATAAAGCCATTCTCTATTATTAAAACTTATCGATGTATTTTACGTCTTTCTTAAAAAATTGCATTTACTCAACTTTCCTTTTAAACTCTGAAAAACATCATTCATGAAGTTACTTTTATTTACATGTATATCAAAAGCTGTAAAAGATAGTTTGAGCTAAATGCAATACATTCTATCATTCATAATCCTTCCCGATGTTATCCATTCTACTGCCATAAGCCTGAATTCTACCTGTCCAACACAAATGCCGTCGATCGCAGACGTTACCCGGATGATTTATGAGCTATCTCTCCCACCGAGGAAACTGAGCGATTTAATTACGACGATACAGCCGTCAAATACTTTTCAGGATACGATTTGGCTAATCATTCTTGCCTGACGTAACGTTTCGACGGCGTAACGTACAAAATGCGCGTTTATTCCCGATCCTTTCATTAACAAAGTTGCGAGTCACGATCGTAAGAGCCATATCACATCGCCGGAAGATTACATCCTGTCTATCTCGAAGTAATAGGATCAGATCGAATTAAAGGATGGTCGAATCAAAGTTTCCCCGGATCTCCGTCGCGCTACAAGATGATTCTCATCCGGTTCTTGCGTACCGTCCCGATAATCCTTTGGCGATTAACACCGCGAAACTTTCCGCAGCATTTGTGCGACGCGACGGCGACGTCGTGGCCCGCGAGGAGCGTCTACGTTTTGCGGGCGTCCGTAACGTCGTAGACACCTTTTTCCCCCGTGTATGACGAAGTCCGGCCATCTGTCGCCGCCACCGGCGACGGAGGCTGCGCGGCGCGAGATACGGATTACTGATTTGAATATCGGCGGGGGCTCGCGGGGACCGTGGCTTTAATTAAAACTCCTGTTTCGCCCGAAGTGTCGCTGCGCGTCGCGTGTCTAAATGAAAATCGAAATATTGTCGGGCCGTGTCCCGTCCATCGTGCTGGAAAAGCCTCCCTTTGCCACGTCGAGATCGGCCGAACGGTTCCGCCCCTGTGTCCTCTCTCTGGGTTCCGTCTGCCGGAACCCGATTGAGCGAACCGGGTTATTCATCGAAATTGGAATATTTTGCGAGAACGGATATTGAGAGAAGGAAATGAAGATGACCCTGGTCTCGACGGATGTCTAGCAGCTCATCGCATGACTGAATTGCTTATTACCAGTTTTATTTTTAGAATTGCGTATGCAACAGTAAATCGTATGGATAATTATAATCCTATAATTTATTAAGAGTCGCGTATAAATACACTAGGAATTTTACTCCGACAGGACAACATTTATTAATTAAATTAAATGATAAAATCTTGCATAGAAATTATCATTTGCAATCATGTAGGTATATTTACCTTTTATAAAATATTGATAACTGTTTGCGTGTATAATTTCGAAATAATATTTCGGCAAAACTATGACGACATGTCAATTAATTTTAATGATTTATTTGCAAAATTAAATTAAAAAAGAATTATTTAACAATTGAAAAAAATATTTTAGCTGTATTATGTATAAAATTGTAAATATAATTAATATATGTTTACAAAAAATGCATAATTATTTCTAAATTTTAATATTGCAACAATATTACACATTCAGCGTGGTAATTTTTTAAATAAAGAATCAAATCGGTTTTTTAAATAATTTTTTAAAATAATATTTATACCTCAAACTTGGATCTGTCCAATCTTTGACAAATATTACAAAATTTTAGTTGGATAAAATTCCTGCCACGACGTATCATCTTAGCACAATATTGCAAAATTTTCATCAATTCGTGACGCCATTGTGCAATATTCGCACAATGTGCCTATCGGAGTATCTCGATACATTAGAAAAGTATCCGGTTGTGATCGAATATCCGCAACGTTCGCTCACCGAAATAACCGTATGGAAATCGATTAGATACCCTACGCGAACGTTCATCGGTATTGCGGAGAATAATAATAATGACGAAGCGCCGTCACGCACGCTGTCATTATTCTCGCGGGCGGGGGTGTTCACCAGCGATGCACCGCGTAGTACGATGCACCACGCGAAAAGGAACACGACCCACGCGAAGACCATAATCAACTGACATCCTACGGGGTTCTCGAGCTAGCCAATTGTGACTGTACAGCCATGGTGTTTTCCTCTCTCTTTCTCTCTTCATCTCTTCATTTCTTTTCCTTCGCAAACGTGTCGACGACCCCCGCGCGTACGAAGGCACGCCGTTCGCAAGAAACGCAGCCGTCGCGATTTCTTGCAGCGAGATTTTCTAACGGCGAGTACGAAGGTCGTATTGAATCAATTAGTCTAACAACTTATACGTTTATTTCTTACGCCGTTGCGACATTACGCACGGCATTATTATTAACGCGACACGCGCAGCACGATGCCGCTTTTATTCGCCGTGCAAGGAACCCGAGCTCATGCATAACGTTATACGCGCGATCGTCCGTAATCTATGACACGCTCGTTTTCAGGCATAATTACGTGCATTAATAACGAGAGACGACCCCCTCTTATTGCAGTCCCATCGGCGTGCAACCGACCGCACGCTGTAAATTACGTTGCCCCTTAAAGGTCGATTCGAAGTATGAGAAAAAATCGCATTCCCTCCCTTTCCTCCCATCAACTACCGGCTTCGTCTGGATACAAGCCTGCCTTTACCATAAGGACTCCCATATCTCCCGTGCCACGATCTTCAGGCAGGTAGGTAGATAGTAAGCAATGGCTATCGCGCATTCCTGCCGCCGCTGACGTCATCGCTATTCCTTTTTGGTTTTACTAGGCGTTCGGGACCGTCGATCGCTCGACGGTTCGGGAAAGCATATTAATATTATTTCTCACGGAAGGTACAAAAAATAATCTCATGCTCTATGATATATCCATGCAGTGAGAAAAAAAAATCGTTAACTTGTCTAAAATTTTCAACATGAATAAATTTTTCAGTTCAACTATTTATGTATTTAATTCAAATACGTAAAATACTTAAACTTCAATTTAAGTATTTAAATATTTAATTTAAATACATGAATACTTCAATTGAAGAAATTGAATTAAGTTGAAAATTTTAGTCAAGTTAACAACTTTTTTGTTTCTTAGCGTGTATATTTTACTACTTTCAATTTTAGTTAGAAAAATATTACGGTTGCAATGACGCGTTACTTCGTGAAGCATTTAACAGAATAATTAATGACATTTAGTAAAATATGGGCTATTGACAGCGATACGTCTCATCTTAAAGGTTCTTAAGTTAAAAACGTATAAAAGAATTAATGTAACGAGCTATAAAGAATCACGATTTGGATAATTGAAAAAAAATCGCAAGATAAATATTAAACGGAAATTGAAACCATTTTCAACCGCACGTTGAAACTAGTGGCGTATCTACGGCAGGTGTAAAAGTAGCAGCTATAAAAGCAGAAGGTACTTAAAATTTCCGTGGAATTGATACTCCTCCTCAATGTTCCTTCGATCATCTAAATCGCGACTATTCATAGCTCGTTAATTCCTTTTTTTTTTTATGCGTCCTTAATGTCGCGGAGTGGTTTCTTATCTCGGAGAAAATTGAATGCGAATCGTGCGTAACGCGGGCACCCTATTTCAGTATACGGGTTGATAGGACGATCGGCTAATTGGACGTTAAGTTAATGGATGCTCGTATAATCGAACTCTATTGCGTGTCGTTTTCGAGCGAAAATGCAATTTCGCACGTTGCTCGTCATCACGGTCCGTCTGCGTCTCGAACGTGAACGTGGGTCGGTTGTAATTTTCCTCGGTATCATTTCCGGTTGAAAAGCAGAGCTAAGATATCGCGAGCGATTTTGCGAGCGCTTTGCGGGCTTCCTGCGAGACGAAATCGATACGCCTTTCAGCGGTCGTAATTACCGTTTCATAGAAGACCACGGAACAGGAATTATAGGGGAGCGAGAAGGAGAGAGAGAGAGAGAGACCGTCGACTCTGCGTGTTGTCCTGAATATACGCGTCGACCGAGGCATTCGTTTGCGCTACGCACGACACAGGCCAGGCCGGACGTTACAGCTCAGGGTTTCACAAAGGTATCGTGTTACGGTCCGCGGCATCGCGAGGTGGCCGTTAGCAAAGCCACAACCGATCCCGAGGAGTTCCTCTCCGTATTCCTGAACAGCTGCGCGTAGGTAATTGATGGAAAGTTCTTTTTTGCACGTTCGAGCTTTTGCGCAATCGCGCGATCTATTTATCTCATCGATTTACGTCACACGACCGGTTCGCAGAAAAACGTTAGAGTCTTATTTATTCTATATATATTTATTCAAGCGCGATAAATAAATGAGCGCAATGAGAGAGGGCCCGATCGCCCGCAGAAACGAGGCTTAGGGTCAAAGGCTAAAACAATGTTGTGAATCGTGTCGCAAAACGTCGTCGTAATGCTAATAGATTGCGACAAAAGTGCGCGTGTCGCGTGTCGATAGCCGACCGGCGAGTGTTCACCTCGAAAGGCGACAGGTATGTAGTCGTATCGTATCGCTTTGCACGAATCCGCGAGATTGCATTTTGCATTATATCTATGTTTCATCGTGATTCGGTATAGATGGGATCCGGAACGACGACGTTTGGCCCGACCGTGACAGTTGAATCATCGAAGGATGATGAAGAATGGAATACACGAGTCTGCAATTTCGTGACCGCGCACGGGAAACGCGTATTTCCATATGTCCCGTGTGCAAATTGCATAATTCCGCGCGAATCGACCGAGCGACGCGAATTATATGTGCAAGCGCGCGGATGCACGCGGGATGTGTGTGTATGCGGTACCACGCTTCGGTATCGTTTGCATAACTTTACCCGCTGCACCCTCGGTATACCGTGAGATCGCGCGGTTCGCTAAGGATGCAATATAAACAAACATGTCGCCGTGTGCCTTCGACATTCTAGACGCGCGCAAGAATTCATCAGAATTTTGCAAAATTCCTCGTAAGCCGTGAAGAAAGCGTCGAAGTTGTCTTCAGATTTTAAGTAATTGTAGTTTTGAAAAAAAAATTATATTGATACTCAATTCTCATAATAAAATAAATTCTACGGATTCTCCGTAGAATTATAGTATAAAATTCAGTGTAAAATTAATAAACAGGAGAACAGAAGAACCCTCTCTATATGGGTTACCCGCAGCTATTAAAGCGTGAATTTCTGTAATAATTAATGATTAATTACAGCTTTACAGCCTTCTGTTCTCCTGTTCATTCGTTAATTTTGTAAAATCTGGTATAAATTATATCTTACAACAATAATATTTTTCTTAATATTGTAAAAAAAATAATTCAATTTGTAATAACAACTAGAGAGAATAAACTATAAAAGTATGTTATTAAATAAAAATCTAATCTTGTTCACACAACTTTAATACGTATATAGTTTATTTAAAGTGTTAATATTAAACACATTTTCAAATGTTATTTACTTTGCAGGGACCGTATGTCCGATACATCCTTAAATATTGATCAAAGGAGAGTTTTTTCGTGCAGTCGCGGGACACGTGATCGGGACTTTCGAGAAGCGCGGTTCGCGCGAGAAAGTCTTCGACTTCCGACGTCGGGAGTCGAATTGGTCCGGGCCTCGAGTCCGTCCGAGCTGTCGGCGCAAGATATTGGCTCGTTTTCCCAAGCCTGGCCCCGACAGGAAGTTACGGCTAGTGCCAACAAAACCATGTTACCTATCATTTCCGGCATCTCTTGTTGATCCGCGAACGGAAAATCGTTCTTCGGAGAATCTTCTGCCCGGAGCGCGGTGCCTTGCAATTTTGCAACCGCAGCTGTATCCCGTTGAGTTATCTTTCAATTTATCGGGGATGTTTGGTACGATTAGCTTTCGAGGAATGAGCGAACAAAACGAACGAAATGCGAAAATAAATGCGATCCGCTGGCGGCAAAAGCCGTTTTCGATAATATCCCGGATCGACGTAAATTAGCATATATAAGATATAACTGCAATTGGCATGATGGATTCAAAAAGGATTATGCAATTTCAATGGCAAAGCTTTTAGTTTCGTTTTGACTTGATGAATTATTTAAACGTAGCAATGCCAATCGTTGCCGAGCGTAGAATATACATTAGCGACGATATGTATTTACATTTCATTCCGGAAATAAATTTTCCGACATATTTAGCGCATTATACAAGTGCAGATGTGCAAGAGATAGCTTTGTGGATGTGTGTGCGCGGCGCACGGCAAAGCGGGCATTTTCGCGCGAATGACTGAAATCATAAATCCATTAGCGAGCGAGCGATTGGTCTGCCGATTGCGCGACACGTCGTCCCGATTTTGGCAAATTGGGGCTGACGTTGGCCGGAGTTCTGCAGGAAATTGCGACATAGAGCGATCGATTAGTCCCTCGAGATTTATTAATCGAAGTACGAGACGCTGGCGTCGGCGTCATGAGATACCTCGGTGCGCTCGGTAATGGAATCCCTTTGTACTTGATTAAAGAGAGAGAGAGAGAGAGACAGACAGAGAGGAACGAGAAGGAGAGAGAAAAGGAGTTTTATCTCCGATACTCAGATACTTTTCTGCGTGAGTCACTCTTTTGTGCGAGATACAAAACACAGTTGTGGAAAATGTTGCATGAAAATATCAGAACCCACAGAAAAAAGCATGTCGAATGTGAAGTATTTGGTGAAATTTGTATGAACGAATATAAAGTGAAACAATATTTTACAATTCATATTCTTTTAGATCTAACAGTTGGAGAAATGAATAAAACGAATAGTCGTTGATATCTGTATTTAATAAAAAAAAAATTGCTATCACGCAATATCATATTCCTAAAAAAAATCTCTCTGTTACAAAAGAGTTATAAAGTGGTGAAATTTATATGAAAACTTTTACAATGTACGAAATAAATACGAAAAATATTTCTCTTCCGCATTTTTTCAAGAATAATATTACGTAATATTTGGAAATATTATTTTCTCTAGTTTTTATTTTTATCGTTTACCTCTATTAACTGAAGTTTATTTAATCGAAATAATTTTTAAAACCACCCGAAACTTTTAAAAAGCGAAAATTCAAAGTAAAATAGATTATGTGAAAGACTTTAATTCTACACAGTTGCGAACGTAACGAACGCAAAGATATTAAGTACAGCATCAAAAGTATTTAACAGTCCTCGCCTGGTACAAATTAATACAAGTCATCGCGTGACTCTTTTATGATGCCATGACTTAAGCCAATTTCGCAAACGATCATGCAGCTGTCAACATAATTTTTTTTTATATCATAGATGTTAACGAAAATAAGATAATGAAAACAAAACCGTCTTGATCAAACATTATAATTATTCATTAAGAATAACATGAGCTCTGTTGAAAATTTAATTAAAAATGAATAAGAAATAATTAAAAAATCTGCATTTTTTATTTAAGTACTTTAAACATACAAGATGCTTTATGTAAAATTTCACTATGATGCAGAAATCAGCGCTCTGCAAAATAAACAAAATTTATTTATTTATCTACAAAATAATTAAACAGACAATCACAATACACCTTGAATGCTTGAAGCACTTACACAAAAAATTGAAATTTTTCTTAATGTTGTGAAAAAATAATTCAATGTGTAACAACAAAGTAAATAAACCATAAAAATAAGTTATTAAATAAAAAAATAATCTCACACAACTTTCATATATGTATAGTTTATTAGAAGAGTTAATATTAAAACACATTTCCAAATTTTATTTACTTTTCAGAGACTGTATGTCTGATCTGAAATCTTTAAGACCTTGCCATCCTCTTCGTTACAAGCAGTCGGGTTCCATTTAAGGATGAATTAAAAATATGCATATGTGAAACGCGAATGTCGAGACGTGCGCTACGTGCCTCCCGAAATAAACTTCGGGAGAGATATCCTTGCCCTCGTCTTCGTTCGTGCCGAATTCGAAGAATTCTTTACATTGTCGTCACTTTCATGCCCACGAGTGGCGCGGGAATCTAGAGAGAACTATTCTAGTCCGCGCTATCGTAAAGTCAGTCCGCTGCATGGTAAATACCACGGATGAAATACGTTCCGTCGTTGCGTCGTAGTGTTATATTTTCGCGAAACAAAATCCGGCGTGCATATTGACTTTTAACGCGCGGCGACCGTCGCTGTTCGTCCGCGTGGCGCGCACGAAGAATATTATTTACTGCCGCCGCTGACGACGATGTAAATCAACGGCGCGCAATATTTTCGTCTCCGCGGTTCGTTTTATCAGTCAGCTCTTCCGTAGTTATTTGAACAACTACTCACTGTACCGTTACAGAGAGAAAGAGAGTAAAAGATACGTATTTTAAAATCCGATAATTCAACTAAAATTTTATCGGTAAACATTGATTAAAACGTTAGTAAACGATTCATTATTTTCATCGGAGTTAATAACTCGGAATATATGCGTCCCTCTCGCCGAGTTTAATCGCACGCGATTTACCGCTGATAAAAACGGAATTGAATATTTACATTGAAATCGTTGAAGCCAACGAATTTTGTGCGCTGGACTATGTATCGCGTATATATGATGTACGAATCAGCGGACTAAAGAGGCTATGCAATATTCATCTTCAGCGTCAGGCTCCTTTGTGAAGACATTCCTTACGAATTATGGACAGTGCGGGTCCTTTGTCGCATCGTTGATGCTCTTTCAAATTGGTCGTTCGTAGAAACGCCCCGGTACGATCCGTCACCGACGTTCGCGCGAAGCGCGAATAAAAAGGAGGCGGAAAGGTCGGAGAGAGAGAGAGAAAAAGAGAGAGTGGTGTGATGCGTCGCCCGCGCGGAGAATTGGCGTAGGTGCGTCGTAAATGCGTCCAAACGACGGCATCCTGATTACACGGGACGTCACTGGCGCAATTAAGCAATTGTCCGCGGTTTCCATTCCTCCGCGACACCCGGAAACGCGCGCGCCACGGCGAATTTGCCGCACCAAATTTATTTTATCGCGCAACAAGGAAATGCGCTCGTTTAGTTTCCCTTAATTTCCCAAGTACTTCTTACCGCGCGATGCGACATAAATAATGGCTGACAAAATTATTTTTTAAATGTAGTAATAAGATGTATTTGCAAAATAAAACTTTTTAATAATTCAAAACTTTTTAAATTGGAAAAAGATATTTGCGATTATTACTTTGATAAAACGTTTTTTCTTTCTAATTAATTTCACTCGTTTATATGCCTGCAGGTTTTTCGCTATGTTTTCATCTACTTTCAGTCTATTTTTCTTTTTATTCTTTCCACCTTTTCTTATTTCTATTCTTTGCAGCAGACTTTAATAACAAGAAAAAAATAGATCTCATTTTTCTTTTATTTCATAACTACTATCCTACATCTATGGCGTAAGATAAAAACCATTGATAGTTATTTCTTTAAAGATAATTCATAACGACAATTCTAAATATTCATATGGCTAAATATACAAACGTTTTTTTTTTTTACGTGAAAGTGGATTCACAGCCGGCATTGGTGTACAAAATTTCGGCAGTGGACTGCCGAAAAAAGTAAGCAGTGACCTATAATATTGACGGCATTGTCGTCAGTGGTTGGGGAGTGGTGAGCTCACTTCAGAGTCGATCATGGGGTTGAGCACAAAAATTTTTGAATACTTCGGGAAAGCTTTAGAATTCTTGTGCAGGCATTGGTGTATGATAATGGGCACGCGGTAGTGTTCATAATTGCATGGCATTGCCTTAATTTTAATATAGAATTGACGGCATTGTAGGCATTGACTAACAATAAGCATTGTCGGCAGTGTACAAAAATGTCGGCAGTGTTTTACAGCAATGCCAAAAATCGGCATTGGTGTACAAAATTTTGGGTTGTGAATTCCCTCCATATGGCTAAATATACAAACGTTTTTTTTTTTACGTGAAAGTGCTGATTGAATCACGTAATTCTTTTAGATGATCTTTGTGTTAATCAAGAAGCGTGACGCGGAACTCCGAAATTTCACGATGGACAGGCGCGTTTCCTGTTAACGGATCTCGTGTAACTGTTTACTGCAAAACCCGGTCGCCGAGACCGCTTCCGGTTGGCAGCTGGCGTCAAATTGTAGCGGCGGTCGTCCCCAGACGAATATTCACGAGAAAGATACGCCACGCGGTTGTCTGTCCTGCCTTTGCCGTTAATTAAGGCGAATAATTGCCAGGCAAGTGACAGGGCTTTTAAACATTGTCACAGTCGCTTTTTGACCCTTACCTGTGAACGGTGTCGGACGGCAACTTTTTTTTCTTTTTCGAGAGAAAGAGAGAGAGAGAGAGAGAAAAGATAAAGAGAAGCGATATATTTAACTTTGTAAATTTTATATCATATAATTGAATATACGTGATATAAATAAAAAAATGCGTACAAATTTTGCATTTTATTTTACTTAAATTTTTTAAAAATTTAACTTAAAAGTGAATCTGATAAACTAGTTTTTATTATCTACTTAAAAAGCTAATGTATAAATTTCGACATCTCTCAATTCCATAAAGGGCCACTCTTTTCAGAATTGATTAATATAAACGGGACATAAATTCACAATTTTTAACTTACTACTCTGTACATAGTACGTGTCATTAATGAGATACATTATGTAATTTCAAGCTGCATCGCGAGGAATGGGAGGAGCGCAGTATAGATAATTAATTAACAGCACGACGCGGCGTCGAGCGAGTATCGCGTCTACCGTCAAAAACACGGTTTCCCCAACCCTCTCCCTCTCTCGGTGCATCTTAATCGCCGAACATTAATCAAGCGCACGACAAAATGGTTAAGCGCGAAAGAATCGCCAGAGTGCTGGGCTGGCTGTCGGCGCGAGCGCCTCTCTCGCCTACAGTTAATCCTCTCATTAATTATAAACTATTCCAGATTGCAATTAACTCCCGTCGCGTACGGATCGATGGAGGAAATATGGTGAATTAATTAAAATGTCGGGTCGAAAAGCCGCTGCGCGATGTGGCGAGGCACGGTGCGGCGAGTCGACGGATGTACGCGCTAGTTGCTGGGACCAATCCCGGGGCCCGCTTTTGTTCATTCATGAAATGAGTTAAAGTCGCGGCGACATTCTTCCCGGCGACCGAGCAATTTCCCGTCGTCGCTGTGCTGCCGCTGCCGTCTTCGGGTCGGCTGTCGGGGTAATTATCCTTCTCCTCTTCTCCCTCCTGCCCCCCTGACTTGCAACTGTGTGTGCGTGCGTTTTACTACTCGGGCTTTCAACTCCCTCCCCTCAACCCTCCCTCCTACTCCTCGTGCCCCAATGTACCGTGAAAACGCGCGACGCGCTGTAAATTTTTCTCGCTCGATAAAGCGTCAACGTCCGATGAATAGCCGTCGAATAATTGGGTAAGAGGCACGGCCCGCGGGAATGCCGTTTGGCAACGGACGATCGTTAATTCGTAGGTGCGCACTGATCGCGAAGAAAGGCGTCATAAATCATCGGCTTGAATCTCGTCACCGCCGACATATTACTTTATCCTTCATTTAGGCGTGCGAGAGAAAAATTTTGAAAAGTTAATTACCCTTGAAAGGTAATTGTCCCAATTAGGAATGCGCTGCTAATAGCGCCATTTCGCTAATGAGAAAATGCCGAATTCATCGATTCGCAGAGTCTTCATGTGTAAGTATATTGAGTGATTTAAAATGTGAATAATGTGCTTTCACGCTCAATCGCTCTTAAAGGATAACATTTCCAACTTCAATGTAAGAAGAATATCTCTCTTTACATTTTCACGCTTCGTACCTCGTAAATGTGGACAAGAAAGTTTTCAACGCAAGTCCATTGATAATTTATGCACAAAGTTTCTCAAATAATATCTTTCTCATAAAAAAATTATTTAGATATAAAATTTGGTATAGTCCACGACTCAGTATGAAATTTATTAAATTATTTTAGACATTTTTCTCTACGCACTGTAATTTAATTTTATATAAGTACAATTAAATTATTGTATATCATCTAAATGCAATTAAACAAAAATAAGAAACATAGCAGAAGGAATGTTCTCCTTTGCAAGAAACGTACTTTTCAGAAACGCTTTTCCTTACACTTTGCACACGTAAAGTGAAACAAACTTTGTACATATTCAAACTTCGAAGGAAGAAAATAAAGAAAGCAAAGAGAAAGGGAAAGAGGATTGTATAGCTGATAAAATTCCAACTAACAACGATAAAATTTATATAACTTTTCTTTATGTAAAACGTTTTTAAACTTGCAACGTTAATAACAATTAATGCCAAGAATGCAATAATTAAATATAAGAAACGCGATTGACATTCGCGTTTATAATTGAAATGGCGCGACCGAGCATCTTGGAGAAAGACTCGTTGCACGCAAATACGACCTGTCGATAACAGATAAATTATTATGAGACAAGAGGCAAGAAGAGAGAGAGAGAGAGAGAGAGAGAGAGAGAAAATGGTGCCCACCTAAGTTCGCGCCAATGTCGTTGTACCCCAGAAGATCAAGCTCGCGCGCACGTCACGCACGGTAGACCGTCGGAATTCGATTAATGCCGCAGTGGTATCGATCAGTTCTCGCTCGAGCGATTTCCACGTGACCCTATGACGTTTAATTAACATATAGGCGTAGGTATCCCTAGCCGCTCAAAAGGAAGGAAGGAAGGAAGGAGTCATCGACGCCGGCCCGTATGTGATTATTAGTCGTAATCAGCTGCGGCCGGGCCAATACGTCGCGGCGATCAAACTAGCCAGTGTTTGTTTATCCCACATCAAAAGGGCCATCGGTTAATCATCTGCCTTCGGCCAGCGTGAATCAGTAGATATAACCATATATAGGATGCGGCCTTGTAAACTCAGATAAAGCTGCTTGCATTAGTGAACCTGTTCTTCATTATACGGAGAGGAGTTCCCCATTAGCTTATTTTCAAGCTACATTCATTGACTTCTTTCTCTCAATAAGCATTCGTCAAATTGAACGAAGATGGGAAGAAAACAAGCGCACGAATATTCTGCGGATGATCTCAGAATTAACTTCTGCGTGATACGAAATGATATAAAACCGGTGAGACCGGTTAGTAATATAATGAAATGGATTTTCAGAATTGTACGTTTATAGCGATTTATTAACGGTAGGTATTATTTCGTTTTATAGTCTAGTAACGAAGGCCTTAATTTTCTTCGGACCTTTTTCTCGCTGACGCAGAGATAATTAAATTAATTGGACAAAACCCGAAATCCGAAAGTCCTACAAGGATTAGGGCGAGAAGGTAACGATAGAATAGCTAAGCAATGCCCTTAGGAAATTGTCGGGTTGATTTTCGGGTTGATCAAAATGCTTGATTTACAGAAATTGAATTCTTTGAATGTCTTTGAAGTTAAGGCTGGATGGATTTCGAGATTTTGAAAATCTATTTAAGATTTACAATTTTCGACGTATTTCGTCTGTCCTCCTTGCATCCTCGTGCGTCTTTTCGTAGCGTCGATATTTCATTTCGATATTATCAGCGATCTATCGCGAGGAGAGGACAGGCATCTTCTCGTTCGTTTTCCGGAAAATACCGGATACGCGATTTTGTACTGCGAAAGCGCGTCACGTGATCGATCTCTTTCGGAGTTAACAACTTCCCGTAGCGATAGAATATAGAATCCGCGATCCGTCGCGGGAAAAGGTATGTATGGAGTTTGGAGCGGTCGGAAAATCCGCTGGAATCTCGCTTGCCGTGTAAATATTGACGTAATCCTCGCGAAATGGCACGATCCACACGGTTGCGCGATAGAGATTAGAATCTCTCGAATTAAACGCGCTCTGGAAGGGGACGATATCGCGTGTGCGATATCCGAGCGATTTTATCGCAGTGTAGAAATGTATATATATTATACATATAGGGGATCTCTTGGGTTTCTCAAACTTTATTTACAAATTCTTCGATGACTTAAAAAAAGAAAAAAAAAATCTTTGTGAACACGTGAAAAGCCGGTGATAATCGAAACAGTGAAATTCTAAACGTTTTAACGCGGTTTTAATTTAGAAAAGATAAAAGGAGCAGCTGGATTCTAAAATAGATTAGTGTACGTTGAAGTCACTAACAATAAGTAAAGCACGTTTCAGTGTTGGTTTTCCGTGGCGCGATAACGATTTTAAAAATCAAGACAGGCAGGCTGAGCGGCGTGTTAATATGTTTATGCCTGTCGAACACGACTATCTTTTGTGAGATATTCACGTAAGTTTGACTCATTTCCTAAACAGTGTTTCCGTATCTCTCAAATCTTGTCGAACGTAGTGACGAATGGTAGAATACCGTACGATAAAGCACACTACTGTTTTTTAAAACACGATCGTCACTCTGGAGAGGAGCGATGAAACGTATCTGGCAAACGGTTTTGCGGTTCGTCACCGCGCGAGTTGTATGATTAGTCTAACCACTTTAACCTATATACATGCGTACATCTTTCCTATGTATTTCACGAGTCGTTAATCGCAATACAGAAGTGAAGATTTGTTCCTCCTCTTTCGCACGTATTCGCCGTTCCACGATCGCTAACGTCTTTCCGACGAAGAAAGATTTTGCGCCTGGAGAAGAAAATCGAATTAATGACTCGAACGGCGAAAAGGATGAGCGTCGCACGACACTGACGTAAACATTGATGCCGGTGGACTCTGGCGCAATGTTGTAGGTCACTCCCGGGCGACACGCGGCAATCAATCGCGGGATCACCAAATTGAACGTTTCCGTCGATGTTTCAATGGTTCCTAGGTCCGCGAGACACGATACGAGCGCACGGCGACATGGATGCTAAGCGAGTTATAAAACGAAATATCGGAGAAGCGCTTTCGCGAAAAGCGCCGCCGATGTCTCACGTGCCGCGTAAATATTGATGTAATCCTAGTGCAATATAACGCATATATATATATATATATATATATATATATATATATATATATACAATATACATATCGCTATATTGCGAATCGATCGTCGTTAGGCAACGACGCAAATATTGAACGCAAACAGCGAGACTCGCCGCCGTCGGTGTACATTAATCTAATAACGGAAGATACGTAATTAATCTGGCGCGGCTACGGTTTATATTCCCAAATCCCGCGGAAAATAACGTCTGCTGCGGCGATACCGATCCAGGGGGGCCCCGCCGACGTGCATTCTCGGTTGGACCGGACGCCTTGTAAAACAATGGACTCCCCCGCCGCACGGTTTATCCCGCTTCCATGCGGAGAGCGCAAACACGTCGTGTGTGTTTTCTTACGATTCGTCGCACGCGAGATACTTCCTACTCGGGACACCTCATCGTAATTCAATGCCAACACCGAGATAGCGAGCGACGCGCGTCCGGAGATATCGAGGCGCGCCGCTGCCGCCGTCGCCGCGCCGGTTGCCGCCGATCTGTTTGTTTTACGGCGGAATCCATTGTTTTGATATATCGGCAAAGTTCCCCCGCGATGAGGAGCGAGGCAATCTTTTATTTTCTTTTTCACGCATCTCTCTACCTTTTTTTCATCGACCGGTAGCCCGCGGCGTGACGCGAATTGCATTCAGATGTGAAAAGTGAAATTAAATGGCCGAATCATATTCCTTCCTCGGTTGATTACGATGTTTCTTTATGTTAGGAAGACCTTAATGCATTGCTAATTATGTCGCAAAATGTGATTAAACAATATATTTAATATATTTATAAAACGAGCGAAAAAATTCAATAAATTAGTAGTCGAAAAACTTTAAGAATTTAAATACGCAATTTATCAATGCATTTTATGCATCCTGGATGTGTTGAAAGACTATAAAAAAAAATCGTATATCGATCACGCTCGATTACCATATTATCTATATAATAAATTAAATACAATTTAGAAAACGTCTTTACACTGAGAGAATACGAAATAGCTTTGGCAACTATATAAATTTGAAAAATCGGAAATTTAAATACCTATCATTTGTTTCATAAAGCAACAAGAACTGGAGAGTAGTACTAAAAACTAAAAAAAAAACTAAAAAAAAAATACAGTGCCTGCAACAATTTATGTGCACTATTAATTAATATCAGCGAAATAGCTACATTATATGGTTATTATGTACTGCAAACTTTATACAAATAAGATAAGTATACAAAATGGTAAGACCAATTAAGTATTTATATACAACCAAAATAATTATAATAGCAGTGTAGCATCCTAAGCTAGGAGAGAAGAACGAAGGATTTCGTGTTTGAATTTCAGCAAACTCGACTTTTTCATCGCATATGTTTGTATTACTTTTTTTGTAAAAAAAAAAGAAAAAAAGATTTTACAGATACGAAGACACATTCATTCTTTCAGTGTTTCAAATGCAAATTACGTTATTTTTGTATATTCGATCCTGCTCGACCATAATTTTTTTCTTTCGTAAATAATAATGTGCGATCGTGGGGAACACCTGCTCAAGATTTTTCAATGAACCGGAGCGTTAAGATATGTCAAGATATGCCATAAGCGCCTCGCGATGCTGATACATGCTTCAGCAAAAAGAAAACCCCTGACCAACTACAGCGAGCAGCTCTTTCTTAGGGTCGTCGTGCTGTCAGTTTAAAATCGTTTATCGCGAATTCGCCAGTCGCCGACAGGCCTCGAGGTTAAAACGCCGTGTGAATCGCGAATGTGAATCGAGAAAGGGGCGTTCCAAAGTTTTCGCATTTACGCGCCGCGTCAGCGAATCGTGCAATCTGCGAGGGGAACACGGCGGCACGTAATTAATCGGTCGACTAAGCGGAATGCGTGGCGGCGGGCGAGATGGCGATGAAGAATGCGTATTGGGAGGCACGCGAGGTATCCGCCGGAGGGAAGCCTAGGGAAATGCCACGCGCGTCGTCCCTAAGTGATTGTGCGTGGAGGACGCGATCTTTTCTTTTCCCTCGTCCGAAATCAGATTAGGGGGTCCGCGTCGTCGTCGTCGTCGTCGTCGCTGCCCGTCGTCGTCGTCCTCGCAAAGCACGCGCAAAAACGTCAGCCTCTCGAGCCGCTTAATAGAATATGCAACGCGTGCAAATTAGCTTCTTTTTATATACCGCACGTATTACTGTAGTTTTTCTTTTTTCGGGAACCGAAAGAAGCAGAAGGGATTAAGCAACCGTATGAGCGCGTGTAAAAACAATTCCGTTGTACGGGACGGAAAACGAAAGAGAGAGAGAGAGAGAGAGAGAGAGAGAGAGAGAGAGAGAGAGACGTAAACATTCAAGCTTGCGAAAATCATGTTTGCAAGAAGCGACAAGAACAGACACCGGTTTATGTCGAGGACGAGAAGGCCGGCTAATATCGTTCGTCTTATCGTAACGACATAACATGTTTTACGCGAATTTATTTTTTGCGACACGTCGGCTTATTATATCGCCGAGGAAGCGAACGCTCGAGAAGCGTTTTTAGTTTCCGCGTCCTTTCGCGCAATACGTCTCGGTAAAGAGCTTTCACGCTTGAAATTGGATTAGCTGCGACAAGAAAGAGTAGTAATGCGCCTTTATTATTCTCAGCTTAGTAGGAACAAAAGTGTATCCTCACGCGAGCACGAAAAATGCTATCGGAACAGGTTGTGAATTAGATTCAGGAGGATTGAAGAAGGGCCGGCCTCATCCATCAATGCGAGCAGAGAGGCGATGTGCAAGCTAATTAAGTTGTGATTGATGTAAATGGCTCTAATTAAATCGTTATATTTTCTCTTCAAGCCGTCAGAAATCTCGCTACCCATTTATCAAAGCTTAATTCACGAAAATATAATAAATTCACCGTACTCTTTTAATTTTCATCATTTTCGCAACAACTTAATTTAATTTGTTGTGGAATAGACGGAAATACAGAGTAAATTGATAAAATAAAATAATTAATTACAAATGGTAAAGCATTAATACTACAGCTTATTACTGACTTACTATTGTCTTATGACGAACAACCGACTCACTACACTCGCTTCCGACTTCTAGTTTATTGCTAATATGGCTTATTGTAGAAAGCCCATTGTAGAAATATTATCAAAACGAAGCGCAGGGTTCACTCGCAATCTGCAATACGCAAAATCTGAAAAGCCATTCCAGACATTGGAGTCGAGGCAAGGGGTGCCACGCGAGTCAGCGCGCAATTAAATCGTACTCGGTACGCCAAACGCATTATCGTGGCGTGATTCGCGTTTCCTTCTTCCGTTTCTTCGGCGCGCAATCTGGACAGACACGGCGCCTGGCAGAGGCTGGCCCCTCACTGCGTCGCCCCCGATTTAACTCGTTTAAGCCGACCCTTCTTTTTCGACGCACCGCCAGGCACAAACGGCCGCTGTCTCTGGCCCGACCTTCAATTTCCGGTTAACAAGTCTCTCGCTGTTGAGAGATATACACGAGCCGAGTCGAACTGAGCCGCGCCACGCCATGCCGCGCCGGTTCGACGTCCGTAACAACTAACAAAACGGCGGGTAATTGCCGGTGCGAGCGCCGGAGACGAGCGATTTTCGGAGAAGCGGAGGTGAATTTGTTTCGAACGTAATTACGTACGTCGCCGCGTCGTCGTCCATCCGTCTGTCCATTCAGTCGATTCCTCCTCGTTCTTTTCACCCTTATACCGGCGGCGGTGGCAGCGGCGGCGGCGGCGACGTGGCGCGGTGCGGCTCCCGAATTAATTTTCCGCTCGCGAATGCGCCAACTCTGCCCGACGGCGAATTGAAAACGGCCGGTCCGCGCTGATTGCCAATTATCCATCGTATCCAAAAAACCGCGTCGAAGTACGTCCACACGCTTTTAAAATTGCGACGCGAGCAATTTTTCCACAGATTACTCGAGAAGCAATCGTTAATGTCTCAATCGAGGAAGCAGCACGAACGATAACGCGCGTCCGATTTCGCGACGCTGTCCTGATCGCGTCGAGTCTCCCGATCGAATTGCATTTCACCATTCGAAAGGCAATCCCGTCGAATCCTCGTTGTCCGAACCGCCACACATTGACAGGGACGCGATCCTTACCGAGGAGCTTTCAGGGGGATTGAAGCGGCGACTGGTTCGAATCGCAGCGCGTGGCGATACACGCCGTCGACGAAAAATGAGAAACGAAGTCAACGACGCGACGCACGGTGAGTCGTCCAATCCATTAGGGGCGGAACCGGCTCGTCTTGCAAATATTTGCTACATAAATCTACCCCGGCAAAACGGTTGCGCGACCCCCGCAGCGAATAACATTCCTCTTGGCTCGTCGTAGCTCTCGCACTCGCTGCCTACAACGAAGATTATCCTCGGTTACGGTAGCGTCGCGCCGTGCCAGCGGGAAACTCCAAAAAGGAGCAACGCGTGTCGCCGACGTCGATGTGGGATGAAACGAAACGAGGATATCAGTTCCCGAGAGTAATCCCCGTAGAACTGCGGAAGTCAAGGACCGCATGCGTGCGCGAAGAATTGCCTCTTTTGAACATTTTTTTTTTCAAATTCAATTAGCTGAATCTTTTCATTAAATATAATTTTCTCATTTTTGTTTATATTTGTATTTTATTTACTCTCTTTCCCGCTTTATTTCGTTCCTCAAATTATATATATTTTATATTTATAATTTATGCATACTTTTTTTGGTAATAATTAATTGACATTTGATAATAATTGACGTTTTCTCATTTTATTTATTCTCTTTCCCGCTTTATTTCATTTCTCAAATGATATATAATTTATATTCATAATTTGTATGTACATTTTGTAATAATTGACATAATTATTATATGGTACTACAGCGTACACGTATAAAGAAGCGAGCGACCAAAATCGAAGGGGAGCTCTCGTTACCAATCAAAGACGAAACGTCTCAATGGCGGGTAGGCGGTTTAATAATCCCGCATGTTTGCTCATCAAACCCGTGAGGGCAGGAACCTTCACGCGTGAAGGGCTCGAATAACGCCTTTGAGTTTCCTTGCGGAGGAGCCGTCCCGGACAACCCCTAATTTCAAACAAACGAGAGACAGTCCTGCCGAGTCATCTCAAAGCGATTCGGCTTTGCTTCCAAGACTCGCGATGGGCTCGTCGAAGAATCTCTGAAGTAAGCTAAGTTGTAGTTAAGATTCGACGAATCTCCCCAAGCGAGGCCATCAGAATTTCCCCGACACGCGTTAGACGTTTTAAAGAGATTTCGCGTCGAAATTTTTCTACGTGTTACAGTGTCGATTTCCGTAAGAAGATATCTTAAGGTCTAGACGGCGTTACAGTATTGATCGGCATAAAGCAATCTCTCTCGTCCGAACATACACGACATATTTATACTGACGTAAAAAGATCCAGTCGCGTCTCGGCGAGATGTCGAGGACATCTCGCATACGTGGCTGGAAGATCTACCGTAAGAGGAAGAAACTCTCAAATCGAGGCGTCGAATGTCAGCCGCGCGGGTTGATTCGATTCGCGGGGTGCGAGCGGGGTAGCTAGAAAGGGTGGCTGCTCAAGTTCACGAAGGATGATGTCGCGACGAGCTTGACGTAGCGGAGAAAAAAAAGAAGAGACAGAAAAATATATCACGAATCTAATTTGACGCTATTGAAAACTACGTCGCTGTAACATTTCGTGTTTTATTAGTTTTTCTATGGCAAATTTTGGTACTGGATATCCAGTTTCTATCGTACTAATATATTTTCCAACAAGATTGAAGCGTTTCAAGAGAAGTCGTAATTTACAGTTTTCTAATTTCTTTCGTTTTACATATTCTTTCTTAAAGAAAGATTCCTTTTTACAACAGAGGTATCTGTAGTAGAGAGAAATGATAAAACAAATTTACTAATCAATTGAACACAATTAAAAAATTTACCTAAGGTATGAAAAATAAATAGATTTCTTTTACGGGAGAGACAAGTAATAGTGTATTTATCGGCACGTGTATTTCCAATCTTCGATCCTATAAATCATAAGTAAGAAATCAGCCACGGGCGACTTCTCATGACAGGATTATGACTGAGAATTTTCTTGAAGCGTGCACATAAATTGATTCGATTTAGCGTGGTGGAAAAAGTCGGCTCGACGACGAGAGAAAGATCGTGAAGAGACACTCTTTGTAGCGGAGTCGACACGACGGAAGGAAGCAACGAACGAAGGAAGGAAGGAAGGAAGGAAGGAAGGAAGGAAAGAAGGAGGAAGGAAGGAAGGAAGAATGGGACGCGACGGCAGAGGAGAGGAAGATATTGTGAGAGCCGAGCTCGAGAGGCGAGAGAAGTGTCAAAAGTTGCGAGAATATCTCGTCTCTCGTACCGACGACGACGGGCCAGACGAGGAAGAAGAAGAAGAAGAAGAAGAAGACAAAGAAGAAGAAGAAGAAACGTCGTCGACGCGCCGTGAAAATCGCGGGGCCGCGCGACCTGCTACTCCTTCCCCACCGTTGGAAACGTAAAAGGGGAGACGAAACAAACCGTGAAAACGAGACGAAACCTTGCCGGGAAACGCAATAAACCGGCCTGACGGACGTCGACGTGATTCCCGAAGCGCGCGACGCGCTGGCGAGGCGAGATCTGACGGCGCATTAAACGGCGAAAATCTGATTTGTGCGCTCGGGCTGGCGAGGATCACGACGCTGCACGACGCTGCTCCTCTACGCACGAGAGGCGAACGCGTGCTTTCGAGAGCATTGTACAAAAGGCATGGGCGGGGGAGGGAAAAGGCAAGGGAGGAAAGAGATCTCGCTGACAGATCGCTGGAGAGTGAGATCGCGGTCGGTTTACTTAGGACCTAGATTACTTTCAAATGTGAAACGCCAAATTCAAAACGTTAAAAGCGTATTTATATGTATCATCGCAATATTATTCCAATATTGTCCTTGACGTAATGAAATTCTTAATTTAAATTACTTCTCCGGATTAAGACTGCTAATTAACCTTTGTGTCTTACGCTTCGTGATCGTCAAAGAGGACCCCTGGAATGGCTGGAACGCGACCGCGCTTGACGCGACGGTGAACCGACGCGACCCAAGGCTGTCTGAATTATTCAATTATTTCGGAACGGGGGCGAGGATGCGTGGTTGCCACAGCGGTAAGCACGACGATGTGGTAAATTCTGCGAAACGATAGCTCTCGCGTTTCTATCGCGCCGACGCTCGCGCGAGGCGAGATTTTCCGAGAACCGTTTTCCCGGTGTCGTTGCACTCCCCCTTTGAGCACCGCTGATTAATATCGTGCACTGTATACCCTTTAATCTAATAGAGACTGACAATGGGTCAACGATCATACCAATCGACGACGACGACGACGTGCTTCAACGACGTCTGGAACGGCCAATTAACGCTCAATCTCATCGTTCGATCGATTCTCGCTCAGAGTTCTCGAGAGAGAAGAACCACTTTCCCCGACGATATCTTCTCACAAATCGATATTGACGGCTACAACGCACCCGCAAATGCGTCAATATTGCAACCAATATAAATATTGTCTTTATAATTACATATCCAATCAGTCACGAGATGAAACATTGAATTGTTTGTTGTTAAAATGTTGTGCCGGTCGATTTTAATTACGCAGCTTTACATTTCCGTTTAATTACATTTGCCTAGTGTGAAATGTCAATAAAGTCCGAAAAACAATGCGAATGCGACAACATGGTGTCTAGCGGTATCTGGCTAGCCAATTCAAAGGTATTTCCAGAATAAAAATCTTTGGTTCTTTCAGGTCGATTAATTTTCATTAATAACATTACGTTTTGTATTCAAGTTATAATTCTATATGACAATTGAATAAAAAGCGCAAACAAATTTGGAACAATATTATTTGTCGTTTTATAGAAATATTAAACATTCAATACACATGATAATTTCTCTGCTATATTCTATTTTATAATTTAAGATATTAAATTTAAGTATTTTACTGGCTTGCCTTATTGCACTTTTAAAAATTAAAAATTATGAAATTGCCGTTTCATAAAATTATCAATTTGTTTTTTTATGTTCGCACTTGCTTTTAAAGCTTCATCTAAAATTACTTTCTTCCTATTTTTTAATTCTTTTACTTTATCGCGTTTCATTGACTATCACGCAATTCTTTCACTTGGTCTGTTTTTTTTTACAATTACTTCTTTCTACCGAGTATACCCATTGCGAACAAAATGAATCATAGATTCGATTTTTTTTAAATGAAAACAAATCAAAAATTCCAAATCAGTGCAAAAATTCCAGTTTTCCAGAATATATTAAATTTCAGGACAATTTCAGGATCCAAGGATATGCAAGATTCGAGACACCATAGACAACAACTGATTGCGCACGAGTCCACGTGGATCGCACCACGAAAGATTCTAAAAAGTTGTAAGGCGCGTTTGGCGAGAAAGTTTTGAAGGATAAAAGTTTTATGGTGCGTACCGTCGTATCCTTCTTTCTGATTAAAAACGTCCATTTATTTGTGTTAATGAGGAATGCAATAAGCGCAGGCGGATCTCTCGCCGTCGGCCAGCGCGCGAGCCGACGCGACGCGACGACGCGAGGGACGCACTTTTCTTTCGACAAGAGTTTGCGTACCACGGCGCAACGAAGGAGAGATTGTCCGTGGATGAATCGTCGGAACGACCGAGCCATTATTCCGTGGCGAGGAACGCGGAATTTTCGAAATAAAGAGGCTGAGCGGTGGTCCACAACTAGCGACGAAACTTGCATACGAAGTGCATCTACGTGTACGGAATGTACGTCCTCGTGAATATGCTCTTCGTGAAAATTCCGTCGCTTTGGTCCCTTCGAACGAGACTTTCAACAATTTTCTGCGGCGTAGAGCGGGAGGAGACGGACATACCTTCGTTATTACATCGAGAATATTCAACCGACGGCGCGCGGCGGCGTTCCGACACGAGATGAAGAGTATCCCGTACCAAGTATCGTCGTTTTTTTTTTTTTTCGACTGACCCATCGTGCCGATACTTTGATAGCAACGCGATTTCACAGATATGCGAAATTATACGCCAAATTTCATGGAAGAAAAAAAAAAATGCAGTTTATGAGGATTCCTCATTTTTTTCCCAATTTTTAATTACTAACAGTAAAATTTATTGAGCAAAGTATGTTTCCGAAAGAGTTTGGGAATTTAAGGTCGGTATTCATGGTCGATTCTTATTTCAAGACCGTCTTAAGATGCTAATACGGCTGTGAGATTAGTTGATGACATCTTAAGGTAGTACTTGAGACGATCTTAAATATGAGAATTGGCTATGAATACCGGCCCGAGTCATAAAAATTGAGGTCTCCCTGTTGAACGCTTACAAGTCAAGTCGAACAGTTAGTTCTGGCTTTGTGGGACACGTTACCTATACATCACAGCCTGGATTAGAGGAAGGTTAAAAAGTTCCGTGCGAGATAGCCCGTGCGTCGGCCGGCACGTACCCAATTATCGGGGTTAATTAACGTAGTGAACTCGCCGGCCGCCGATCTTCCGATCGGCTGGCTCTCGTCGCGCCTCTGTTCCGAGGCCTCTTGGAAAGCGCTCGACACCCTTTCTCATTTCCTCGCGGAAATGGGAGAGCGGTTAACGTGAGATCGCGATGACCTCGCTCCACTGGATCGACAATTAGGCGGTACGTCGCTCGAAGCGTGTAATTTCTCGCAGCCGGTCGGGCTTTACGTGAAAGTGGCGGTACGCTGGAATTTCCCCGCTTCGACGTGATCAGATAAGCGATTTCCGCATTTAACGCCTCACCACTGTGTCTTTTCGGCCCTTTCGCCAGGAAGACACGTACGCACACGAGTCGATCGGGTCGTCGTCGCAACCGCGAGACGACGATTCTATACGATCTTTGGATCATTTTTTTCTAGAGAAGCATATGTATGGTCGAAATAGAAAATTAGTAGTGGAGAAGGAGGTAATGTGTCACCTATTTTCATTTTAATCAACACTTTATATTGAAACTCGAATGATTATATTCGTCAAAGTGTTTATCAGATTCTAAATTGAAAGTAATGAAATATTTGTTACTTAGAACATAATTTATAAAAATGTGACGTACTGCACATTCGGTGGAAAAGGAAAAGTGGTGCTAAAGTGTGCTTTAAAAAAGTTTCAAAGTGCTCAAAAGTAAAAGTGCCTTGTAATTATCAGCTACCGTGTACTGGCATATTAGCGCCAGTAAAAAACGGTGAGCTACTAGACGAATAATTCCATAAGCAATTAATTGTTAGAATTCGTCACCTAATAACGGAGACAATACGAGTAGCCGTAATGTCTGCAGTAGTTATTGTACAATGCCCCCTTCTCCTCTAATATAATTTTTCTAAAGTCGTTTTGAGAAGCCGTCCTTATAAATTCAACGCGATTAAAGGCAGGATAATTTCAGGGAAGGAAGAAAATTAAAAATTGCAAACATTCTTCCGACATAATGATGGGGATACCAGTGGCAAGGTGTACCGTTTTACTCTTGCGCGCAGAAAAAGTCGGGCGCACCGTTTTATCATCCACGAAGTCGCTTTTCTTATACTAGGCTCCCTAACTAATCTGACAACGAGCGCACAATGAATGCCGGTCGTCGTATCTGTCGTGATGCAATCGGCAGTATTCTCGGTAGTATTCTAGAGACCATGAATGAGGATTATGGTATCACGTTACCGTTACACTTCGCGGAAGGAGCAATTATTTTAACAATGGCCAATATAAGCGGCGGTTTTAGTTTGGCGCGCAACGAGACGCGGAAGACTCTTTGCACCGCGGATACAACGTATACTCGAACGTTTGAGTCGCAAGTATCGTTATCTCTACGGCAGCATTGTGTAACAGGTAACATATTCGAACGCATCTCGAACGTCCATCTCGGATGTCAGAGTTATTTCTCTGGTGTATTCCTGACGCCGGGCTTTACATCATCGTGTCGCCGTGTAAGCGATACAGACCGGTGTAAAAACGTGAATAAACATCGCGCTGACGAGTTCCTCTATAAGTATTTTCGAAGATGCGTTCTAATAAGCGCAACAGAGAGAAAAGAGAAAAACAGAGAGCGAAGCGCTGAGGAGTCCCCATTTAAGTGGCAAGCGGCCAACGGCAATAAGAAGCTGACAGAACTCTCTAGATTTAGCTGTGCCCTTACAAAAGTATTACGAAATAATTCAAGTACAAAAATATCATTGGCGATGGAAACCGCCACGTTACACGTCGACGTCTCTCGCGGATGCCTGCCTCTCTTGGCGCCGCCGGGTGAAAACCCGTTTTTCGAAATTCAACGTGCAGAGCCGTGCGGATTTGTATTTCCACGCTTTCAAAGGACGGAAAAGAAACACGCGGGGGTCGCGGAGGTGTGAGATCCTCGCATCGCACTGTTACGCGACCTCTTTCACGCGCTTCTCACATTCAGGGAGGAGAAATGCGCGTTGCGCCTCGGAAAATTTCATATGACGTTCTCCCTTTGCGCATTTGAAACCGTCATAAGTAACATGACGTTTTCGCTGTGAATATTACCACCTCTCGTGAAGTTTAAAGTACATTCAATGGATGTAACAATTACGAACATCGCCGAATTCACGAGGGATATTCGTATTAAACTCATATTTCGTAACGCTTATCAGCAGAGCATTCTATTTTTCTATAACTTTTAAAATTAAATGATGTTTCTTCTCAACTCTTCGTGTGTTTTGAAAAAAAAAAAAGTAATTTGAATTCATGAAAGCAATTCCTAATGTAAAATATTTTTTCTATAATTAAAAAAAATTTTTCAAGTATTTTTTTATACTAAATTATTACGCATACGTCGGAGTGTTTTTGATAGGAGAAAATTTATTAAAAGATGAGGAAAAATAACCGAATACGACTTACAACGGCGCGATTCCGTTATACAGGTATTTGCAAATATTTCCTATCTCTCTGTGCATGTGTTTGACGTGAATTCACCTTTACGTCGCGCGGTTTTTACGCTTTACGTTACAGATGCTCGGCTTCGAACGGCGTTCTTCCCTTGCGCATTCAAATACAGAGCAGCGGGGAAGAACTCCCCGAATAGTCGCTGTGAATTTATGTAACACGCTTTGCATTTTCCTTCACAACGCGCGGGTACAAAAGCGCACATGTTGCAGGATCAAAACTTTATCCTATTAAAAAACGAAAAGATCCCGCAGAGTGTCGCGTTTCGTCATTTCTCTTTTCGCTCGCTGATACTTTTCGTTTACTTTGGAATTGATTTTTCTCTGCATAAAAATATCATGACAGTAATGATATTTGTATATAAGGGATTAAAATTGAAATTTTGTCAATCTATAAAATAAATGTAAATAACGACAGCGCGAGATGTTCAACATTGAACAGCAAAATCTGAAACTTCTAAACTTATTAAATTTAAATACACGAAAATTGTGTAGTGCCCCATTGGTCTAACAATCCGCGCCCGTACGCGATGTTCCGCACCGGATTCCGTCGTAGGATGCCGGACAGGCGGCTTTTTCTCGCCGGTGGATAGCAAGACGTAGCATTCGCCGAGAGCCTGTCGCGAAGGCAGGGCCCGGCTCGGCCGCAGGTGATGCAGGTGCAACCTGCGGCCACGGAGGTCGACGACTCCGCCCGTTGCTCTCCACCATCCTGCGTGCGTCTCAGTCTTGCCTTTCGCTTCCTCCTCCGTCGCCGGCGTCATTCCGCGAGCTCGCTATGCCGCGCGTGGCTTGACCGGCTCTCGCAAAAACGATCTCGTTTTATGGAAGGACGGGATAAAACTTCAAACGCTTGAAACGCGGGCAAACACGCGTCTCGACTTCAAATTTCTTTCCTAATTATTATTTTTAACCTTCGTACTGCTCGCAATACTTATTTTGTTCTTACCTATTTTTTGTTACACTTTAATTAATTTGAACTTCATTAGAAGTATTATTTACACATTCAAGATCTAAACAGTTCTTACTAAAAAAAAAATTTACTAATTATAATCTAGCTTTGGTGAAATATATTCTATTAAATGTTTAATTAATATATAATCAAATATTTAGTAATATTTAGTATCTATAAGAATAATATTGACTGATTAAATTCTACGAAGTTAATTCTTTAAAATTAATTTTTTTAACTTTGGTCATAAATTATTTTAGATTTGTAATATGATATTGAAGAAGGACCACTAAGGTTGCGAAACGTTTACCTGAATAAATGGTGGATCATTTTTTAACAGATTAATATGTGAATTAATTTTTCCACTATCGTATGAATGCACATTATTGAATCAATTTTAATAATTATGTTAATAGTATCCAAATATAATAATAGTAACTAATCGATTATTAAACGGTTACTAAATATTATTACCAAACGGTTATTAAATATTACTAAATATTTGATTGTATTAACTGAATATTTAATTGAAACTATTTCACCAAGGCGCTTAGTAACTATCATCTTTGATTATTATTATTATTAGACTCTTTTCTCAGTGTAGCTTCGCTTGAATTACTAAGAAGGATTTGAACGTAAGATCGCTTATCGCTGATTAAAAATCGAAATACAATACGGTACGCGTAGTTAAAAATCATTTCTACTTAAATATGTACATTCTGTAGCAAGCGCAAGACGCAGAAGACGGGATGCTTAAAAAACTTGTCTCGTTGCGTTTCGAATTGAAAAATTGCTTAATTGATGGTCTGAGGTAGGTCGTTGATTGTATCTGCCATTGCATCGTACCGGTTTAAATTCAGCCAACCCTGACTGACTAAGCGTGCAATCACTGCGAGCCACGGTTACGGAGGATGAGCGTATCGTGCAATACGATCCCTGACAATGTCACGCTTCCGAGAGTTCACTGTCGGAGACTCGCCCGGCGAGTTATACGTCGCGTCGTTTCGTGCATCGACGCAATGTCTTCTTGCTTGACTCCCCGCTATCCCATGAGCTCTTTCATAAATACGCGGATTTGAAATGCCCGTCCCATACAAACGGCTGCAAAAACACCTTCAAACTCATGCACCTCTCCCTCCTTCGAATTTCGAACTGGAAGCTTATTTCGCAGTCTTTAATCTTGTCTCATTACCCTTATTAAACTAGCCCCCCTTCCCACTGGCGTAAAATTAATTTTAAAACTAAGTGCTAATTTCGCGCTAAAGTTCGCAATTAGATGCTCGAACCGTTTGGCAAAAAAATTAAACAAAAATTTGGTAGGGCTGCCTTAACATTAAGCTAGCTTACCTCTCTCTAAATAAAAAAATAAATATTTATTATGTTAACAAATAAACAAATACAATAGAATTAAGTGTAAATTAAGTGCTTCAAGAAACAATGAAAAATTAATCAAAACTATATATTACAGAATTCAGAAACCGGTTGTTCACAAGAGTTTACAAAAGAGAAGTCATCTTAAAATTAGGTGCTCGGACAAATTTCATCACTAAAGAATTTTTATAACTTACTGGACCGATGCGCAGCAGCGGAGTTGTACTACAGTTACATTAATCTGTAAAGTGCATATAAATCCAAATTATAAGAGTCCAAAATAATTTTTTTTTTACTTATATTAACTTAAGGAAAGTCATAATATTATAATTGTTCTGAATAATTTATATTTCAACTTTTAAAAGATAAATTATTCAGAACAATTACAATATAGATTATCAAATAGATTTAATATTTTATTTGTAAATTAAATCTATGAAATAACAAAGAAATATTTTTTATAGAAATGTATCTTTTTTTTCAACTGTTTTCTTTTTTGCATAGATGACTTTTTAACTTGAGAAAAAAATTAATAAATTAAAATTAATATGTTTCAAAAATAACTAGTTAAAATTAACAAATTTATCTGTATAAAAAAATATAAAAGGATAAATTCATTTACACATAAAAACAATATTCCCTTGTTATTTCATTTAAGCTTAATTTATAAACAAAATATTAAATATTTGTTTGATGATCTATTTTATAAATGTTTTAAGTAACTTAACTTTAAAAATTACGAATTTCTAATTCAATATGAATAATGCTTTTCAAAATTGAATTTTAATTTTATCTTAACATAACTTTTAACTGAGTTTTTATTCATGTAACTTTTAATGTAACTAAATTTTTAAGTTTTATGAGCCATTAGCTCATCCAATTCTGGTAATTATAATATAACCAATATACGAGAATTCTTGACAATTTGTAATTTTATGTATTCTAATATATTTTAATATATATTTTATGTACGTACTCTCTAAATTCTTTGGAGTGGAATCCCATTCTAAAAGTGTGAAAATCCTTCCAGTCTTGATAAAGAGTGGCAAAGTTTTCACACTTTTAGAGTGGGATTTTTAGTAAATTAGAGTCATTTGCATAGTCCACTTTAGACGAACTCTGAAAGTGGAGTTCTACGTCAGAATTTTAGAATTTACAATAGAGTCTTGTTTGTAATTTTATGCGTAAGAAATATTTTGAAAATTAAAACATACATGTACTCTCTAAATTTTTTGGAATGGAATTTCATCTAAAAGAGTGGAATCCCACTCTAAAAGTGTGAAAACTTTGCCACTCTTTATCAAGACTGGCAGGATTTTCACACTTTCAGAGTGGGATTCCACTCTTTTAGATGAAATTCCATTCCAAAAAATTTAGAGAGTACATGTATGTTTTAATTTTCAAAATATTTCTTACGCATAAAATTACGAACAAGACTCTATTGTAAATTCTAAAATTCTGACGCAGAACTCCACTTTCAGAGTTCGTCTAAAGTGGACTGTGCAAATGATTCTAATTTACTAAAAATGAAACATAATTTAATGAAAATGAAATAAATCGCGCGCGTTTGTTCGTCACTCGATCAACCAGAGAAAATTGGAAAACGCGGCGGCACTTAGGTGGACCGGAGATTTATTACGACTTAATCGCGATAATTTTTGCTAAGCCACTAATGGTTAACTGTTTTTTTTTCTCAATACGGATAATGTATGAACAATCGTAATGTGTAAACAAGACTCACCCACAGGGTCGTTCCGCCGTTGCTCGATGCTCGTCCCGAGCCTCCGCCTCCTCTCAGAACCAGTCAATGTACAAGTAACACAATAACACTCGCGAATGGGAGATTAATTACGATCGCGCGTTAATTATCAAAGCAACACTGTTGACGACAAAGCGACATCACGTAACAAAAGGACACACGACCGCGCGATGATATGATCCAGAATGCGTGAATCAATATTCCGTCGGAACGTTCGTTTCACTGTCGCAAAAATCGGAAGTAACTACGCGTACGAACACGAGCCGTTCGACATCGACGATAACACGCGAGCTGATGCGCAGATACATTGGCCCGTAACCTTATCCTTTACATTGTCCCGTAATGACAAAAATGCGTGCGTTTTCGAGCGATCTCGCTGTCTCGTCCGAACGTTTATTTCACTGCTAGTTATTCACGAAAACTCGGACGTATGTGCGAAGTAAAACTCCGCTTGCGATGACGTCACGCGAAGGAGTACGCGTATGAACGACACGAAGGTAGCGGCGAGAGAGCCAGAACTCGTCGACGCCAAACTTCATGTTTCACGCGAAGAAAAATCAGGCGGGAAACGACCGTTGCGAAGCGAACATGGCGGTCACCTTACTCCGAGTCCGTCGCTCGACGCACGGCAGTCAAGAGTCAACAACACACGTCTCGAGACGATCGTCATCGATCACAACACTCGTTTCACTCTACATCACTGTACATACGTAAACACTCGTGGACTGTGGCTGCGAGAAAAACACGCAGGGAGAAATGTACGGAGATCGCGCGGACCTCACCCTCGCCCCGCCCGCCCGCGCCCATCGAAATGCGTGCCATGATGCCACCCCAGTCCCGACGGCTACTGGCCCATCGCCCGTCGGCAGCCGAAATACATATATCGAGGCAGCTCCTCGTCGCACGATTATCACACGTGTATCGGAATCGAGTTTTCTGCGGAGATGAGACCCGAAATCGATCCGCGATCAGCCACACATCCACCCGCCGCCGCTCGCGATGCTTCTCTACTAGAGCAGCGCCGCGGCGGCGGGTGGATGTGTGGCGGATTAACACCGAGCAATTTTGAAATGTCACGGTCGATAACGTGTTTACTTTCCAAAAGGAAATTTTTTCCAAGGAAAAAAACGTACACATCGCCAACGAGCACGTCGCAGTTTTGCGATTTACGTCAACTCTGCTGTTTACTTCGAACTTTTGCTTATATACAATCGTATCGTTTGACTCAATTATTTATCTATAACGTTTATTAAAAAAAACTGATTCTAAAATTCTAATCTCTATCTGTGATTCTTCTTTTCTACGAGAATTCATTATTTTTTACAATTTTCTGATCACATTGAGTCAAACGATACGATTGTATACGAGTAAAAGTTCGAAGCGAAAAGCAGAAATTAACGTAAATCGAAAAACTGCGACGTACTCGTTGGCAATGTGTACGTTCTTTTACCTAAAAAAATTTCCCTTTGGAAAGTGCACACGTTATCGACCGTGACATTTCGGAATCGCTCGGTGTCAATTAGGCGGCGCGCGGCGCTGCTCTAGGAGTAAAGCATCGCGAGCGGCGGCGAGTGGACGTGCGACAGATCGCAGATCGATTTCGTGTCGCGTTTCATTACGGTAAATTCGCAGGAAACTCGATTCCGACACACGTGTGCTAATCGTGTGACGAGGAGCCGCCGTAATATGCGTATTTCGACTGCCGACGGCCGATGGACTAGTAGCCGACGGGACTGGTGACATTATGGCACGCATTTCGATGGGCGCGGGAGGGCGGGGCGAGGGTGAGGTCCGCGCGATCTCCGTACATTTCTCCCTGCGTGTTTTTCTCGCAGCCACAGTCCACGAGTGTTTACGTATGTACAGTGATGTAGAGTGAAACGAGTGTTGTGATCGATGACGATCGTCTCGAGACGTGTGTTGTTGACTCTTGACTGCCGTGCGTCGAGCGACGGACTCGGAGTAAGTGACCGCCATGTTCGCTTCGCAACGGTCGTTTTCCGCCTGATTTTTTTTCGCGTGAAACATGAAGTTTGGCGTCGACGAGTTCTGGCTCTCTCGCCGCTACCTTCGTGTCGTTCATACGCGTACTCCTTCGCGTGACGTCATCGCAAGCGGAGTTTTACTTCGCACATACGTCCGAGTTTTCGTGAATAACTAGCAATGAAATAAACGTTCGGACGAGACAGCGAGATCGCTCGAAAACGCACGCATTTTTGTCATTACGGGACAATGTAAAGGATAAGGTTACGGGCCAATGTATCTGCGCATCAGCTCGCGTGTTATCGTCGATGTCGAACGGCTCGTGTTCGTACGCGTAGTTACTTCCGATTTTTGCGACAGTGAAACGAACGTTCCGACGGAATATTGATTCACGCATTCTGGATCATATCATCGCGCGGTTGTGTGTCCTTTTGTTACGTGATGTCGCTTTGTCGTCAACAGTGTTGCTTTGATAATTAACGCGCGATCGTAATTAATCTCCCATTCGCGAGTGTTATTGTGTTACTTGTACATTGACTGGTTCTGAGAGGAGGCGGAGGCTCGGGACGAGCATCGAACAACGGCGGAACGACCCTGTGGGTGAGTCTTGTTTACACATTACGATTGTTCATACATTATCCGTATTGAGAAAAAAAAACAGTTAACCATTAGTGGCTTAGCAAAAATTATCGCGATTATGCCGTAATAAATCTCCGGACCACCTAAGTGCCGACGCATTTTCCAATTTTCTCTGGTTGATCGAGTGACGAACAAACGCGCGCGATTTATTTCATTTTCATTCAATTATGTTTCATTTTTAGTAAATTAGAGTCATTTGCACAGTCCACTTTAGACGAACTCTGAAAGTGGAGTTCTGCGTCAGAATTTTAGAATTTACAATAGAGTCTTGTTTGTAATTTTATGCGTAAGAAATATTTTGAAAATTAAAACATACATGTACTCTCTAAATTTTTTGGAATGGAATTTCATCTAAAAGAGTGGAATTCCACTCTAAAAGTGTGAAAACTTTGCCACTCTTTATCAAGACTGGCAGGATTTTCACACTTTTAGAGTGGGATTCCACTCCAAAGAATTTAGAGAGTACGTACATAAAATATATATTAAAATATATTAGAATACATAAAATTACAAATTGTCAAGAATTCTCGTATGTTGGTTATATTATAATTACCAGAATTGGATGAGCTAATGGCTCATAAAACTTAAAAATTTAGTTACATTAAAAGTTACATGAATAAAAACTCAGTTAAAAGTTATGTTAAGATAAAATTAAAATTCAATTTTGAAAAGCATTATTCATATTGAATTAGAAATTCGTAATTTTTAAAGTTAAGTTACTTAAAACATTTATAAAATAGATCATCAAACAAATATTTAATATTTTGTTTATAAATTAAGCTGATATGAAATAACAAGAAAATCTTGTTTTTTATGTGCAAATGAATTTGTCCTTTTATATTTTTTTTTATACAGATTAATTTGTTAATTTCAACTAGTTATTTTTGAAACATGTTAATTTTGATTTATTAATTTTTTTTTCAAGTTAATAAAATCATCTATGCAAAAAAGGAAACAATTGATAGAAAAGATACATTTCTATAAAAAATATTTCTTTGTTATTTCATAGATTTAATTTACAAATAAAATATTAAATCTATTTGATAGTCCATAATATAATTGTTCTGAATAATTTATCTTTCAAAAGCTATGACTTTCTTAGGGTTGAGATAAATAAAAAAAAGTTATTTTGGACGCTATAAATTGGATTTATGTGCACTTTACAGATTAATCTAGCTGTGTTACAACTCCGCTGCTGCACATCGGTCCGGTGAGTTATAAAAATTCTTTACTGATGAAATTTGTCCGAGTACCTAATTTTTTAAGATGACTTCTCTTTTGTAAACTCTTGTGAACAACCGGTTTCTGAATTTTGTAATATATAGTTTCGATTTATTTTTCATTATTTCTTGAAGCATTTAATTAACACTTAATTCTATTGTATTTGTTTATTCGTTTACATAATAAATATATTTTGTTCTGTTCAAAAGGACTTGCTTAATGTTAAGCCAGTTTTACTCAATTTTTGTTTAATCTTTTGCCAAACGATTCGAGAATCTAATTTCGGACTTTAGCACCAAATAAGCACTTTTAAAGTATTTCAAAATTAATTTTGCACTGGCGGCGGGGGGGGGGCTACCTTAATAGAGGTCGTTTCATCGCGTAAATTTTGCGAGCGAACGCTATGCAAGGTGAGTCCACTATACAGCCGGTGTGCGACAAACGTAAAAACTTTTTGAGTAAAAAGATCCCATGTCAGGTTGCCGGTGTTGCGAAACTACGAAATTGATCTCGCTATGCGGCTGTGTGTGCCAATACAGTTTATCAGTTAAACTTAACTGAAGTTCGACTGATTTTCCGCTTGACTTTCCTGTTTTATTTCTCGAGGAAAGAACAAAGGGATCAGCTAAATCTTAGGTAGGTTTAATTGACGTTGTTGGAAACGGCTTTCCGTAAGTTGGTACAAGAAGAGAATACACGAAAGTTAAAACTTTAACTCGCGCAGCGTTTCTTGCAACGCAATTGAGACTAAGACTTTAAGTCTACACAGATATTTTTAGTCAAAATGTACTGCTTCTCTCCTAGCCACGTTATTACTTTGCGTATTCGCATACGATAAATGTCGCTCGTAAAAGCGTTTGCAGTTTATTATTAAATTACGTCATGAGCAAGCGCGCGTCCGCGCAGTTATAATTTATGTGCCGTCGTTGCATAATATTATCGTAGGAATACCGCGAAGCAGCAAAATGGAAAACGGCAATGCGGCGAAAGATTGTCGTGTAACTTGGCACCAGCCTCGGCGACGCATGTTCGCACATGCGTGACGTTTCCCGGGTACACGCTGCTACATAACGAGGAGAATGCGCGGGAGATAATGACGAGAAATTTAGTTCTGTTGATCTCCCGGGGTCTGTGTGTACAAAGCGAAGGCGAAGAAACGCCAAGTAATTGCCATCGTATTAATTACCAACAAATTAACGTATGCTAACGAAGCGAACGCTTCGAAGGGATCTCCGAAGGGCGGAGATCCGCGCGGAGAATTTTAACGTGATTACGAAAGCACACGCGGAAAAGTACGATGGAACGTGAGATTACGCTATGGTATAACGAGAGATTTCTAAAAATCGGCAAACGAGCGATAATCTGAGAATACGGAAGGAGCACGGCAGAAAAATCCCCTCGAATTACGCGAAAAGGGCATTGAAGTACTATAATAACGTAGCTCTTGTTTTTTTGTTTTTTTCATTTTTACATGCTTCTATTACAATAACGGTTTGATTATCGGATGAGCATCGGATGAAATATTAAACTTGTTGAAGCTAAAAGCTGTTAAATTTATCCGTCGAATGAATAAATGATGTATCGTCCAAGAAAATGATTATTACGGGTTAAGAGAAACTTAACGCGGGGTGTTTGCCCATTTCCGGATTCCGGTGGTAAAAGCAGCGCGAAGCGAGGATTATGCCGCTACAGGATAAAACCAAGATAAAAGTGGGAGGGAGGAAACAAGAGAAAGAGAAAAAGCGCAAAAGTATCGACAAGAGAGGTACACGCTGCAGCACGGATCTTTGGCACCGCTCGCCAAGATTCTCTCCCTCTCTCTGCTCCGGTCTCAAGAGAACCAGACTCTGAATTCTAACGACCGTTCATGATTTACTCGGTCTGTTCACGGTACCGGAGAAGCGGTTTCTTGATATAGTGGTGTCTGAGGGTACACCAGCTCGCGCCAAGGCAACTTTTGTTCTCGCAAATGTCCGCGAAAACATTCCTCGCAGTTGATCCGCGACGAGCGTCGATGATCTATGAAATTCAATGCATTCCTGACGAGAGATGCTTGCGGCAAGTTAACGCACGATTAGATCGCGACAATAATAATTAGGAGAGACGATAAATAGGGGATGCGCCTAAGCGTGCGTCTCTCCGTGTGATTTTCTCTGAAATTATTTCAACAGGCTATCGCGCGAGGCGAGGTATCTTCATCAACATCGCATTGTTCTACGAAGCGCCTTCGAGAACATTACGTACACTGAGAGAAATATTTAGCGAGATAGATCAAACGTTTTGTTAAACAGCAATCAAATAGCAATCAATTATAGTCATAATTAACTAATTATGTTGTAGTTGTTTTGATGAAACAATCTGCAGTCTTAACCAAATAATTGTTTTTATACAACTATAACCAACTAGTTCGTTAAATGTAGCTAAGTTTTTGGATACCAGTAACTACAAAATTTATTTGATCGTTGTTCAACTAAATCTCTCTCAGCGTAGATCAGCGTAAATTAGAAAATAGAATGTCGCGGCATAACTCGCCGTGCGAAGCACGCGGCGCTATTCCGCGTCTTTCCGTACTCAAAAAGCCGCAGAGCTGCAATTTAATACTGATTACAGTAATGCATTGTTATTTTGCGTTATTACCATACACGGAGTCGAATGGACGTAGGGGGTAGCGCCGTCCTGCGTGACTGTATCGCGCAATTGTGTTATGCAAATGGCGCATTACGTAGTCGCGACACGGCTCGAATGAGAAGCAACGCTTCTCCTGAGATGTACCCGATCCGGTTCGAAGGAAATCGGCTACGGTGTCCTGACGGACCCGTCGCGCCGTGATTCATTTCTATTCTGTTCTCCCTAGCTCCCCCCCTCCCCGCCGCCCCCCACACGATCACGTTCGCGATGGCGGTTCGTGGTACAGAGGATTTCATCACGCGCCAGGGGGGATGTCGATCATGGTAATGGGCTTTCATTTCGCGGAAAATATCTTTCATGCAGCACGTACCACGGAGGAGGTCAAAAATACGCGGGCGAGAAGAGAACCCCGATGGAGTTTCGTGCTCCGTTCGCGCGCGTGAGTTGTAAAGGCTTCGCGTGATTCGCTCGAACTGTTCTGGCTGCGCGAGTACTCATCATGTGTATATGGTAACACGAAGAGAGAGAAAGAGAAAGAGAGCAAGGGGGGAATGGGGAAAATGTTCTACGGTAGCTAACGAGGCAAGTTGGAAACCTCGCCTGGTATCTCAATAGTTGGTTGGCAATATGCGTAGAGATTTAATACGAAATCTGGTGGCAGTGAATGTTTCAATTAATCAGTAATTATTTACGTCCGTGGAAACTTGCGTCGTACATTATTTCTCATTAAATATCCGACTCTGCAGCGCAGTGAGGTTATCGATTTTATCAAGAATCTCACCGGTAAGGTAATAACGCGCTCGCACGGTGAGCTACGTGGATAATAATGGACGATGGAGTTTAGATGCTCCATCGAAATTCTAAAAGTGAAAAATGACAATTTCCTCCGACGGGGAAAAATGGATTTCTCAAGATGCCTCACCAATTCCGGGATATTCTTCGGTACGGTCAGTTGCGCGAGAACCGAATCAAAAGGTTCGCGGATACGAACGCATCCGGGGACAAATCGAATTTGAGCGGAAAGATCACAATGCGCGGAAGTCCGAGGTATCCAGACTCGGAAAAATCCGGATAAAAGCGGGATATGCGGCCGGAGGTAGCACGCGTTCTGAATTTTAAAGCTCGCGCGATTTACTCGGTCGGTTTGCTGCCAGCGGTCCCGCGGGAAACGCATTCATGACACCACTGACAGTCGCATAATAGGCTGCGGGATATGGAAGCTGCACCGGTGCAGCGCAACGAGACGATACGTCTATCTTTACACGGGCGGGTCGTTGACTAGCAGGGACTGGCCCGAGGTCCCCGGCTTTTAGAGCCGGCAGTCACGTTACGTTAACGCAATTTGCATGCATTATCTAACGCGTAACGAACAACGCTGCGAGGAGAGAAGGTGTGGGATACCGCGAAGTCATTAACCCGCTCCAGAAAGACGATGCGCCGTGTATTTTTTCCTTCGCCTTCGCGTAAACGCGGAACTTCCTCGCGCGCAACTGTGTGAGGTAATCAATTTAGAGATTAACTTGGTAACTCTTAAAGCTCTTGTTAATCTACAGAAACCTACATTTTTGTCTCTCAATCCACACGTTGCAAATGTTTCGTACACAGTTGGAAAATTTGTATTAAATTTAACACAAGTTCCAAATGGTCCACTCAAATCTTTGTGCTAACTTAACACAAGATGAATGTATTAGAAAGTAACATAAACATTATGTAAAAAATCGACACAAAAAAAGTAACGACACAGTTTGTAAACGAAATATAGAAATATTTTTCTTCATTAAAATTAACATTTGTAATATGTTGATATGTACATTTTATTCATTTATCTTGGACTTTATGTTTTAAAATTACGTTATTGATTTTATGTTATTTGTTTATTCGCTCATAAATTGTGTTATTTTAGCAGTGAGAATTGTTAAATATCAATTTAATACAAAATGTTCAAATGACACAATCACGTTATGTTAAACTGACATAAAAATTTAAACACAAAAGTTTTAAAAAGGACCGTTTTTAACATAAATACAAAATGTTTTCTACTGTGTACGTTCGATCACCTGTATCTATTTATATTCAACACTTTCGCCGAATAAAATTTAATCCCAAAGTTCGCAAGGTCTCGATCGCAGTCCAGATAATTTTTCCGTTCACTTTCGTCAATATGTTTTCCATGGTCACTCACAAATTAAGGACAAAGGGAGAGCTCGTTGTCGAAGAGGTCGAGACCTTGTTACAGCCGGTAGAATAATTCCCAGCCACTTGGAATCGAATACCTGTACGCGCGACTTCGCTCGATCCCGCTGAATTCAATAGCTCTCGAGGTGAGTCGGGGTTACTCTCCCGTCCCTAGCCCTAAATTAGCTTAACCGCTCGACTTCGTACTTCGGAACTCGGCCTGGCAGGAACTTCTTCGTCGGATCCTCGAGACTGCGGCCGCCGCCGTCGCAACAAGATATCACGCTGACCGTCGCGTTTGCGGTCGTGGCCGTCGGTTTGCCATGCTTCCCGCATTTGCCTGTGACTGCGGCGGCCGCACGGATCTCGCACGAGCATTTCGCCATACTCGAACCGAGTTCCGTGTATTGCGGACGAGCGAGTCCGCTCTTAGGTTTGTTGATTTTCGAGCACTGACCCGAGGGATCTCAAATACCGGGCTTATAGCACTTGGCGTCCGCCGATGATGACGATCGTTCGAGTACATGCCGACGATACTTCGATATTTCGAATATTAGGTAATAAACGGGAATGAGACAGAAGAGATTTAACATTGCTTGCTAAATAATAAAATAATTTCTTTTCTATCAATGCTTTACATCTTTTTGTATAAATGTTCATTCAGAAAACAAAGTTTTTTATATACTTATACATTATTTCATTAAAATTACTTCTCTTTTAATTAATTAGAACTCAAAAATTATTTTAGAATAAGAATTATTGAACAAAGATACATATGCATTAGGATGGATTTTGTTAATCCTTTGTTGTATTTTCGAAAAAGACATAAAAAATAAATTTTGCCAAACAAAACTTTTAAAATATGAATATTTATCCCTGTTATAGAAAAATTGAAAAAATCATTTTTTTACATGTATTTTTTGGCACAAACTATGATTGAATCTCGACTTAAAAAGGGAACTAAAGTAAAAAAATATTTCCAACAATAAATCATAATTATTTTTAAGAAGCAATTGTTATGAACCATAATAAATCGATCGTTAATTGCAATAGAATAAAAAATAAAAAAAATAGAGATTTTTTCAATTTTTTAATAAGAGTACATATAGACAACTTTGCATACAGTGATAGCATTTGGAAGCACTAGGAGAAATTTCTCGCAGATTTTTCTGTAAATAGCTCTCGAGGGAAATTATTTGTGCAATGATTCGCGACAAGATCGAGTTACACGAGATATAATTTCGCGGGAATACGATCGACTGCTGATCGAAAAGAGGGAGCTTCTCGGAGTGAACCAATTGGATATATTGCAGTTACAAGAAGGCCATTGTGTCTTGCGAAATTTGACGAGTACTCACTCATGGAGGCCCAGTTTCGGATATTGGGTCACGTTCCTCTTGGCAACGACTTGGACGTTCGAACAGGCCGTCAATGGACGAGAATCGATCTATTTATAGCTAACCGACCGCGAGACCCGAATGCATTCTTTACGGACGATAAAAGAGATCGAGAAAAACAAAGGGCGGCAAAAGGGAGGTAAATCGCGTTACGAGGATTCCAAGAATATTCGATGGTGTGGAAATTTGTCGAGCTCCGAGGGTTGGTCGATGTGGAATTCGGAAGCAAATTGGTAAGAGAGCCGAGGAAAAAAATTTGGTGACTCCGGAGAAACGAGCGAAGGAAGATAACGAATTGCTCTCGGGAGCAGAGAAGGGTGATTAATCGATTATCATTATGACACGGTCGCTGTAGGTCCGGTATGCTTAATCACGGTATATTAAATCGTCCCTTCTTAGTAGATAAACCCTTCTTAATTCTAGCGTTTCGCAGTTGATAAGATGATAAATGAGATATTAACAAATTATATTATGACTTAAGAGAAATGAAGTGTTTAAAAAAAAAAAAACAATGTATGTATGTGGATTAAATAGATCGAGGCTCTTTGGTACAATTAATTAAAGTGTTATACGCGCGCGTACATTTATTCTCGTCTCGGTAAAATTTTTATCAAGAAATGTTCACTATTAGTAATAACGTCGTCGTCAAGATCATTCTAATCATTCGCGTCACGCGCGCACTCGGCTCGGTCGCATGCGGCTAAAGAAATCGAGGCGGCCAGTTATCGAGAGCGAGATAAGTGAAGTTAATGAGCTGGTCCTTCGGGAGAACAGAAGAGACCTTAACGAACTGTCCTCTAATACACGCACGCACGACAAACACTCGGTCGCTTCACGCGGGACGATACACGCCGGCTCTGTTTTTGCTTTTTCACCGCGGCTGCATGGCTCGACTATTGTTTTGCAGGAAAGCTTTGAGATTAGTTTCCCCGCTGACAATGACTGATTGTGCTGCTCGAATTAAAGGCGAGTTCGCTCTTCCGACAGATTACCATTAAAGCGCTAAAACGACAATTTTGATAGTTGGTACATTGATTCTCGATTAGCGAGAATCATTTCTCTGAAAATGATTTCCCATTCTCTCCCATAAATCGTAAGATTTTCTTTACTCTCCTCTCTCTCTTTCTTCAGACCGCAAGAATTCTCGACTTTAATCGTACATTCCGACGATTGACATTGTTGCAAAGAGTATATTGCGTGCGCTGCGCGTATACCGTATTTACCTCGCGGATTACGTAAGCGTGCGAAGCATTTTTACCAGGGAACAAATGACAGAGGCCTGTCGAGCGCGGCTTTAACTTGGTGAAAAATCCGTGCGCCCCGGTTCGGCACAGGCAGATGCTGGCAGCGACTGGAATGCAAATTCGTTTAGAGAAGAAATGCTATTAGAGAAGAAATGCTAAATGCGCGCCGAGGTCACGCGGCAGCACGACGAGTGTGCGCGCATCGACGACGACGGCGGCAGCACAACGGTTGCAGTGACCGTGGGAAGCTGCTTGGATGTTAGGTAATTGAACAATTTCTCAGAAAATAGTGGCGCGAGAACGCGTAGGGTACCGAGATCGCGAGAAAGAGATAGCGAAAGAAAGGGAGGAAGAGAGAGAGAGAGAGAGAGAGAGAGAGAGAGAGAGAGAGAGAAGGCGGAAAACCTAAGCACGGGAAAACGCATGACGCGGCCTTCGCGTGCAATTAAACGTAACGGTGGCATCGGGTTCCCATTGCTGGTGTAATGTCGCAAGCACTACTAATTGGCGCAACGGGAGGTGGCGTCGAATGCCCTCCAGGTTGCTCCTGCCTCGGAAACCCAACGCAAGAAAATTACACGGATCAGAATCGGTTGGTTCGATTCAATTTACCGCACTCGACGTTGTCTCCAACGGCATGTACCCGGGGAACTTGTAAGCGAGCATCGTTTGGATGTTCCAGCCAAAGCAATAGGGTGTGCTCATTAGGGAGGGATTTCTACGGAACGCTCCCATTCGATACAATTAAGCTATTTATAGACGTGTTGCTAATTGTTCTCGAACAATTGCTCTATTCGGCTGTGATGAAAAGGGGGAACTTTTTTACATAGTTATACGGATAAAATTTCTCGAAAAAAATATTCTTTCAAAAATATATGTTTCAAAGATATTTCTGAAATTTTGGTTTATCCCATTTTCCATGTGATCGGTATTCCATTGATTATCTCTTTTTTTTTTAAATGAGAAACAATCTTTGAATTTTTGAATTATTTTGCACGAATGAAAACGTGTATTATTATTTTCATCTCGACTTGTTCATACGTTCGCAAATTTTTTCGCGTCTGAAATTTTCGAGGGTCAGCAGCATTCGCTTTGTTGAGCAGTAACATATCTCGTACGACACAACGCGTTAATCCGGTGATGAGCGAAGTGATAGGAGAGCATCGCCGACAGTAGCGAGTCGACAGACCGTAAGGAAAAAAAAGGAGATCATCTGCAATGCAACAGTGGTGGTCAGTGCAACGACCGTGCAGAAACACGCGCGCGCATGCAGCCGCAAATGACATCAGGATAATTTTCCAGCTCGAAAATCACGGGGCACACGAGGCAGCCACCGTGAACGCGCAACGTGCCGCTGACACTTCAACAAGTGGATACACGCGCACGTGTCGCCGACAGTTTTGACGTGTGTGCGTTCGCGTGCATGTTTGTACGCGCGCGCGCACCAGAGAGAGAGAGAGAGAGAGAGAGAGAGAGAGAGAGAGAGAGATGTGAAAATGAAGATAAAAGTGTGAACGACGCGAGAGTGCAAGTTCATCGAACCGCATTGGTCATGAAAAGTCAGGGACGTTTATACAAATGGTTACCACGGCTTACCGCGTTAAAATATTTTTAGTTTACCACCCACGCTGCGACTCGCGAAAAGTCAAGGATACTGTTGGTTACGTGCCCGCCAGTTAGGGTTTATCGGTGTATCATTGTTGCGCGAACTTCATTAGAGATGACGCGAGTTGAAGTGGTTATGAGGCACATTAAGATGGCACGAATTAAAAACATGATGTTATGGAGACAATTTTTAAGAAAGAATGCGTTTAACGCGCATTTTTTATTACTTCCGCAATTAGAGTCGGAATTTCAAGGTGTGCGTCGGTTTACAACACCATGTGCAGAAGTCAACCCACAGTATCATTAAGAGAGAATGAGAGAATGCCTCGTTATGAATATTTTATGCAAAGCTGGCTTAATTATAGCGACAAAAAATATTTTTACGAACAGACGAGTTTAGGTGAACTTGAAAAAAATAATGTAGAAACAATATACACGATAAGCTTTTGTGTAATATATAAAAAAATTAAAACTAAAAGTTTTAATAAACCGAAGGTTATTACGTATTCTATTAAAATTTAGTTCATTAACTTGGTTGTGGATATACAACTTAATATCTGATTGTATGAAGTTGAAAATTATAATTTTTGGTATTTAATCTTTTTTACTTTCAAATTTTCTATATTTGATCAAAACAAGATTATAAAAATAAATTCTCCTTTTAATGAACATATAAAAAATATTACTGAATTAAAACAAATGAAATTGTTAATGTGGGACAGTTTCGTTCATAACTTGATTTTAATCGCAAGAATTAATTAAAAATCGCGACCACATATTAAATTTTTTTTTTAATTTGCACATCGCTCATGAGTCTGCGTAATCGAAGTTATTATCAATTTATCTCACACCGGGTGTCATAAATCGGCACGTCGAGCTGCAAGCGTAAATAATTACGCGTAGCGAGATGCAGACAGTGGATAAATTCTCGATGAAGAAGATTCGATGAAAATAACCCGCAAAGAAACACGACGAGAAACGGAACGGTGGGAGAAAAAGAAGACAGACGAAAAAGGAACAAAACAGAAAAGAGAGTAGACCCCACGAGTACCGGGAGCGAGACGAGGAAGAGACCCGTTATGGTGACCGTGTTGCATCGCATTAACCAGTCGACCGAGTGATCCTGATCCAATCTCTCGGCGCATTCGGTTCCCCAACGAGCAAAGCTTTCATCGCGACAGTAATCTATCTGCTAATGATCAGAGCACTTATGCAGCTTTCGGTTATAGATCATGACACATAATTACATTTTAATACACTTATTTGAGACTCACTTAAAGCTCATTTGGAGCATATTCAAACATTTAATATTTTGAATATAAATTATTAAACAGCTGCATAAGATATTGAAATATGAAATATACATAGAATTATATGAAATATTTATAGAATGACGAGTAAAGAATTTTTCACTTTTGCGTTAAATCCCACGGTTTCTAATTCTTAAGATGCTATTTATTTCTTACATTTATAATTTATTGAATAAAATAAGAACTTATTACTTTTTAGCAGTTTTCAGAAAAATTTCACTAATTGCTCAGGTCATTTGTGGATCTCATTATTTTTTCATTGTTCATATCAACAATCGATCATTAATCACTTTTTATACAATTAATTAAAAATAAAAAATCAAAATTTGACAGTTAACGGGCTACGGAAGTTAATATATCTTTGCCTAAAAATATTCCGTGGAGATATATCGGTCGAGAAATTTCATTACGCGAACCATGAGAACGATTTTGTGTAGTCTGCTTTAATTCGAGCGATTATGCGAACGAGGATGAACGAGGACACAATTGCATTTGTGATTTGTACATTCTCTCGCGCGAGTACTTTTTATAATTACATATGGATGAATGGACTTTAATTAGCTACAACGAGCCGTAGGCAAGAAACGTACAGAATTTCCCTGAAATTTAGTTCAATTATTATAATCGTTTGCTTGCGTATGGACGATTTATCCACATTGTATAATTATTTCGGACTGTAATGAGGCGACACGTTAATTAGAATTTATTCCGCCATTATCGTGCATCGATATTCATCGGCATAATTAGGCATTTTGTTATTCTAGGAATAAAAGCGGCGCTAGCTAAATCGGTGCGAATCGATAAATCCGAATTCTACTCGTTTACGAGATAAATATATGTCGTACATCTCGCTCCTCCTAGACTTTCGTTTCAATCTCTTGATAATTCGGAATTTTTTTCAAATCGTACGTAGGAATTGGCTATTGTTTCTGCAACGTTTAACCGTCTCGTTTTATTTAACGATACACGCGTCAGTGACCTGCACGAGCGTTCTATTATGCAACAGCACGGTGATTGGAATGCCCGCTTCAAAGTATTTTTTTCCCCCTTTGTTTTTCAAACATTTTTATCGATAACGTCGCGAGGTATAACCGACGTTCCGCAAATTCCGATTATTTTCCGAAGACAGTGGCGCAATTTCACGACTTTCCAAAGTATCGAGCATCACTCAGTTTCAAAGCTTCAAATATTTGTGATACGTAGTCGGAGACTAGCTTGTCTGCCTGACAATCTTACGACTCTGCTTTGTAATACTCGTTACGTAAATAACGGGCTGTACGTAAGTGCATCCTAAGTATGCATTTTAATTTACGCTTGAAAGCACATTTGTCTCATGAGCACAGAGCAATCTCATGAAAACAGAGCAATGACGGGAAGTAAATCGCGACTCACCTGAACGTCCACCAGATGTTGAAGCACATCGTGTTCAGCCAGAAGAAAGCAGCCAGGAAGAAGAAGTGCGCCATGATCGCTGAAACATAACGAGACAGTCTCGTTAGCTTTATGAATATTTAAAGAGGTTTAGAAGAATTACTTTACTTTCTTACGTAAGAATATTGATTGTTTGTGAGACGTTGAACATTTTGCCTCTAGGTAATTAATTTTAATTGGTAATTAATTTTAATTATTAAATATCGATAGAAGCTAGTTAGCATCAAGTATTATTAAATTAATTTCAATTTAATAAAAACGTGATATTACTAATTCACGTTCAATTTAGAGCTGTGCTACGATCGAAAAAGTAATTCGGCGCGCAGTTTATTGAATTTGAAGAAGTATATAAAATCACACGAATAAATATAAGCACTAACATTATCGGTCGACAAGCCTCTATATTAAATATTGATTTAAAAATAGAAATTATGTTAAATAGTATCGATTGTTTCTTTGAAAGTCAGTTATTTTGTTCATAGTAGTACATGCAAAATTTCACCCTCGTAAAGTCAATTATTCTGTATATGTTTGCGCGTGTAATTCTTCTTTAATAATTTATTACAATTCTTATCACATTCCACATTTCGTAACGGGTAAACGAGTTCGTCGAACAAAGACGCCGCTAGTTTTCAGTACCTCGATGCGTTCTTAAAAGATTCATAAACCGTAGGTAACTGGGGAAGGGTGAGTTTCGAGGGTGCGACACGCAAGCAAAGGACCGGACAAAACTTCAGGAGGGAGACAGCTTTTGTGAGGATCTGCTTGAAAAGTCGCCGAGAGGGTGCGACTGGTGGTGTCTTATAAATTTTTGAGAATCACCCGCATTCATCCTTAGAATCTGCGCGTCTGTTCCTAATGAAGATGAAAATTACACGGAATGACAATCTTCGCTGTATTAAAACCGTGCCGTATTTCATTTTCTGACAAGCGCTATTCAATGCATTTTGTGAAAATAAAAAAATATAAGCGATAAAAATATAAACTAAACTTACAGCGACAATTATTTTATCATTGACGTATGCTTCGTGGATACGTACAGATGTGAATGCGCGACATTTAAATTTTTTAATCAAAATTGTTAAAAAATAAATATTAAATAAAAATAATAAAAAGGAATAAAAAGTTATACATACAAATATTATTCATATATAAAAAAATTAGTTATTAATTTTACTTTTTGGTGTCGTTAAAAAATAAAGATTAATAATCATTCTTCTTAATAAATAACAAAATTTTCCATTCTTTCTTTTTTAACTTGCTCCAGAACTTTAAATAGTCTGTTGATTTTTAATGTTTTTTTTTTTTTTTTAATTGGGAAGTATGCTAAATTACAAAAGCATGATAGCGATGGAAAGATTCGTTGGCAAGAGGAATGAAATATCGTTTCAATATTTGTGCGGCTCGCGCAATTGAAAAATTTTTAACAGCGTCGCATGGCCCTTAGAATACAGAACAATGAGCGCAGAATGCGAGCCGTACATAGTGAGAGAATGCGGGTATTAATTTTTAAAAACGTAATCGACAGCCATGCATAACGACGGCAATAATGAATGCACCATTGCTGGCAATCGCGCTCAGAACTTGTCAAACATTCCTTTGCAAATAGGCACTTCATTTTTAATAAGCGCAGACAAATGTACAACCGAATGTATGTCATCCGCACAACGAGGCAAAATGTATATTGTAATGATTATAAAACAAAGGCAACGTCGATCGTTGATCATTACATTGTCGCGTTCGTTAATGATCGAAACGAAATGTTTAATCTATCAAAATTTAATTATACAAATAGGAGGAATTTCATGAAACATACGATATTTGCGATAAAATTGGTCATAATAAAATACCCATGAGAAACAACGCGCGAATGTTTTTATTGCGTTGGTTCCATGCGCTTGCAAAATAAGCACTTATCATTAATTACGCGATCGCGCTTTTTTTCACGAATTCTCGGCGTGCATAAATTTAATTTCACGATTTGTATAATCATAACTGTCTGGCTGCTACAAACGCGTCGACGCTCGCGATCAATAAGAAGGAACAAGCGATATTAAACGCTACTGCAATAAAACTCCAACTAATAGCGAGAGATTTATTGGCACTTTCTATTTCGCAATGCAATGCGCATATATTGCAACGTAATAGTACGTACTCGCGGCTCGAAGGCATAATACATGCAAGATTTAGTAGACCAAGTTCCTATAGCATTCACTTCGTTGCATGTGCCGTGAGTTACACACTTCGTTCGCACCTCGAGACAAACGTGCAATTAAGAAGTCCTAGCGCGTAAAAATATGAATAACGACGGCGAGTGACTCATCGCGTGACTATCGCTTAATCGCGTCTCTATTCAGCCGCAATTATTCTAACGGAAACGGTAAAAATTTTGCGGACGGGGAGATAAATCGCAGTGTAAACATGTCCGACTGCGTGCCGCGAGTTCAATTAACTTTTACTTTGTACATACACACACACATTGTTGCGGATGGCACGTGTATAACGCGAAAATTCATATCGCTAATGGAGAGAGAGAGCGGCCTACGGCAGTGTTGCGGAATCGCGATTTTAAAGATCGATCAGTGAATTTGTTCCGGCGATTTATGATGCCGAGACAACTATGTTCGCAATCATTTACGCAAACAAACAAGTTATGCAAGTTAGCACTACTGTACAAATTAGCGCTAAACAAGAACAAAATAAAAATAAGGATCTTGTGAGGATCAACTTGGCGGCGATTGATATTCGATACTCTCGATTAATTTGTGGATTACAGATACGCGTCTAATAAAAGCGATTCGATAAAATAAAATTGTAATATAATATTTATATTTACCAAATATTTCAAAAATGGTAATTTTATTATAGAACTCGTTTCGAGACACGCATCTCGATACGCGTACACGGTGAGAGACGATAAATTTGCATTTGACTAAATCCCGGGAAAATTACTTTCGCCGATGGTTAGACGGTGTAAGTAAAATGCAGTGTCCATTCGGCGAAAACGTGAACTAACGATTCGCAGTTACAGGACCATCCCCGACGCCCGAAGTCACAGGCAAAGTGAGATTAACGCGTACGTTACGTGGTGGCGAAATCGTCAAATAATTCTTCGCCGGCAGGCTTTCACGGTACGGGACATTGGCCGTCGGCATTTATCGCGCGCGGCCCAGAAATAATTAAATTTCCAAAACTAATTACGGCTCGTTGCAATTATAACTCGGGCGACATTCATCCGTGAATCGCCACACTATCATCCACCCTCGTCGAGCGACGAGCAGCGAGCGGCTCCGGGGAGGCTGGAGTGGCTCGCAGGCGAAATGGGAACGGACCGTTCCGATGTCTCACCCCACGGGCGACTGCCACCCTTCATCGGCAAAATCCACCCGGCAACGTGTTTCGGACGGCGGGGGCGGATCGTGTTTGCGCGGTGTGTTTTCCATTTTCCACGCCTGGTAGGATCCACCGTGTGCAATGCAGTGGTCCTTTTGTTGGAATTAGTACCGAGAGTCGAGAGAGAAAGGGACGAAGAAAGAGAGAAAGAGAAAAGGGATAGAGAGAGAGAGAGAGGGGGGAAGGGGGAAAGATGGGAATATGTGCGCGGGGGATGTTTTCAAGTACGATGCGCGCTGCTTGTTTTCTCATTCATCATGATTTATACGAGTCGTGAACAGCGATGCGGAGACACGAGGAGGAGATAGCTAGATAAAAACACGATCTTGGGCTAGCGGTTGCGCCAAGTAATGTCGCGGAGCGCAATAGGATATTCGCTTCCAAAAAAAAAGTATTCTTTATGTCGCGTGTCAAGAGCGTATTATTTTTGTGGAGAGATGTAACATGTAGTAAAAGTCGAGAGAAGTTGTGTCTGAGCGAAATATATCGTCACTTCCTAGACAGCGATACATCATACCAGTAAATACAGAAAGCCAATAACGATACAATAACAATTAACTGGTCAATATAATATAATAATAAAATTATATTAATAGTGTTAGTTAATTATTGATGAAATTATTGTAAATTTAGTTAAACGTACATTACTTTATGATAAATAGGTATTAATGTGATTTTGTGTTCAGTGACCAAAATTACGATCTTATTCAATAAAAGCGTAATACTAAATACGCCTTTGACAGTTTCTGAAAAGTTTTGATTGAACAATAGAAATACAAAATTCAACATTAATTGTTCTTTTAATAATGTACATATTGTACATCACTACGGCACAAAGATCTCTCAAGTTCTTTTCTTAAACTTTACGGTTTCCTTTTTTTTTTTAACCTTTTTAAACCAAAGTATTCAAGGCAAGCAAATGAATGTTTATACCAGCAATTAAATACTCCCTGTAGACCTAGCCTATTTCCCACTTCGTAAGTTTTACGACGAAGAACCTTTCGTTAAGATTGGCTTTTAGACGCGGAAAGTGGCGAGACAGAGAGAAGCGAGACAGAGAGAAGGGCCCCGTGACAGGGAAGGGCGCGCGAAGCAGCTGGGGTTAATTTAAGTCACGTTGTACAGAGTCGAAGGAACTAGTACTGCGGCGTTTACGTGTACGACCCTATTGCACCATCAGGGGTGGAGTGTCAAGGGTTGAAACGTCAGCCAGTTAAGGGCGCCTCGATTTGCATGGGGGGGAGGGTTTCGGAATTAGATTGCGCGGGTTGACCCGTCGTTTATCTTTTTCTTTCCCAGAGAGAGAGTACATCTAATTGCCCTGAGGGATGACACCCCCTTTGTTAGCCACGTGTGTACTAACGTTATTGCTGCGCCGCACTTTGTCGGCAGTAACGTGATATGAAACAGTAAACGTATATTTATTTCAATTTAACAGCCCGCTTATAATTAAATGTCAGTATAACGAGTAGTCCCAAAAACAATTATTTATTCTTTCCCCCTCAAAAAATTAAAGATTGAATTTTTCTCTCAACGTAGAAATATAAAAAACAAAAAATTGTACACAATGTCATACGTTATTAACAATTGCAGTATGCAACCAACGCAACAAATAAAACGAATGAAAATATGATTTTTTTTGTGCCAACTCAATAAGCTCAATATCTCACAAGTATAGTGTTCATTTATATAAATATCGCTCGACATTTTCATGAATGAATACAAGTGTAACAGAAAGATAATGAAGACAATCGCACAAACGGATGATGCGCTTGAGAAAATGAAAGAGATCTTTCTTCTCTCTCTCTCTCTCTCTCTCTTTCTCCTTTAAATCTACTGTAAACAAAGAGAAAATGTTAATGCGCCGCTAACACGCGGCCTTAGCGCCGCTCATTTAAGTTAAACACGACGAAACGGCATTGTCGCTCGAAGTAATTGGATCGCAGTGGCTTTATTATCACCGCCTTGATTTTAACTGGAATCGGACTCGACGCAAACCCTCCCCGACCTCTCTCTCTCTCTTTCTCTTTCTCTCGGTAGGACCGCGCGCGACATTACGCGCTTAATGAATTACGAAAGTTGGCGACAGTCTCGTGGGGCGTGCGATCGGTCAACAAGAAAACTGAATGCGAGGAAAGCTGTTCGCGGCGCGCTTCGACTTGCTCGTAGAAATTTGTCCGTAGCTGCAGAACATACGACTGAAAGAGGGGGCCAAATCTATCTGAAGTCTGAAGTGTACAATATATTAACGCCGAAGAGATAATGCGACACAAATATTTTACTCCGATTAGTTCCGCGAGAAATAGTCAGAATCCATTAACTCATCACTGAGAGAAATATTAATCAAACGTTTAATTAAATCGTAATCAAATGAATTTTGCAATTACATTAACACCAAAAACTCTGTTACATTGACCAAACCAAAAACATTTGGTTATAAGTTGTATAAAAATGATTGTTTGATTAAGACAGATTGTGTGTCGAAACAACTACATATTAATTATAACTATAGTAATTATAACTATAAAATTCATCACTATTTAATTAAATGTTCGGTCTATGATAGTTCGGTCTATTTCATCAAATATTTCTCTCAGTAATTTCGGGAGTTTTACGAAAGCATGAATTGGTCAATATTTTCTTAATTTTACTTTTTTAGAACCCTCTTTACTTCGTTTTAAAATTCGCGTGGGGCGAAAGAAAATTGTATCGTAAACAAAATTACATAAATACACGAAGCGTCACTTCTATCTTCGAATTACATTACTCGTTGATTACGATCGCTACCTGCGAGATAGATATCTCTGCCATTTTATTTCTTCGTGAAAAAGAGAGAGAGCGCGCGTCCAGTGATTTACGCGGCGCCACCGGGGAGGTTTTGTCGGAATGCAATGTAACGCTGATAATTTCGCGGGAGTAATGCCAGTAGGAGAACGAATGGCAGCGCCCGCTCGCGCCAAAAACCATTTCAGAACGAAGAGGAATTATACACGTCGAGAAAGCAGCGGCGACGACAGATGAGAGGCTGATAAATAGTTATGAAGAACGGAGGATGGAAAGCGCGCGGGGCGCGAGGGCACGGGCTGAACGAAAAAAAGAGAGAGAGGCTGAATGTAAAACACGCCAAGTTTTATGATTCGCGATATTTCATCTCGCAATATGTTGCAGTGTTGATTAATAAATACTGCAAATTTAACAAGGCCTGCTCATTGAATCATAAAAAGCCAGAGCCGTTCAAAAATATTTCATTTCCATAATAAATATTGAATAACGACTGGCATTACAATGCATACGTCTTTGTTAGGAATAAACAGAATATTGTTATACAGAAAAATGCGCATTTATGGCATTGTTTCTAATTTCGAAATTAATTTTTTGTTTAACATTGCGCGATTGTACGTTCGCGTGACTTTTCAGGTTTCGGCATGTGGATCTTTTTTATTCTTTAGTTCTTTTTCTTTCTTAAAATGTTATATAAAATGTATTTATTCACGCTTCTCTATGACAGACATAAACCTAATAAGTGGGAAGAAACTTTGTAAGGCTAACGATTTCTTCTAATTTATGACAGCCAATTATAGCTCCGTTAGTCCGGATCGAATTGCCGGGTCAGGAACCGGCGACGACAGGCGAGAGGCTGATAAATAGTCATCGAAAATTGCGAGAGGGTCGGAAAACGAGACGCGGGCTCGACGCGAACGAGGCGAAAAGGGGGAATTTAGAATACATACAGTGCGTATGATCTATGACACGCGATATCGGCGCGGACGATTCGTTATAACATTAATAATTATCGTCGATTCGGCCGCATGCAACCGCGACCCCGCTTATACGCGCGATACAATGCGCATAAAATGCGACCGGCGGAATGAGTACCGTTTCGAAATATCGCGCAATCGTGGATCGTCGCTAAGCACGGTATCCGTAAACCGATTTAATCAAGCAGGCAATAAAAACGACGTATCGCGCGCCAGTGCGCGCGCGCGCCGGATTCGGGAATGCATGGCTGGCATAAATCCGGCGAGTGCAAATGTGACTATTCACGTATGCGTATGGAAAAATGGCGCGCATAATTACAATTAGAATTTTATGGGCCGGCGGATGACGTAATCACGCCGTTCGTAAATAGCGGGGAAATAATATAGCGCGAGTCGTTGAAATAATGATAATAATCGGTAAACAATGCCTGAAAGTAATTATCGTGTACGAATATTTTAATTGTAAAAGAAGCAAGATATGAAAGAGATAAGTAGAGAGTAATATTGCATGCTAAATCATTGGATTTTATATGATAGTAATAATACTAAACATATGAGAATCATACTTATTATTTACATAGTAATTACAGCAGATGTAATGTACATAGATCAGATAAGAACTCGTAGAGTAATTAATATTTAACATGTGTAAAATATTTCTGTAAAATATTTTTTACGAATGAAATACCTTAATTAATTTTGATTTGTTTCTCGTATTTCATTTTAAGAAATGAGACACGACAAAAATTTACACGTTGAATTTTATACTCCGTAGTAATAATATTGCAACATATAAAAGTTATACTTATTAATTTAAAAATTAAATAGGAAACGGAATAAATTTAAGTCAGAAAAGTCCGTAGCAATTAACAGGTGTGTCTATTAAATTAAAATTGTGCAAGATATTTCTAACGAATAAAATTAATTAATTTTACAAAAACATTTAGTAGAACGAGACATGATTAAGATATAAATGTTGTCGTTAAATTTTATCGTTAAATGTTAAACAACTCCAGCATAATAATACAACATGTGAGAGATACAAATTCAGAAATTAAGTGAGTTATAAAAAAATTTAGCTAGAAAAATCACACAGTAGTAATGAATATTTAATGCGACACGTTATTACAATATTCTGCAAGCCGTTTCTAACGAACAAAACGCATGAATGAAAAGTAACTCTGCGAGACTGGTAAATTGCACGCTGTGCATGGCGTAACGTTCTTTGCGGTCAAGATTTAATCGGCCCGTCCTATTTTTTTCTCTTTCGTCCCAAGACTGAACGGGTAACAAAGTAGTCGTTATCTCCGCAAGCAACGAGACGCAACGCGGTTTGCTGCGCCGCCCGAAGGAATGAGCTTTAAACACATGTAGAATGGCGCGCGTTCTATGCGATCGCAGCGAAAACAAACGGTAGTTCTACATATACATCACCGTATTTGTACACCACGACTCGCCCTAATTTACAAGGAGAACGGTATTTGCTTTCGCTCGTAAGCAACGCCTGTGTTACGACAACCGCGAAGATAACCGGACAATAAAGGTGGCGATGGGCCGTGCTTTTCCACCCGTCAGTCACGCTGCATTGTTAGTCAATCGTCGCTCGTGAGATGGAGATACGTAAATGTCGGATAATTTCGGTTCCCGTCGATGTTTAGTTTCCGTGAGCCTCAGTAGACACGTTCCTGCAGTCGAGTTTCACTCGAGTAAAATAACAGGAAAATTATTATATTTCCCATCCTACTTTCTCCCTTCAAAAAACACTGCTAAGGATGTTTTGATTATACAATACGAGCTAAAAGTTATCGAAATTTAAAAACTAAAGGCTTCTTATGTTTATTCTCTTTCTTAGCGTGAGAACCAATTGGTGGTCAAAATGTATCGTTTTACATTAGATAAAAGGAAAATAAATCGAACTTTGAAAGTGCGAAATATTATTTATGAATAGTTTATTAAACGCGAGAAATTAACAAATTTAACGTTATCGTAGAAAATTTAACGCAAGATTAAAAACATGATTTATCAAAGAGGATTTAATAAAAAAAAATTCAATTGACATATTCATTAAGCGGGATTAAACGAAAGAAAATTTTAAATTGAATAAGCGAGTAGTTTAAAAACATAAATATTAAATAGAAATGTTAAGCGTCAATGATACTTAAATGCAACAATAGAACAATCTATGAAATCTTTATATTTTTGATAATGTTTTGAGATATGACACATACATCCTTAATTCAAAAAATTCTCTTCGTAAGTGCGACTTGACTTTACAATATTATATCACGCAATTCTTCTCGAGTATTAAACGCTTCATTTAATTATAGCGGATTCCATCATTGTCGCCACGTTATATGAAATTTATTGATCGAATTGAGCATCTCCATTATGTGGTCCATTTTCCGAGAGTATCCTCGGCTCTCGAGCCGCACGAAGTAGACGGTGCTCGCGTGTAGCGCTAATGAAACACCGCGGTGAATCAGCTCTGGTAGTGCGTTTAAATATATCCCGACTGTCCCCGAGAGTCGCTTCCGTGGAACACATGCGCGTATATTAAGACCGCCCAGTACGAATTCGCGGCACAATACTCGACTCGACAAATCGGCCGGCACACGATCGTCTCTCTCGTCGGCAGTGAAGTAGACATTTTTATTCCCGCCCGTATTCCGAGGAGAACGCGGATCCCGTCCTGCGTAATGTCGCGGGGGTAGCGACTTTTTACGACGGGTGACATAATCAAAGCAGCAGGGAGCCAAGTTGCGCGGCGCGCCACTTCGGATTTCCCCGGGAAAGGAATTCTCCGAGAGAGATGGTTTATTTGCTCGTTCGTAGAATTATGTTGGAGGTTAATTTGGACATTCACAAACGCTCGTATTTATGCGTTTATATATAAGGAAACTTACAGTCGGGAAAAAATGATTCCGGATTACTGTCACTTTTTACGAAAGATTATTATCACCTTCCTCTTTTACATAAATTCATGTTGAGAAAATGAAAGTACAAGAGTGCAAGCATAATAGAAGGAACGAGAAACGAGTAACAGGGAATAAGAAACAGTTCAATACGTTGAACGAAGAACCTTTATTCCTTCCATTGTGTTTGCATTCTAATCCTACTTTACATTCAAGGAGGAGATCGTCACATTTTAAATAACCCGCTTTATATCAGATCAGCGGATTAAAATCACGCCTAAAAAGATGGAGAGTTTATTGCGAGCGCCATGTTTCTAAGCTGTGTTTATTAAGATACTTTTCATCTGCGATTCTCTATCCCTCTCCAGTCGCTTCAAGCTCCATTCAAAATTGCTCACTTCTCCGAGTTCTTTCCCCTCTGTCACCGTCCGTCGTCGTCGTGTCGACGACTTTCGTCGTCTTTTTCGCTTCCGCGCGCACGCGATTACAATCAGACGTGAATTGAACGAGCAAAATTCTGTTATATTTAGACGTAACGAGCGGAGGCCAATCAGAGCGCGGAAAGCGAAGCGGCAGGCCAAAAGAGAGAGAACACGAGCACGAGTCCAAATCGACTTGAACGATGGAGAGACTCGTGGTTGCTACTCGAGGCATCTCCACTTATATGGCGTCTCGTCGGAACATTGCGCGGTACGCGAGGGCCCACAATGTGTCTCGAGTGTTACTGAAATTGCTGGCGAACGACGGAGTTGGCTGGTGGAAACTGGAGTAGCCCGACTCGCGTCGACCGAGCCTCAAACCCCTCGCTAAACGGCCGCGTGACGAATTACCTGGGAAATAACCACCCAGCCGTCTCCTTCTCCTGCGCCAACGGCGAGCCGACATTCCGTAATTAATTTTCGGGACAGCGAGAATTTCGATACTCCTCCTTTTTCCCTCGCGCGAGATTGCGATGAACGAGGAGGTCGAGGTCTCGTTGTAGATCGGCCTTCCTGCGACCTGCCGGGAATTAACGGACGCGCCGCGCCGTTTCGTCGACGGCGACGCGACCTGTTGTCGCGGAAAAAAGAAGGGCGAACAAACGAACGACGGTGACTCCCGAGACGTCAATTAGCGAACGTCCTAAAAAATTCATATCAGGAACTTACCGCGCTTGGGGACGAAACTTGTGAGGCGTTCCTGCTTTTTTTGCATTTTTTTTTTCACGGAGTGCAGTGAGAAAATTAAAACACGTGGGGGGGGGGGGGGAAGAGGGATTTGCGGTAAGTACGCATGATTTTTTAATACGCGCGTTAAGCAGATACTTCTTATTTCTCGTCTACCGCGGTGGGATTAAATCCCTTTTCGCAGCGGATATATTTACAGCGTAATAAAATTATCTTTTACTACGTACCTATTTTAACACATTGTTGGCGAAAATAATTTTTGTAATATAACGTAATTATGAAAACATGTTAATTCTTAGAATATTATACAATGAAATTTGCTTGCTAGAGATACTCTTTTATTTGCCTTTGCTCTTATGCTTTTTTAAAAATTCATACTACGACGCTCTACTATTGTTATAAATTTTATGTATACAAATTCCTTCTAAAGCGTTCTGATATTCACGACTAATAAACGTCACGCGCATTTATGTAACTGAAAATGACGGCTAAATGTGACGAGTATAAAAATACGCGACGAGTGATCGGTGACTTCGTCAGAATAGCGGTTGACAGGAGAAAGCGCCTTTTTATACATCTCCATTTAGCTAAGAATAGTTATGGAAGTTGTACAACAAGCCGATAAGTTAGTTGTGAGGAACACCGCCAACTCTGTGAACGGGGAACCGCGGGAGAAGGAAGAAACAGCGCGTCGAGCGGAGGGTGGTGTAGACGAGCCGCGGAAACAAAAGGGAGACAAAAGGGGGGGTTAGGACGGCGAAGAATATGTATCGTATCGAGAGACTTCTCGCGCGATTGCACAATGGCGTAGCGTAACCGCGGGTCCCAGGATCGTCGTTCTGGCGCGGCGCCAAAAGTCCGGCCCCCGGCCGAAGTTCGAATTTTCCGGTGGCACCGAGCACGAGATATAATAACACGTCGGCCGTCTGGCATACGAATTCCAGCGGCTTTCCAGAGATATGTACGAGTGGCACCATCAGGGACCCTCTCCCCTGTATATGCGCGCGTGCATCGACGACGCGACGTATACGCGCGTCGAGTTGGCGGTCGATCGCTCCAAGTCGAGGGTCCTCAAGGGTTAAGCCGCTTTCCAATGTTGCTCGCTCGTACACCGGGACTATTAACCGACGAGCGAGCCCCGACGCTCCTCTCTCTCTCTCTCTCTCTTTCTCTCGTTTCGCTGGGTCTCTCGTGAAAAATTCCGCTTGGAATTCCGAGCGAATGGGGGAAACGGCGCAGCGGCGCGGCCGCGTCTCGTCGGCCGGATTTCGAAGATTATCGTATACTCCGGAGCGCGGAGATCGACCCGCTGCATAATAGCTGGTTGTTCCAAGAGGCGTGTTACGTCTGTAAATCATACGTCATGCAATAAAACCGCCAGGAGATACCGCCTGCCGGCCGGTGTATCTTGATCACCCGGGAGCGGCGTTTGGCAGTTTTACAGAGCGTGGAATCGTAACATTTGTCAATTTTATGCGGAACGCGCTACACTGCCGACGCAGTTGTCTCGCATTAATATCGGGAGGGAAAGTGAGCTTTTGATAGATGACAAATCTATCCGCGGACGTCTACACGTTTGCGGCCGCGTAGTTATTTGGAATGTTCGTAAACGCACGATCAAATTTTACATGTAAATTTTGATAGTGCGATTTTGCGAAAGCGCGAGTAAAAGTTAAAAGGGAACGTAACGAGAAGAAATTATTTGTCAAGCTTTAAACGTTGTCGCAAGAACGACGACAGTTTTCCTCTACAGTTTCTCCAGACAATTAATTAATGTAGAAAACTTGCTTGCTGGATCAAGTATCCAACGATAGCACTTTAGTTAGAAAATCTCTTAATTTAGTGACCGAGCAACTACCTACATCAACCAACGTCTCGGCGTTGTTCCGGAAGAATGCCTCGAGCGAGGGATTAAGATCCCTCCCTCGGATAAATTAGACACCCACACCGAAAGTCATTCCGGAGGATGACTGAACATTGTTTGACCCACACTTTACGACGATCTATAACAGTAAAATCCAAAGTTGTTTAGAAGACACGAAGGAAAACCAGAACAGCGAGGAACCTAAACTAATTCCTCGGACAGTCATAAAATTGTATTTAAATCTAAACTGTGACCTGAAAATCTATTTTCAATCTTTTCACATTTATATATATATACAGAGGCCAGTGACAAGGGTGTTATCGGGAAAATTGCGCATCAATGTCTCATTAACATTGCAGATTAGATTGGTTGGATAAATAATCGGATCAGCTTGCCGCACAACGATCTCCGTCACTCTGTATACAAATTTATACCGCAATAGGAAAGATGCGAGAGACGTAGGGAATTGACTCCGAGCAATCCGACTCCGATGCAGACGCTTGCATGCGGAAACGCACAATCTTTCCGCCTAGAAATTGCGAGAGGCATGCAAGATAGAGTTGGAAACTCGGCCAGCGGAAAAGTAATAATCGCGTATGCGCTCGCCCACGTGCGGTCAAAGCACGCATCCGCGCGGACAGCAGGAGTCGTTCCGGAACAACGCTTTGGCGTTAGAGTGCGTTATTTCGGATAGAATGCGAGACGCGTTCGGTCAGCGGACATGCTCCGAATGCAAACCGAAACCCCGGCCCTGGGTTTCATCCGGATGGATAGCCGGTCGGCGCTCGACGAGGGGGAGAGGGAGACAGGGAGGACGATGAGCAAGGGGCGCGGGAACTCCCGATGGTGCTTTTCGTTGGCACCCGGTGTGTGCGCGCCCGCAGAAATGTCCCAGTAGGCTCTCTCTCACTCTCTCTCCCTCTCTCTCTCTGTCTTTTCCATAGGGAGAACTCGCGCGATTACGCAATTTCCGCTTTGGTTTGATTCAATTTCGGAGATCGTTCGATTTCCTACCAGATGCTCCACGTTCACATATTATTTCGCGCCGTTCGATCGATAAAAAAAAAAAAAAAAAAAACACACACACACAAATGTCGATTGGTTCGAATCAAAGTAACGAGAAGCGAGTAGGAGGAGTGAATTCCAACATAACATTTTGCGTAAAAGAGACATTTCGTAAATCGCGATGGTGCGCGATGAAAGTCGCGAAGCGGATCGTACATTCGTGAAGTCTGAAGAATTTGAAAATTTTAAAATGACTTCCGTCATGAATTTATGATTTACATAATCAAATCGCTCTTTAACAGTATGCTAAAACAAATAAACGGTTAAATATGAATGTTTCCATAAAATATGAAAATTTATATGTCGTGTAAAATGTAGAGAGGAGAGAGCATAGAAAATTGATGAATAATGACATCTTTAGTGAATCACCGGTTCCGTGGTTTTAGCCTCGGCAACTTAACTTTCTAAATCAAGTATTTGCGCATTTTCTATCGATGAGCATATTCTGTCGATGCTAATTTTATTCGAAGATGAAAAGGCTTCATTACGGATGTATGCGAAACTCACGTAGATCAATAGGAATTGCACTTTCCATTGGCCGAGCTCCATCACGATAGCGAAACGTGCTAAAAGCCTTATTGACGGCTGCAATAAAAAGGTTAGCGGCATAATGTTCAACATCCTGTTTATAGGCTTTCTAAAAGGATAGACGTCACATTAATAGTTCGTCGTAAAGTATTGCTTACTTTAAATTAGTAACAATTTCATAACTGTACACTGAGAAAAAAAATACTGTAACATGAATTAAAACGTAGCTCGATTCAATTAAACGTCGAATCAGGGGCTGTAGTTGATTCAACTAGATTTCACTCATTCAACTATATTTATTATTGCCCTTATTTTCAATCTTTTTATTTCATTAATATTGTTATTGGATTAACAAAATATTTCCAGTTGATTAAACAGCATTTTTTTCTCCGTGCATTAATTATAATCTGCATTAATATCATTTTGTATATACATTTTTTCGAATTACTTATTTTTTTACAATAATTAACATCAAAACCAATATCCAATACGTAATAAAAATTTTTCCTTTGTTACGTTTAAAAGGATTCAATGTATACTATTTAATTAAAAAAGTTCTTTATAATTACAGATCGTAAGAATGGCATAAAATATTATAAATATAAACTCTTCGTCATTATTTTTGATCAGAATGCAATAAAAAACGTTCGTGACATAATGCATGTGCATTTCGATTCAAAAGTGTTATGTTGATGATAATTTTTAACTCGCATCTGACAGGTGGGAAGAGAAGCACGGGTTGTCCCGCGTGTTCGCGATATCGGGTCGCGCGTATGTTCGGAACAGACGTGGCAGCACGACGCGACATGCCCGTGTCGGGTCCCGTAGTTAATTCGTTCAAGCCTGAAAGTCATTAGCCAAGCCCGTAATCGAAATCATCGACAGCGGAGCTATCGATTATACGTCGCCGCGGGCTGTCGTGTTCCACACGCTGATGCAGATGCAGCGCGCGTTGCCGCATGCGGTGCATTTACGGAGCGCACCACCAAATGCGCCTTGGCGCACTCGCATGCCCTCCACGTGACCGGAAGCTCGTTTTTGGAGGGACGCGACCGGAGGACCGACCGCTTGTTCATTCCACGCTTCTGACGGACAGACACGTGAGAGAGCGGGCGTTCGAAACCGCGGCTAATTGGGCACAATAATTAACAGGGTCGCCGCCGGATTGCGCGCCGCCGTTCGCTCGTGTCCCACAATCCCGCTTGATTTATTCCATTCGACATTATCGCGTGATCCGCGATGCCACTCGTTGTGCTAATTGCGACCGATGCACTGCTCTGGGAGCAGTAATCGTGCAAAACGATAAAAAGTTTAGAGCAATCTCGCCGATGTTACGGTTTATAATTATCCCGTCGCGCAAAACGCCGACATTTGTCATGTTAATCGACGCCAACTTGAATCTTTATAAATAAATTATTTCAATATTTATTTTAAAAAGTTTCGCCAACGTGCTGTTGAGAAATAATAAAATCATGAATTATCAATAATATTTCCATAAGAAACGAAAAGTAACTTCCGACAAAGTATTTTGGTTGAAATGTTAGTGATAAAATGGTTTATTCTGTTTTTTTTTTATTGTCGATGTTTGCCGCGTGTCGCGCATTGAAATTAAAATATTGATATGACAGCTACTCGCGCCGAAATAAACACGCTTTTACAGGGGAGCGGACGATATATTATTCTGCCAAACATTGCAACCAGTTATAAATCTTAATTTGCGATGCCGAAAGAATGAATACGCCATATTTATCCGTAACGCTTCTCGCCTATGTGTGCGTAAAACGATAAAGATAAAATAAATGGTAATACGGGGTGAAACACCGGACGATACGGTATTTTAGAAAACAAATCTACGGTTGCGTATACACGATGAACTATCGATGTTGAACTTTTCCGCGAAACAGCGAATGCCGAGAATGTCCGATAAAAGAATGTAAATTTACTTTTCCCTACGTTTTCGAACCGTAAATAACATTCATAGACCCGGTCGCACGAAACCCCTTTGTTTTCTGTTACGCAACACGGGATAGAATATTTCGAAAAATCGAAAATAAAAACAAAAAAGAAACGTTTAATGTGCATTAAACTGGTGGGAAATGACTGAAGGGAGAATCAAGTGTGTAAAAAAAAAAGGGGTCGATGGACCCGCATGATTCCCTCAAATAGGCAACATTTTTTTCCGGAAGAATGCAAAAAGCGTCGCGTCCATCAAACACGCGAGGAACGCGCGCGCGCGCGTGGAATCGATTTCGTATCTCGCTTTTTGTATCTCGCGGGGCTCAGTATGTAAACCCGTTTCGATTTTACATGATTTCGCAGGCAGATGCGACATGCCAGGCGTCAGCGGCGGACGGACGCGCGTCTTTCTCTCTCGCACGTGTACATACATATACAAGCGCATTGAAACCACTTCGTACACTTTTTGTCGGTGTCCACGCGCCATCCACGCTGTTTCTTTCGCACTGTTTTGTAGCCGGCGGTGCGTTGGTTGGGCCGAAGAGCCGTTTCACAACGCGCGCATTTCGGACGCGTAGAAGCGGACCGGCGCGGCGGTCGGTGCCGGTTCGACGCGCATGGTCCGCACAGGTACGCGCGAAAAGCGTTTCACCAGGCCATCGGCGTACTGCGATCCATTATCAGGACTAAATTATCGGTTACGTCCGGCTGTAATCGAATTATAAGCGCGCACAGTAATAGCGTTACGTGCGTTATTGTCGTAGCGGTGAGCGGCGTGCCTCCTCCTCTCCGAGTTGGTTGACTTTCCGAGTGGTTCGCGGTACGTGCTGGATGGGCAGATTGCGCCTATTAGTACCCGCCGTGATATTTACCTGCGTCGAGCACATCGGACGTGAGAGACAGCGAAGCATGTCGCGACAATGTCTCTCGGGCCTCCTAATGGTAATTAATCGAGAGAGATAAGATCGTTGAGTGGTACTTGGGCACTTGGCTTCGGTGTCTCGAAGAACGGGTTCAAAGCACGTATCTTATCGCGACGTCTCCCGACGTTTCCTTGATTCGAAGAGCAAAATACCGTGTTCGCGTATCCTTTCAGAGCGACTCGCGTTTCCCGGAACGCTCTCCCGACGGCAGTGCGCGGTGCACTTTTCGCGAAGTTAACAAACCTTTCACGATGTACTTCGCCCAGGGAGATGCAACGGGACGAGAAAATTTCCTGGCGAGGAACTCCCGCTGACGGAAGAAAATAAGCGGTCGTAATACCGTGGAAAAGAGACTCGCTCACTCTTACTCTCTCTCTCTTCCTCAAGCGTTCCTCTCTCGGCGTCTAAGAACGCGGATCGCGAAGCACTTCGGGGCTTTACTGCGAAAACCAATCCGCTCGTTCGCTTTAACGGCTGGAGTTTAAAACTCTTTTACGAGTTCCGCGGAAGGAGACGAATCTTGCGAGAAGTCCTACCTTTTCTCCCCCCTCCTCCCCCTCCCCTGCTTGTTCTTTATTGTGGAATTTTCATTCCGATATGATTCCGTCGCGTCCTTGAGATCAAAGTTAATCAGAGCGTTCGGCAACGATTGATCAGTGTTTAGGTGCGGAGGCACTCCGCTATTATAAAATGTAAATAAAGGGCGCTCGAGACAAGTCGCTAATTAAGATACGGAGAAAAATGTTAAGTATCCTTGCAGTATCCTTAATATCACGATTTGCAATCCTTTCTTTGTAGTACAAAAGTGAGTGAACCTCTTGAAAGGCGAAAGGCAATTGGCAAACGATCACCGGAGAAACAGTTATTAAGCCTACCTCCGTGTCGGGAGATCGATTCTTAATTTTCTCTACATCTTGATGAAATCGTAAAATATATCTCTATCCATTTAGCCTCGCCTTCCATTATTGCCCGCGCGTAACACCGAGCGCCAAAGTGGCGGCGTAACAGTTCCCTATGAAAGCTTAATAGCGAAGGGTTGATGCTGAATAGCCGTCGCGCAACACTGTCGAACGTTATCGATCTTCAAGGGCCCGTCGTGCTCGGCCGCGATGAACGTACGAATCGCGTCGCGACTCGATCGCCAGCAATTTTGACCGCTGACTCTCGGACTCGTCGTCGCGTCGATCCTTGTCGGCGTGATCGGCTGCGCGCGTAGCGGAGATGGTAGATTGAATTTCAAGCGACTCTCTCTCTCTCTCTCTCTCTCTCTCTCGTTACACGAGCTTTGCTCTCTGGGGGACTGGCCTAGCGCACAGCGTACAGCCCGGCCAATTATTCGAGCAAACATGCGGGTATGCATACCTGGTGCCGTGAACCCCAGGTGAGTAATCAAGGTGAGAGCGCCACGATATACACAAGAGAGAGAAAGAGAGGGAAAGAGAAATAGAGGGAGAGGAAGAGAGATAGCCGCACCAGATTTGGCGCGAGTTACGTTGGGTGCACGTTGGGGAGAGGATCCCGTCGCCAGGGGAGATACTCGATTATCTCTGTTATTTCGAGCATCGCGGAGAAACGTTTCCGATAAAAATCCACGGCGTTTCCAGTGGATACTCGAACATGACGAACGTACACGGCGAACTTGACCGTCTGCTACATACATACGTTGCGTATAGCAGCGATCGGATGGGGATTGAATCAAAGGAGAAATTCCGCGCGTTACGAGAAGTTGTGTACATTGCGCATTGCAAACATTGCGGAGTTTTGATCGATTTCAAATCGACTTTCAATCGGCAGAAATTTAAGCGTACCCCGTTATCGATACGCGTAACGCGACTGTCTATCGCAGAGATATTTTTAATTTTCGATTTACCTTTTAGCAACGAATAAATAAACCTAACAATAAGCCGCAAATATAAATTAAATAATGTAAAAGATGAATGCTTCGACAATTTAATTATTGCAGTGACGCTAAATCTATAAAGTTCATTAGTACCATTCACCATGTTATTAAGAGATGTTATGCAGGCACGCACACACAAGTGCCATTCTATCATGTTTTCCCAAACACAAAGGATTATTATACGCTCGCTCTTTAATGTCCGTGTGTATGGAGGCACACATATGTGTATAGATGCACATATATGTGTGTGTGCGTGTATATATGCGGTCGCCCTCAAACAGTAGAATAAACGGGACACCTGTGCACACGGAAGCCGCACGAGAGCGGTGAAAGAATTTCATTTCTGATTTGCACAGTGCGCAACGAAGGGTTGCCAAACGTGGCGAGCTACGAGCATCCAATTGGAAGGCATGCAAAGGGGCGCAAAATGGGTTGGAAAAGGAAGAAGGAGAGAGTGAGGTGGAGTGAAAGTAAATAAACCCCAATGGGCACATCCGCGGCGTGCATGAGCGGCAAAAAAAAAATCGTATTTCATCTCGATACACACAACGAGAAATGGAGAGAGAGAGAGAGAGAGAGAGAGAGAGAGAGAGAGAGAGAGAAAGAAAGAAGGGGGGGGAGAGAAAGTCCACCATTATATCGAGTGAGGCGAGGATTTAATAAAAAATTCGAGTCAGGCTCGCGAGACTTCGCGGACGACAGACCGGGCCTGGGGGACGGAATCGGGGAGGAAGAGGAGAGGGGTGCCAGCAGCAGCCAGTCGATTTGAGAGGAAGTGAGGGAGGACGTCTTCCTCCGCGTGCAGAATATCGAGTAATCCTCTTGGCTAGCACCGCGAAATCCTTACACGACGATAAACGCATTCCCACGGGACTCAGAAGCCCACCGGAAGGGCTGTCCGTGTATGATTACGGTGATTGTGAAGCTGACAAGGTGCACATTGTTACACACGGATCAAACGAGTCATTCTTTTTCTCTTTTTTTCGACAGATACAGGGGAGAGTTGCCAAATGCGTACCATTTAAGCTATATTTTATTACATTTTGTATTTGCTACTATTTTGAATACAAAACAAAATTACAGCTCGATGTTTCAGTCATTTATTATTACATGTTATAAACCTGTGATTAACAAATTAAATTTGTTATAAGCTTTTCTGTAACATACTGCGAAAGGTGATTTAGAAAACTGGTTGCTTAAAGTGTACCAGTGCTCTCTTAAATCGTATCATCTTCGAAAATATCGAATTTATGAATTAAAGTAATTAAAACTATAAGAAACCATTAACTGATACTTATTTTACTAATAATTTATCTAACGAGTGATTAAATATTCAATAATTAATAAATAACGAAAAGGTAAGAACACCAAAATAAAACTGGCTTGAATTTATTTTTGTAACTAATGTACGAATGTAAGAAATTTGATAAAGTTTATAAAAATATTAATTTAATTTTTTAAATAATTTTAAATATGTATATATAATAAATATTCTACAACGAGTCTTCTTTTAAGAAAATACAACAATTCAAAATAAAATTGCGTAATTACTCTATCATCAGCTGTATAAGCTGATGAAAAATTTACATCATATGTATCTGATTTTTTTAAATGCTGATAGTATGCACAAAACAAAATAAAACTTGTTAAATTTTTGTCTATATTACTTATTTCTTACTTTTTATTTTTGTCATTAAATGTTGCTTGTATGAAGTAAAAATGTTAAAATATTGAATAGATATACGCTTTAAGAGGCTGGTACATGTTCAACAACTTTTTCCTATCGTGTGCCTCCTTGAAATTCAAGCAAGCGCGTCGAAAAAAATCACGCATGCAGAAAGTCATGTTCGCTTTTCAAATTTGCTACTTTATCGATTGAACGTGGCTCATGATAAACAAAATTTTTTCTTCGTTCGTATGCAAACTTTCTGCAGATTTCAGATCAATGAGGAAAAAAAAGCCACAATAGGCTGTTCATGTTCCTCTGGAAACTTGATCCCCTTTTGACTTAATAGTATTAATTATAAAAATCAATAATCATACCACCCCTCCGAAGCTGGAAGGCGCGTCGTGTTGAGATTGCAGTAAATTTGCATCGCAGATTGTATACCGATTAGACCGACCTTAGTCGAGTCAGGAGTAATTGCAGTTCTAACGGAAGGGGAGGTGAGGGGCGTTGAGAAATTAACCGTGGCAGCTGGACGAGTGCCGAACGCGCTCGACAGCTGCCAAATCAGTGCTGTCGATGTCCCGCCGAATTCTGAGCACACTATTCTACAAATCCGAATGAAAAGTCTGGACGCCATCTGTCCGACATGTGCATGACACGCGTTGTCACCGACGAAGATAATGAATTTTTGCGCGAATCACCAATTTTGCATCCGTCTTATATTTATACGAGCAAATCGCGCCTATTACTCTGCATGAAAACGAATCTCGATCTCTCTGACTGCTGACGCGTTCGCTCGCAAAACACGAATATTACCAACGAGGCGGCATATGTTTTCGTTCAACGCGAACGTGGTTCAAGTTAGAAACACGCAGGACTGGTAAATACACTGCCGAGCTCTCTGCTTACGGAAAAACTCAATGAGGGAGGAAAAAAGAGAAAAATAAAGAGGAAATCCTTTACGGATAACATCGTCGCGACGAGAAGTGGAAGGGACTTTTCTCCGACAATAGATTATGCCAGTTCATCGGAACGTTCACGAGCGAAAGAGCTTTACGAGAAGCATCGTTCGGGGCTTGTTAGGGTCTGAGAAAAAAATAATGCCGACGAAGATCGCTCGTAGAATTCTACCGTGTCGACGGTAAGGCTTCCCAAATGGGAGCCACCAGAGCCATCCCCTTGAATCATTCCAGCCTTGGAAATGCCTCGCAGCAATCGCTTTAACATAAATTGCTTAATATTTTAATGCATTCTCAGCTTCTCTTCATAAATCCGAGAACGATAATGCATAGGCGACGGTTTCCCTTTTTTTTTTTTGCTTTATGCCTCACACCTGCAAAAATTATAATGCATAAAAGAAACCATCGTGAAGAGAGGAGAAAATCTACTGATAAAGACATTAAGCGTTAATTTAAGGTTCTAAAGGATTCAAAGAGACGCAAGATATAGAGGATATCGTTTGCATATTTTCCTTTTTTAAGTGCACAGGTCTTCCAGAGGCGTGCGCGCATTAATCGAGAAACTCTCAGGACTGGGCTGATATTAATTTTCCAAAGTGGTCAGGCGGTGTTGGAGACTAATGGACTCTTATTAGAAAGGAGCACCACGAGTCATGATCTTCAGGTTTTTTTTTGGTACGGTGATGATCATATTTCACGCGCAAAGAGAAGCGGTACTTTAACATTAAAATTTAGCCACACCCAAATAAATGTCATTAAAAAAATTTCTACGCGACACACGTTTCACATATGTGTAATAAACGGATAAAAAAAATTTATACATATAAATATTAAGTAATTATATTAATAGAAAAGATAAATAAAATACAAATAAAATAGTACAAGCAAAATACGGAAGTGTCAAGGAACGGTTGTGGTTCAGAGATAAAGTGTAAAAGAGACTACCTGAGAGAAAAAAGTAGCTTATTGTTATCCCTGCAGTGCTTTGAATCCCTGCAGTGCAGTGCTTAGAAGTGTCTTTTTTTTGTTATTGTCTACAGCTTTCAGACTACAGCTCTTGAAAGTGGAATAGAATTCGCTTACTCTTGAATGATAAATCGTTCAAAAGATTAAGATCCTAGAGAATACACGGGACATTCAGAAATATCTAGCCAGTTTTGAAGTGGAGACAAAAGGGACTATCAGTAACATTCGAGTACATTGTCGGACTGACTGAACTGTAAGGTATTTAGACAAAAGTGTTTCAAGAAGAGACAGGCTAAGAAGAGAAAGGCTTAGATTCGATTTCCGACAATGTCAAGAAGTGTCATCATAATTTCTCATGTTGTATCATTTAGATTGAAATTTTTCAGTCTAACTACACATTGCATATAAACACGCATATACGCGAGAAAATATGTGCGTGATGAGCAAAAATCATACAAGCGCGTACAATATTATTTAATATTAAAAGCGATTATACATCTACTCCTAATAATATTATATGAATGTGAAATGAAAAGCCAATAATATTATTTACTTCAATATTTTAAATTATCGAGAATATTATAACTTTTAAATGTAATAATTATAAAGTTTATGAATATTTTATGCATAATAATTCATATAAATTTTTGAACAAAAATAATATTCGTAGAGTGTTTTCATAATACTCCACAGATATTGAAATAATATATCAAGAATATTGTATAAAGCGGATATATAACATTAACATAATATTCTTATAATATTACAAAATACTATAAGTATTCTCGAAATATTATTTTAATATCATTTTAATTTTTAATAATATTCGTATGATATTACAGAAAAATTGTAGCGATTATAAGGAACGTTTCTTAATAAGAAATTACACATCTAAGCAGAAATAAATTGTAAAATATCACTTTAGGTTTGGAAAAACTGTTATCGAGTCGACATATTATATTTCCTGCTATCGAGTGTCCGCGTTTAAAGAGAGAGCGTTGGCGTGCTTAAAAGATTGGAGTTTGAAAACGGTTGATCATTTGATGTCGGCGACGTAACGATTAGTCTTCAAGGAAACTTCTTTTTATGTCGACATCGGTATCGTAATCGTGCTTTTCCTGTTGATATTCGATACCGATCGTGGCGTGTTAATCCGACTAACCGCGAACGATAGCGAACTGCAACATGGACCACGGGATCGTGAAGCGCTGTCGGAGCGAATATCGCGCTCCACTGAAGTTTTCTATTTTTTTTTTTTTTCTTTTCAAGCGCCAGGCGAGAGAGAACAGTTTGCGTAATACTAGAAGAGAAAATACTGACCAAGTTTATCGAGCAACAACTTTTTAGATAGAGATCTATCGCAAAATTCATTTGCAGAATTTTGCTCATTTTTGCTCTGATAACGCGCGGAGAGTTCACGATTAACCAGTAAATTTATCGTCCGCATGAATTTCAGCAATAATTCGATCAAACTTGCGTTTCACGCGAATGAAGCTAAATTCCATTCGTCTGTCATCGATACGGGGACACGAGAGTAGATCGGAGATATCTGTCGCTAAATTTACCGGACATTTTTGGGTTGGACATTTTTGGGTTGCGACAGGTCTTCGTTAGTCGTACGAATCTTGCACGTATCGATGGGCGCAATCGGGTCAATTCGACTACCCGCGAGCGTGATTAGCGAGCCGGACGAGCCTGTGCGCGGAGCGTGATCGTGACGCGAGATTGTCAAAGCGGGTATCGAGTTCGAGTTTTTATTTAGCCCGTGCGCGAGGGCGATCGCTCGTGTAAAATGCGTCGAACGAGCGATCGTCGTGTCACGAGCATGGGACACCGGCATAAAATCGTTTGCGCGCGCGGGCTTACTCATCGTGAGCCATCGCGCAAGAATGACGCGTCGCCAGCATGAAGCGCGGATTATACCGTAACTCTAAGCCGTCGGATGTGAAGCGTTATTAAACGAAGCGTCATTAGAGTATGTGATGAAGGTAAATATTTAAATTTGAGAGACGCACAGAATGATTTACTTTCATAATTGACAATACGTGCAAGTGTTAAGCTGATAAGCGCTAGCTAGAATTGTAAAATGTCACTCTATCGTCCGCGAGGAGATATAAATTTGTCCAAACAAAAGGAAAAAATAATAACATAAGAATGAAACGTGTTCTTAAAATTCATTTAGGATAACTTCTGTATTCTATTTTTTTTTTTTTTACTTCTATGTGAATCTTCGCCACCTAATTACACTGAGAAAAAAAATTACTAAATTTTAATAAACATTTGGTTCAAAGTGCTAGTGAAATATTTACTAAATGTAAATATATATTTATTTTGTACAAGAATCATTAATCCAAGTATCATTTTTTCTTAGACTAAATGTTTATGTACGGTAAACAAATATTTCATTTATACTATTTGAATAAATATTTATTAAAATTTAAGATTTTTTTCTCTCAGTACATTTATGTATTTAAATTAAATACATAAACTGAAGAAATTCAATCAAGTTGAAAGTTTTAGTCAGATTAACAACTTTTTTCTCAGTGTAGTAAACCTGAGAAAGTTTTCGTTAGACATACAGTACCGGCCAAAATTATATCACCTTTCAATTTTTGAAGCATAACATTTATTGAAGTGTATCGAATGCACTCAAAATTTTATAGTAAACACTTAATGAACGGTACATCTTGTACACAAAGTGTAATGAAATTTTACAACATATACTATGATCTTTGAATTTTTTATTAATTTTTTCAGAGTTGCACTTTTAAGCTTTCTTTATTTTTCGTGTCGCATTGTTTTTACCACCATAAATGTCACCTAGTTTTAGCAGTTGGATTTAATATTCCACATTATTTAAACTTGTTATGACTTAAAATTAATTATGACTAAAATTTTACATATTTCGGAAATTTTAAATAAAAACAACTTTTCACAAGTTACTGTTTCTATTATTTAATAAAAAATTATTATTTACGTAAGTTATACTTATCATCAAAACATATTATGATTTAATAAAGATTCGTGCTCTTTAAAACAAGTTATGCTAAAAAAAATCGAAAGTGATATAATTTTGACCGGTACTGTATGCCGACATATATATATATCAATGTTACCTTAAAGTTAATTATTATGTTACACAGGTATTACAAGTCTAGAAAACTAAATATACGAAGCGCTGGCAGCGAAACTTATGCGGTCGTACATACGTCTACCTCGTTTATCGTCTCGCGTCACTCTCGAAAGCAATAAAAAGTCAGGCGCGGTATCATTTCGCCGGAAGTGGCCGGCTAGGCAAACAAAAACGGACCGTCAAAGAGAACTGGCTACGAAACGTCCGCCGCGCATACGATTTCATCCCGGTCGGCGGCCACCGCGCCGCCACCGCCGTCGCCGTCGCGACGCGACTCGACTCGACTCGACTCGACGCGGCGGACGTGCATTCTCAATACGCATGCAGCGTTAGCCTCACAACGCATGGGTTTTCTCTCCGACTCCGCGCTCTCGCTCGTTCGCTTCATGCTCTACTTCGCGAGAACCGGAGTTCTCCGCTGCCTTCTCCCGCCGCGAGGAGTCTTTGTTATGCGTTCCAGTTTACGGCCGCGGCCGGTTCGCGTAACCGGAGATCGCCGCGGCGCGACGGCGCAGCAGGAATGACACCCGCGAAATCTCTCTCTCTTTCACACTGCGGAAACTTGCGGTAACCCTCGCAGCTTAACATCGCCCCCTTCGTTTACAATGTCGGACCACGGTAAACGTCGCGATACAATTGTTCCCATGAGCAACGAACAAGTGTCACTGCAACACGCTCGACGATTTTAACCGAACGTTTTCCTCGCCCTCGCTGCCAGAAGAGAGACAGTTCCCGCAGCAATGAAGAACGCGAGGATAAATTGAAACGAATTGCATCCTTGCGCAAACGCAGCTTTGCGTTATTCAGCTCCGATGCGCAAGGATTTGTAAAAAGATCCGCAGGAGAAAGTGCGTGACTGTCGGGAACGCTCAGTATAATTCGTCCGTCGCATCTGGCATACTTCGAACGCGAAAGCGGCGCCGATGACTAACGTCTTCTTCTTCCCCGGGCACCTCGAGACCCTCTCGAAGCGGCCGCGTTCCCGCATTATGAAGGAACGAATACGGTTTCGTCGTTTCGCGACCATAACGAACCAGCGGCGTTACGAAACCTCTCGAAACGTCCGGCAAGCGGCTCGGCGCGGCGTGGCGCACACCACCGGCTTATCGACCGCACATAACCCGCGGCGCGGGCGCTTTTTCGTTTCCGACTTTTTTTTTCCTGATACCACTATCCGGAAAATTCTATATTCTACGTTAAGCGCTTTCGGCGTGATCGGCTAACCGCACTCGTGGGAAAAAGTCTGGTAACGATGCCGTTAAAACGTTCGCCCGACCTCCATCCGATTCAATAACTCGGATTAAACCGTACGCTGCTTTGCACGCAAAGTCAACTTGCCGCTCGTTAATTAGAATTATTACGCATACGAAGCACAAAATTTCACATCCAGTACATGAATAATAATAAATGATTAATTTCCTAAAATTTATTTGCGGAGTCGTACGCGGATAATTGCAATCGCAAATTTAATTTATTTCTCTCGTACAGTTAATAATAATGCAGAACATATTTCGTAAATGAATCTATTTTATGTGTATTTTCTTTATTTACTCCGTAGGGTCTATAAAGTTGTATTTGCTCGCGCCTGCAATTATACCATGGTTTGTGTTTACTCTGTTTATTTATTTATCGATCTCTTGTGATCTACTTGTTCCCACAAATGCACTTGTGACTTTAATATAGACATCATAATCGAGATGTTTCGCGTTTGCCGAATTCTATCCATCCCTTGTTGATTTTTTTGCTAATCAGGAATAAGATCTTCCACTTTAATCGTACAAGGTATTTTGCAAACGATTTCGTCCGCGCGTATCCAATTTCCACGCATTTAGCATGGATCGGGAAACACGGCCGCAATCGCGAGCCTATTTAAAGCCGTTTGCTGCGTGTCAGTATCATTGTTTTCCCACCGATTGATCGACCGATCGCGCCAGCAATCGCGTGCGTTTTCAGACCACGCACCGGCCGCGGCGGTAACAATCCTGGAGGCAGTTGTGCGAGCGTTTATATGCGTCCGATCCGACGCGCGGAGCAGTAACGCGTGATATTTACGACGCGCGAGCTCCGACAGCGGAGAAACGATTACAGCTCGAGGCGCGTAATACATCGGGGCACGAGTTTTGCACCGACTGCAGGTAGAGCCGAAAGACTAACTCCGAGTTCTGAAATTCTCACATCATCGCACAGGGTAGACCGAGACGAATCAAATAACTTTTTCTTCTTAGGTTAAAAAAATAATTAAAAAATTAATTTGTTATCAAGTTTTTTACTAAATCAATTCTAAATACATTCTTAATGGAAACTGTAGAAATTTATGAATAAGAACGATGCACTTTGTAAATTAGGGAAAGTGAGAAAGAAAAGGAATTTGAAAAGAAGAAAGCAGGGACGCACATGAAATAACAAGCTAAGATATAAAAGTAAAGAAACATAAAAAAATAACACAGGATAAGATATAAAAATAAAGTAACGATTATGATTATGTGATATAGTTTAAAGAGGCAAAGGAAAATGTGGAACTAGTCATGAGAATATCTAATCATAAGGCGATTAATTCTAGGGTTTTAGGTGATAGTATGAGGATATGGATGAATAAGTCTAAAGGTTGTAAGCCAAGTCCCTTCTCGACTGTGAAAGCTGAAGAACTAAATTTTATTTTATTCTATAAATTCTTTACACCTTTGACTTAAGTTTTAATCATAAACAGCTATTTCTTATTGCACAACAAAAAAATAATTAAGAAAAGGAAATTGTCCGATATGCTCCAACATTGGAGAGGGGAGGCAAAACGGATCACCAGTTGAAAAAGAATTAAAAATAAATGAATAAGCTCTTTGAAAGAGCCTATTAAGTCTTTTCGTTACAAACTCATAAAATTGGGATCGTGATTTTACGTGAGAGATAGCATTTTTTCACGCGATTTCTGCGCTTGTATCATTGACTGATATTGAATCACATGCAATACAGAATTGTTGTTCGCTGCAGTATTGTTTCCACTGCAGATGGAGCGTATAGTGGAAGTAACTAGCATGATAGGTCGTACGAAATGAAAAAAAAAAACTAACGATAACTCAAAATTGATAATGATCCAATTCACCTCGGTCTATTCCATCTATTCATTTTTTTTTTCATCGCTGTGCATGACGACAGCTCACTACACCTCGAGCACTTGCCACAATTCAAGCTTTTGTGCGAGCTCCTCTTTTTCAGAGAAGAGCGTGCCACGCCTTCTCGTGCGGAGAGCTTAACCGCCGTAGAAAAGCCCACGCCTACGTTTATCGCCGCACTTACCGTTTCTAAAACCACCTTGGGAGTACCTGTACGGCATATTTGTGATCACTCGGTACTACTTGATCGACGTACAAACGAGAAACGTGGTTCTCAGTTTGCGATAGCAAATTGTGAAAAAATGATCCGATACACAATGTGTTGCGCATTCGTAACGGTGTCGTTACAAATTACGGACTTTCTGTCTGCAGATTTTCTTTTTTCGAAATTCAATTTTTATCACAATTTAAATTCACGACATCCGTTGGCGGAGTTCTATTTAGGAACGTATAACGTTAAATATATGTACAATAGTACATCTTTTCCCTTTATTTTTTTTTTAATATTACATCCTTTTACCATAGCATTCTGAATCCATCATTCAAAGGATCCACGAGAGAAAAAGCGATGCGACACGCCCTATGACTGTCACGGGTAACACGTTACAAATTTCGCTCGGTCAATGTGCTAAATAGGGAACGTTGAATGACACAAAGAACTTCCATAGACGGTGGCCACCATGAAACGTGATACGTCACTGTCGATGGGGCGACCATATGGCGCTCAAGCATAGCCGCGGGGCTTCGGCACGTAGCAACACCTGGCGTATCTCTTTTTCGCGTCTCCGGAGACGAGCGCGGCGCCGCCGCGCCGTTCCGCGGCATTCCACGCACGTAGCACAGCTCACGCGAATGCACGAAATCGCGCGAAAAGGAAATAACGAGGTGGCAATGGGAAATGGTAATGCCGGTTAAATCTCTCTCGAACCTCCGGCTTCACCATTTATACCTTATGGATTTCAATTTCCTCGTCGTCGACACGCGATTCCCGTCCTTGACGTTCATGTTTCGGACCGACCAGGAGGAACGCGGAGCAGCAGACTGCCTGCGACTTGCTGCCTGGCCGTTAATGTTTCCGGTTATGCAAGCGAATAGTGTGTAGCTTTGGACCAACGCTGCGCATATCGAATTTAGCGAAACAATAGCGATATTTCGTGTAGCGTTGTTATTGTCGATGTTTACTATTTATGAAGCGCGTGTTCAAATGATCACGCGCAATTCCCGTATCGATTAATTGACAAAACAGTACGCGATGAGCTAACCATTATATGTTATTTTATAATTTAATATATCGATGTATTTCAGAACTTCTCATGTCTTGTCTCGCAATTACACTGGTCTCCTGTCGCTAAACCGTCTTGACGAATTTATGCCTCTTCAGAGTTTCAAATTTATTCAATTTATTATGTTATTTGACTTGCAGGGAACGTGGCGTAAGAGTTGCGCGTCCGCTCTCTGTGCCAAACATCCAAGTTCAAATACATCCAGAATAATATCAAATTTTAATTGATCATCAACTTTCGAAAGATAATGGCAAACTACCCATTAACTTTTGCCAAGACAGTTACCATGACTGGAGCATGTACAAGTGTGCATCAAATGAAGATCACGATCTTCAATTATGAAGGATCGACTTGAAAGACTTATTGATAAAATTCCAAAATTTTCATTTATTTACAATAAATCACAAAAAAATTCGAAACTTGCAACAAATAAATAGTAAGTAAACAATCCAAATACGAGTGAAATAAAAAATGAAATAATTCCCAACGAATAATTAAAATAAATTATACGTTTTGAACTTCACTAATTCTTACTCAGCATAATTGTATAATTCATAAAAATAATTCACCTATTATTCGTACATTAATATCATTAATGTACCAATATCACTAAATCAATAATGTTACACATGCGGTTAATGCATTACACATTAATCGTATATGTAACAATATTATTAGATTGTTTTAATTATTCTTGTTGAGAATTAATAAATTTATTTTTTCATCTTCTATCTCGTTCGTATTTGGATTATTTACTTACTCTTCATGTATTAAATTCGCTATACTTGTAGCAGTTTTATTTTAAGCTTTAATACCTTAAACATTTCGATGTATTTCTATTTTCTACATTTTCCGTCGAAAAGTTTTCGACGATTTCTTTAGTGAGAAAATGAATAATCAAATCAATCTATTTCAAGGAAAACTAGTTACGATTAGTTTCCCCACAGGAACAGGAATCTCACTGTTCTTCGTAAACGTTCTGTAAGTGCATTTCCATAAAAATGCGCCGGCGTCGTTTCGCTTGTCCGCGACGGAAAAAGGAAAATCCAGCGTAATTCCATTACTTTCAACGTCACGCCGGACGCACCCCATCGGATCGGCGAGGAGCGCAATGATTCTCGACGGAGGCTTCCTTTACGGGAGGAGGATAAGTGTACAGGCGAGTGCTCTCGCGGCGGCGACTCGAGGACACTCGTGCTTGGCCGAAAACACGTAAATAAAACCGCGGGAAGTGCATCACGGACGAGATGAGACAGAGGAGAAGACGTGGAGGAGAAGAGTAGCCGCGAAGAGCGCGGCGCGCAAGCAAGAAGAAACGGGAGAGCGGAGAGAAGAGAAAGGGAAAGTCCGGAGCTATCCAAGCGCGCGCCACAGCAAAAAAAAGAAAAAAAGAAAAAAAAGGAAAAGCCTCGTCCGTGCGCGGGTTGGATCCCGTGCCAAGGAGAGTTCCGACGAGCTTTTCAGCGATAAACCGCGCGCTGCTCCTCGGCTTCTCGCCCGAGACTTTTGCGCGCCGCATAAAAGCGACTCTTTTTACGGCGCGTCAAGCGACGCGTTTTCGCGCGGTGAAGAGAGAAGAAGGAGGAGAGTTTCGCGAAAGGGCGAAAGGGACCGCGGGGGTTTCTCTCTCGCGAATAAACTTTCCTCGTAATAAAATCGCTGTGCGAAATTCTCAAGTAAATTTGAACTGCGCGTGCCGAAAAGGGAGAAAAACCGCGCGCGCCGCTGGCCGCGCGCGGCGAGGACAAATATTAAATATCGATCGCGACTGTGCATGCCTTTTTGTCCGTCGTCGCCAAAAGCGCGCTTATGCACGATGTATTCCGCTCGGTTCGAAAATACTTTGGCGATACAAGTTACGGGGAAACTCTCGAGCCACTAGAATTTCGGCGGAATGGTACGAAAGTTAGATTTTAAACGCTTTCTCTCGAACACGCACTCTTTTTTAATGCCTGTGTAATTGTTAACATGCGTTATTACGTCGAGATCCATGAAAGCCTGCTAAATTGATATTTACCGATTAAATTATATTATACAATTTGATTATCTCTCTAAAATGAGTATTTTATATGTATATAACTATATAAATGTGCTAATGTGTTGCATTAATTACGATAATAATTAATCAATCAGTAGTAAGTATTAATTAATTACGCGACGCTTTCATAATTGTTACTGTCATTGCGCGTTCTAATCTAATTATTCAATAATCATAAAGGATTCCCTAATACTATAAATTAAATGTCGAAAATTTTGATAGAACATTACATTTACAATGGTAGTTTCACGTTAATTAACTGTGATTTTAGAGTAATTAAATCGTTATATCTTTCTCTTGAAATTTTAAAATACAGAAAAACGGAAGAATATCAGAGTAATCCGCGATAAAGAACGTACCGGACAAACTACGTCTTTATAAAATAATTAAATTTGGAAATTTGTTTAATATTATCACTTCGAATAAACTATATACATATAAAAGTTGTGTGAATAAGATTATATTTTTATTTAATAACATATTTTTATACTTTATTTACTGTATTTGTTATTAAAAGTTAAATTTTTTTTCAACGTTAAAAAAATCGTATCTTTTGTGTAAGCACTTTAAGTATTCAAGATGATTTATGCAAAATTTTATTGTGATTGTCTGTTATTTTCTAAGTAAATTTTATTTATTTTACAGAACTGATCTTAGCAATGACTTTACATAAATTATCTTAAATTATTTTAAATTTAAAGTACTTAAATTCTGATTTTTTTTTCATTATTTCTTATTTCACTATTAATTACATTTTCATTAGAGCACATGTCCACTTCTTATTGAAATAATTTTTTATCCAGATAGAAAATCGCGTCGCCAAATTTTTTTGTTCTACTACTTTCAAACGCAATACAAAACAATCTGTAATTTTTCATAATTTTTTTAATGCTTTGAGAAATGTCCTATACATCCTTAAAGCTGGTGAAATCGGCCAAAAGGCCTTTTCAACTTTTTCAACGCGATCGCGTCGACGCAATGTTTATTTTTCTTCATATAGATAAACGATTACGAAAGGAGATAAATTTATTACTACCACATGAAAATCTGTCACGTGAAATTACGAAAACTCTATACGGGATTACCTTGTGCTTAGACCGGAGTCCAGTTTAAAGCGACTTATAGCGCAATAAGTCTCGCGGTCTACCGACTACTGCAACGAGATAGAGAGAGAGATTATAGATAAGTATGCGCCAAAGTGAAAGTACGAAATTACCGAGCTTACTCCACACTCCTAGATTTTCAGCCGGCGGTTACCCGCTCGCGCGCGCGCGAGCACGCGGTCGCTGAATATGCATTAAACGGGATATTACGGCGGATCAGGGACGATACTATTTCTCATAGCGTAATGCTGTTGCGAGCGCCGCACCGGCTACCGCGGGTCGCTAACTTCGGTTCCGGCGCGGTGAATAAATTTCGCCAAGGGTCCACCACCGCGCCAGTTTCTCCCGCTTTTTATTTCTAATTTCTCGGTCCGCACCCGAGAACTGCGAGAGTGGCGAGACGAGCGGGAGGAGACAACGTGGACTGATACTCGAGAACGCAACACGCCGCTGAGCCTCACCGAATTGGAATCTCATTCCGCGGCTCGGCTGCGCTGCACTCCACTGCGTGACGGATAATTGAAGAGCTCGTACCTCAAAAGGAAGGGCAATCTCTCCTGCCTCTCGAACATCGCGCGTGTAAAGAACCAGTCTGTTTGTTTCGAAGAGAATCGCGTCAGCGAGGCGGGATTCTAAAAATATGCCTCTCAAATCTCCATATTATACATACATGTTACCTAATTTGCGGAAGCGTAAAAGTCTCGAAACAATTAGGTCTTCTAAGCGAAAAGGATAGTAGAAGTAACTAAAGTAGGTGAGGACTGTCAGTCTCTAGAGTAACCCTAGAACTCTAAAGAGTTCCTCTGTGACTTCCGCTAAGACTTCCTTTTCTTTAGGCTTTATGACAATGAAACTGGTCCCTATTTTTCTTAGACCCTAAAACAACCCTAGTTCCTTAGGCCTGATTTTCTGAGACAATCCCAGGTTTCCTTGACGTAACCTTTGGAAAATATATGTAGAACGGTCTTGGCTAAAGTATTATATTTTCGATGAATTGCCATTGCCTGCCGATAAAGATGACTCATTCAAACTCAGTTGGGTTCATGTTGACCCAATTGTGACTGTCGATGCTTCACTGCAGTGTGACTGTTAAGGTTAAAAATCTGGTCTGTCCTGGTTGGGTTTGAACCTGAATTTTTGGTACACAGAGAGAGAACGGACGCGCAACTCTCTCATCATTAGAAATGCAAAGATATATTATTAGTATAATTATAATTACAGCAATAACGAAATGTTTGTTATTTGTTTACGCAGGGAAATTCATGCGATTCCAATTTGTCGATGGTACCCCCGTGTCGGTATATAGTATTTCGTTGCATTCATAAGTGCGACGACGGCAGAGAATGTCCTGTCTCTTATTCACGATAAATATTTATGACGAGCCGGAGGGGGGAATACATTTGCCAAACTTTCCGACGTGGAGGTCGCTGTCACGGCAAACCGAATTGTCGTCGAGCCTGGAGGATTTGTATCAAGCAAAACGGCGCGCGCGGTGCTTAATCGCGATGTGGATCGTGAGAGACATACAAAACTACGCGAGTTGCCTTAATTTCACGGGATGAGACTTATTGTGGCGGGGAAGGGACGCGAGAATTTTCCCCTCACGGAGAACCTCGAGCAACGTACGTCACGATGATAAATCGAGCGCGAGAACGACGTCGGGGACCACGTCGCGTTGCGGCCACCCTAGCGAGACACAATCTTTTCCTATTAGCCGCGCCACGGGCCTTAAAAACGTTGCCCGAAAAAGAGCGGCGGAAAAACGGTGGGTAAAGCGACGACGGCGGCAAGGGGAGAGGAGGGAATGCGGCTATGTGAATTATTGCCGCGACGCTGCCATGTGAGTTTAATCGGACATATTGCCGCGAAAAATGTTTCGCGTCCGCGCCGGGGCCGCGACGAGTCTCCATTTCCGGGCGCAGCCTGCACCCACGCACGTCGCGAGAGATGTTATTAATATTAGTATATTTCAACGTGCGGCGGATGGATTTCATTAAGTTTACAAATCATTCAAAACGAAATTGAATGTTATATTATTTGAACGTTCTTTAAAGTCGCATGCGCAACGAAATAACTCGCTCGGCCAGTTATATTACATATGTATATCTTCCATGCAGTTGTCTAATTTCCGCCACTTTTATATTCGATTTATTTGATTCGTAGATTACGCTTGTGCATGTCATTTATATAATCTTAAAAAATAAACAACAGAGTACTGTGAACATAAACATTTACGTTATTTCATCCAGTTGTGCGTTTCGCAAAAAAATATAAAATGCTATGCACTGAGAAAAAAAAGTTAATTTGACGAAATTTTTCAACTTGATTAAATTTCTTCAAGTATTTACGTATTTAAGGATGTATAGGACATAGCACAGTCCCCACAAAGCTAATAAAATTTAGAAATGTGTTTAATATTAACACTTAAAATCAACTATACATAAAACATATAAAAGTTGTATGAATAAGATTATTCTTTAACAACATATTTTTATAGTTTATTTACTCTATTTGTTATTCTGAATGTTTTGAGAAATGTCCTGTACATTTTTAAATTAAACATGTAATAAAATTAAATATAGAAATGCTTAAACTGAAGTTCAAGTATTTTATTATGTATTTAAGTCAAATACATAAATAATTAAACTTTAAAAAATTTAATCAAGTTAATAATTTTTTTTCTCGGTGTATCACTACCTATACAATATTTTCCATGATAAAATTTCATTCAGAAAGAAAGCCTTTCGTTGATTTTAATCCAGAAATAGTCTTTTTTTCTGCATAATGTATACGGGTCACTCAATTTCGGTCGCTAGAAGTGTCCCACTTCTTTCCGAAAAATTAAGAGCACCACTGGAAGAAAATAAACGAACGGAGAAAATAAACGGAGAACGAGAGAGTAGCTTTCTCACTTATTTAGATCCGAGAATATCACTTCGTGGGATATCAACTTACGGAGTGACTAAAGCAAACTAGACGCGATAATCGACTGCTAGGGGGAGTGCTACTATAAGCGTAGCAATAATGACAAGGTATTGGTCCTCCGAGCCGTCGCGCGCCAATTTATTATCGTCGTAATCGCGAATGCGCTTGGCACTGTCGCGGCCGACGACAATTTATGACTACTATCGTCATTACTACGACTGTATGAATATACACGTCGCAAGATTGTATCCCCGCAATGTCGTTACGTTCATCCCTCGCAATTAAGGAGACTGCAAAATTTTCTAGACATCTTCCGAGTGTCATTACGGCGCCAGTCTTCATATTCAGAGGCAATGTCGTCAATATCCCGCATTATCGTCCTTTGCGACGTAAATTTTCGTTTAGTAATATTGATACTTCTAGCGAATATATTTGGATACTTAATCGTTAATGAATATTGGATGGAACTTTTCTTGGGAACTTCGAGAACTATCATCGCGTGAGAGTAGAAGGTTTATCACTATCACGCGAAAACACTCGAAGAAGAGGACATATTAGGGGGCGATTGAGATATCAGATCGAAAGTCATTGAGGATTAGATGGAAAGAAAAGTAGATCGAAGCGTTAAAAAAAGGTACGTTGTAAGTTTGAAGCTTAGAGACGTGAGGATTTCGAAAGATTGATAGGACGTCTGGAAGAAGTAGGCTTCGCGCCCTCTTCACCTTTTTACGTTTTATCGCGATTTTACGTCAATCAAGAAGGGATTCCGCCTCGCAGACGGCAAGAAAAGCGCCAAGGCAAAAGTAGGTAGGTTACTTGAGTAGACGTTGCGAGAAAGTAGGATAAAGAAGAAGATAGGTGTCACGAGAAACAGATTTACAACGAATCTTGGTTTTTCACGCGTGCACTCCGTACATAAAAGTCCTTCTGAATTTGTCACCATATTGTCTCCTTTGTGAGAAACGGAAGAGATAGTTCTCGGACGACAGATCGAGGAAACGTCGCCGTCACTTTTTGCAACTTAAAAATCTGGTCGCCTTCAAGAGACTCCCGGTATAGCTCGCGTTTGTACAAAGAAAAACGTCGAGGGCGTCTCCATCTTCTTGCTACTGTGTCTCAACGTCCTATACGCATAGCGGAACGGGCAAACAAGGGTAAATACGAAAAACGGACAACCCGCCCTTTCTCTTCAAAGGGACGAAGAGAGGGGGAGTAATAAAAAAACTCGACATAAACACGCGCAAGCAACGAGAAGAAGGACGTGGACCGAGCAGAGGGAGGCAAGAGGAAGGAAGAGAAAAGAAATGCGGCGCGCCGCGCCGAGAGTGGATGTTACCGATTGTCTGGACCACGTCCGTCGCGATGAACCAGGCGGCGTCGCGACGCTTCTTCTTCGGTTTCGTTGTTTTAGCGCGCGAGCTCCGGAAACTCCGTCGCGCGACTACCCCCGAGTCGGATTCGACCCCGGTAAAATGGACGCATTCCAAACGGCCGACGCGACGTCGCGTATTAAGGGTGCTTTCGTAAGCCGATTTTCCGTAGGCCGATGAGCTTCCGGGAAAAACGTTGCAAAAGTGCTACGGTACGGAAAAATATCGATAAAATCGAACTGCGCCAAAGAAGTTCACGACGTTCCGGGGAGGTCTTCTCCAATTTTCACAGTACCAAGAAAAATGTACAGCGTTTCTTTATCGTAAAATAAGTTAATTTGCAATAATATTCTTTTAAAACTTTGATACCAATCTTTATGGTTAATGTTTAATGCGCATGTAATATTAGGAATCAATTTAAAATTAATTAGCTTCATGCGTGGAGTAATTAATTAATGTTGTACGTTATATCGCAATTGAAATTATGATAGTTGGGAAAGAAACGGAAAAAAAACGTTCTCGTAATTATCTTGTTTACGAGAAATGCAAATAAAAATCGGATAAAAATATCATTGTTGTTACTCGTAACGGTAAACGAAAACTTATCTAAGATTTCACTTTTATCAAGCGTTCTGTTTTATTGTCCTTATTTATTGACGAAAAAAAAAAGTAGCATTTACGTTTCTATAAGACATTCGAAAGTGAATATATATATGATTGCGTGCGCACCGACCTGTGAACACAAATATCCTAAACATGTAACCATTAACGGGAGATAATTATACTTTTGAAGATTGATTTGCTTCGCAGCAAAAAGTATCGCTTATTTCCTGCTGGCAAACCTCCCTGTACGTAGAACTTGGTTGTCTTTTCGTTTCTCTCTCTCTCTTTCCGTGCCGACTTGCCGCATGTTTGCGCGCCGGAAAGTCAATGAAAGAAACGAGCAAGTAACGCAGCCGAGTTTTTCCGCTCAGATTCTTGGCGCTTCATCATCCCTCCGAACTTATTAGAGGTAAGGGATGCGAGCGGGTGTGTGTGTGTGTGTGTGTGTGTGTATGCGTGTGTGTATGCGTGCGTGCGTGAGCGCGTGCACGCGACGGAGAAGAAGAGACACCGTCTGTTTTCGACCCTCGCGTCGCGACGTTGAGCAAGGGTGAGATCGACGTCGATCGCTCACTCGGATCCTGCAGTGACGATACGGCGCGCCGCACAGCGCGGCAGCTCGTTCCCATAGTCCTCGGCGCAGCCTGCTTTTTCTAATATCGAGCAATATCCGGGAGTACGCACGTTACGTACTCCGTAGAATCCGTAGATGGGTTTAACCGTACAATATTGAATTTTCGAATATTGGATTCTCAAGCGAGACGACGTTCCGAAGCCGAGCTAAGTGCGTTCATCATCGAGGGAAGAACGAGTTTACGCCTTAAGTCAATTTCGCAGAACAGAAGTTTGCTCTGTGAATGCACCTGAGAACTAGATTCCAATGTGGGAAAGTCAAAATATATTCCACGATATTTTCAATACAAAAAGAATAGAGACAAACGGAACAGAGTAGAACTTTCGATACGCATATACGTTAACCCTTTGTCGCAATAAGCTAAATAAATATCGTATTTGTTTTAAAAATAGCTTGACGGGGAGGTGGATAAACTATCCCGACTAAAGCGATGGAGTCGGATAAATCCCGCGCAAGCTCTTGCGCGACGGATCGATTTTCTATATCGCGATGCGATAGAGTTACTCGATATAGTTGGCGCACTACGGCGACGCGAGAAAACGCTTCGTTAGACGATATCGCCATACGGCGGGACGAATCGGAAATACGCGAAGAGAGAGAGAGAGAGAGAGAGAGAGAGAGGTTACCGCACAGAATAGGGTGTGCAACCGCATTTTTCCCGACTCACCATCCTCCAAACCTGTTTTACGGGACGAGGATGGCGCGCCAAACGGCCAGACAAAAAATACAAAAAGAAAGAGAGAGGGAGAGAGAGAGAGAGAGAAAGAGAGGAACGAAAGCGATCGCGTGTTTGGCCTCGTCGGTGTGATTCCGGTCACCGGCTAAACTTGAACACATCGAGACGAGAGCTTTCTTTTCATTCCGTAACGAGGTTAGGAAGCGACGGAACGAAGAGAAATAATTCTTCCCTCCAGCGCGGCAGCCGGAGGTGCCTTCGTCTACTCTGTGTACACTTTGCTCTTCCGCCACGGTGGCGGCGGCGGCGACGGCGACGGCGATGCTCCACAGCGCGGCGGCGGCGGCGGCCGGAAAACCCGGAAAAACTGATTGCCCGGGCTTGCGGCAGTAATCGTCGCTACCGCCGTCGCCGCCGCCTGTTATTTATTTCCATTTCGGTCTAACGTACCGTGAAAAACCCGGTCCCTACGAAAGTTACGGCGCGCACCGCATAATGTCTCCCTTGACGATCCGCGCCTAAATCAAGCATTCCGGAAAATCCTCCGCCAAGTATTCGCAATTTAATGTTCAGGTCCTGAATCCGAGGAGCTACTTACCTCGCACTCGGATAAATTGTCTGAAGAGATGTAAACACGCCACGCGCACAGAGAGAGAGAGAGAGAGAGAGAGAGAGAGAGACGCTTGTATGTGCGTTTTTTAAAGCACGGAGGTGTATTCAACAATCATTTGGAAGCATGGCAATCTGGAACGGATGAAAGAAACGGAACGAAGAGCCGCGGAAAATTGTAACGGTACGAAGCTACGTAGAATCTACCCATTTTGCCCAAAGGTATAACCCTCTCCTTCTGCAACTCTCGACGAGGGCTAATAAACAAACAAGATACAGACGAGATTGCATCCACGGAACAAAGATTGTATCGTAATATCTCTCGGGTAGGATTGTCTATTGCAGAAACTCTCGAAGAGAGCAGTCGCGCGTATTTTCCGATCGGATCCACAAGCTCAATTCGTGAAAATGCCAGATGTCTGGCGTAGGTTCCGGAGTCGATACGGATGCTTCCGGGACCGCTGCAAACGTGATCGGTTGCGACAACGATTGGAAAATAATTGAGCAATTTAGGGTTACGTGACTGGGACGTATCACGTCGTCGTCGGAAGAAATGAGGCGCAATGATGAGAGAAAGAGAGAAAGAGGGAAGAGGCAAGAGAGAGAGAGAGAGAGAGCGCGGAAAGAGAGGGAGGAAACTCTGATAGAGTCCCATGGCGCCGTGGAGACCCTTAGCCTGTCCCCTTCTTTCTGCTCTCAATGAAGTCTCGACGCGATGTTGGTGTTCCGTCGACAATCTGATTACAGCTTTGTCGTTCTGCAAATGTGATGGATGTTCTGCGGCTCGTTCATCTCGAGATAACCGATGTGCGGATTTATTGCTACCAATTACACGATGAAATCGCAATCGCAAGCGTAATGCGTTAATGCAGTGTATAAGAGTAGTGATACGTACGTATGTACATGTACGGACAATACTATACGTCATTCTCGTACGCTGTCTTCATTTAAAAGATTAAGAATACGATTGAATAGGCTGTAATAAATTTTACAGGCTCTTAAATTTAATTCGTCTGTTTCAGATTTCAAGTCAGTAACTCTTTATTAAGACCTTTTAGTGTTAAAGCTTGTATTCCGATAATTCAAGTACACTCTTGAGTCCGTTAATACCCATGTTAATACCCAACCAATCTAAATTAATTCGTACGCGATATGAGAGTTAATCCTTTTACCTTGCATTTTTCCACCGTTTCTTTTAACCGTTTGCGTACTTTATCAATGTTTTCTCTCTCTCTTTTCCTCTCCTTTTTCTGATTTAATCAGACCGGTATCTCGCGCTTGAAACTAGCGTGGAACGCGATAAAAAAAAGTGTATGTGTTCCCTTACGCGTTCCAGATTGCGTCCCTCGCGTAATTACTTTGCACCCGCGTACAGTGTACAATATACAATGTACAACGCATGCGGACTCGTCCTCTTTTTCAAAGGGATTATTTCCTGCCACTATCGCGCCGCTCTTTAATCACCGTGCGCGCGTCCTCCACAAATAAAAACGGCGCGTCGCGATTTGTTGTACGGACCGAGACAAAACGGTCGCGGCATCGTGCGAGTTTGCGAACGACGGACGGACGGCGCAAAAACGGGGAAGCTCTTCTCCGCGAGGCACCACCCTCCCCGAAAAGGGCATTCATAAAGATGCGCGCAAGAACGGCGCATCAAATTGCAACGATAACTAAAATATAGTCTTTCGTACGAGGATAACTGGCATTAAGCTTGATTCCGTGTAATTTCGCCATTAAACGCGCCATTAAGGCCTTGAGATTGTATTTTCGTTTTGTATTATAATGACACACACACACGCGCGCGCGCGCGCGCGAACGTTCTAACTGTGAAACGTTAGGAAACAATTTTCGAACGAGAAAATTGTTTTACTTTTTTTGAATGTATCCAATACGAAGCAAATTATGTATATTGAACGTTAAACGTATTGATAATAGCATGACAAAGCAAATTGGATAAACTCAACGGTACTCAAAGATACATGTATATCTATTTCATGAGCAAAATATTATCAGAGATTGATACACGTGAAATAAAACGTTTCAATTTCAAGAATCGAGATAAATTTTGTTTTAATTTAAAAATATTTCTTGGCGTTTTTCTCAAAGAAGAGATTCCTTAAGAAAAAAAAAGGAATTTTTCCGAGGAAAAAATACGCACTTTGGTAAAACAAATAAATAATCTACCTTAGTATGCGAAAAGCCTTTTAGGAAATTCAAACTACGGAAATGAGACATTTCATATGCAGCGGGCAAATACCGAGTTCCAAACCGCCTCGTGTTTCGCGAGAATTCGTAAGGACGAGTAATGAAAAAATCCCTGCTAAAACACATCCCGCATAAAGAGGCGAATGCACTGCGCTATCGATACAGACTACCGTGCAAAAAGAGAGTCTGCCGTTGCCATTAGCCGCATATGGATATCGGGGAACCAAAGCATGGCTTGCCATATTGAAGCGACGTATGAGCGTATGGAGTGTGCGTATGCATAAACACGCACATATAAGGCAAAGAGAAAGAGAGAGAGAGAGAGAGAAAAGAGAAAGTGCATATTCGCAAAGAGAGAATGAGAGACTCATTGACTTTTTACAAGCCATTCTCCCTCCCTATTTATAGCCGAGTACATTCAGCAAGAAAGTACACGACGATTCCTTATGTCATCAATCATTAACAAAACTTCCTCAACACGATGACGTTTACACAGCGAATAAAATCTAAAATGACTAATCAAAATTAAAACGGTAATAAAAGATAAACGATGAAAGATAAATAGTCTACACTATTAAAAATGTCATGAAACTTAATATATTTTCACAGGTACATTAAATTGATTTAATGTATCTATTACTGAAAAGTATGTGCATGAAATTTAATGCACTTTTGTGACAGTATTGAATTCTTTTTTAATGTTTGCTTGAAATTTACTTCCGTTACATTAAATTTTGCTGCGTACTTTATTTTTTTACTTCGCATTCGTATGTTAGTGATCTAAGGACGGTTATCGTAAGTACTATTAAAAGATCTTAAACAACCGATGTTAATTTTATCTGTATCTATATTCTGCACGCTTTCCAAAATTAAACGAAAGATATCTAAGGATTTCTCTCGGTCTTATGATAGATATTATGAAAACAAAAGATTACGGCACTTCTAGGTCTTATACGATGCTTCTCTTTCTTTCGAATCGATCTCTCTCTCTCTTTCTTTTTCAAACAAAGTTTTCGAAGAAAGCGGAAGATTCAATTCCATGGAGTATCTACGAATAAATATTAGTCTTACCGATGGAATAAAGTAATCCTTCCGAATCTATCATTGGATTAGGAATAAATCTCGTGTCTTTTCCAACTATGATATCACTATTAGTCATAAAATCAGCTTTCCGCACTTTTGACTTGCATCATCGGTCACGCTTGAGAAAAGACGAAACAGTGATTCGCTTATTTACGTAGTGCACTGCTTCCGCGCGTTTGTTCTGTGCATTTACATTTTTCGTGGCCAGTTAATAGTTATAAAGGGCTCATTGTTAATGGGTGGTATGGAGCAGAATGTTACAATATAATACTCCACAGAGCCTACGGCTTTAAGTACTTATCGAAAGTTGCAACCGGGCCTTATCAACTTCCGCCGGCATTTAATGAATTCTTTTCAAAGTTCAAATTTGCAACAAGTGCAACATAAATAGGTTTTGTAATTCGCACATCTCGCAGTTAATTCAATAACCTTTAATTGATTGAATAATATGATGAATTATGCAAAAGCAAGATTAAAGAATTTACATATTCATTCAAAATATATTTCGGCGAGAAAGACAAACTTTTAATCAAAGCTTAAATAATACATTGAAATCATCTATTTCAAAACTTTTATCTTTCAAATTATAGTTATCGTCTATTCGCTCATCACGTACCAACTTTCTTATAATTCGTTTATCGATTTAAGTAAACCTTTTAATTAAAGGTCAATGCCAGAATATCTGGATATAGCGTATTTTGAAATCTTGTAAGAATGAATTCCTCATGAGTTTACGTTGTTCTAAAAAAAAAAAAAAGATTCTTAGACGCTTATTAGACGTATATAAGGATTTTCTCTAGAATCTCTAAAGAAAATCCTTATATACGTCTAATAAGCGTCTGCTAGATATAAATAACTCTTCTGCGATGAGAGAAATTCTCTAAACATGACTGTGATGTGTCCCGTTGTTTCGGGAACAAAAGTTCGTGACTTTTCGTCGAGACGCGCGTTGGTTTTTGCTGTCATTAATCCCGGGAGATATCACGGCGACGGTTTCTTTCCTCGATTCACCGCTGGTCCGGAGATTATGGATACAGCTTCCTCACGCGCGAGAAAAAACGCGACGAGAGGGTTTCTGGAGTCACTCGGTGAGCGGAGAAATATAGACAATGTCAAGAGATTGAAAGATATAAGCGAGAAACAAGAAAAAAGATGCGATCGATCGGCTGACGAGTATTTTTGAGTCAAAGCAAGAACGGTTTTGTTAAAGTATCTAAACATTTAGTTGGATCTGGAAACTAATTCTGTTAGGCCATCAAAATAATTATGTTGGACTCTCAAACTAAATTGCTAGAGTGCCAAAATTTTTTGCAGCATTGCTCATTAAGTTTGAACATCCGTCGCAATTATTTTGATGATCCAATAAAATTATTTTCAGATCTGCATCCAACTAAATATTTAGATGCTAAATATTTAGATTAATCGTTCTTTCCGTGTATATATCTATATTGCCAATAATAGATTAATCAAATTAATTAACCGTTAAGACTTCTTTTGAGAATTGCGATAAAGCACGACATAGAATTCGCTATAATGCTGTTATGCGGTAATGTCGCTTCATTTAAATGGTTCTGCGTGAATGGCAGATTTCCCAAAAGCCGGAATTTCCTGCCAATCAAGTAAAATCCCCTTTCATATCCCGTCTCTCGAATCGGCGTATAACGTGGTATACAGCGTATACAGCGTCTCGAAAAGGCAACGAGGCTTTGATTTACTCTCTCGTCCCCCATTCAAGACGACGTTACGGCAGCGCGTTTTCTCCTTAAATGGGCGCCCAACGTCTGACAAGCGACATTAGAGTTCTCGGTCAAAGCCAAAGTCACATGGCGAGGGTCTCCATCCTTGATGTTTTCCTTGAGGAGACACTTTCTGCACCGCGAAAGATTGGAGGAAAAAGGAGGTTCGAGATAAATACTCCGAGAGATTCTCTTTTATGTCGTCTCTCTCTCTCTTTTTCTCGCTGTATAGATCGTCCCAATAATAAGAACAAACTGGATGATGCGCGTAATATGTGATCCCGTTGGGTAACCGGACTGATATGTTCGACGGATTCGATTAGAAAGGTGTTGTACGCTCGCATAGTTACGCTTATTATTTGAAGGTCGCGTTACATCGCATTTGCGATGCAATTCTATTTAAACATGTTCCATAAAACTACATCGTTCTCGATATCTTGACGAGAAGCGCGCTTCGCAAAATGTTCCACATAATATGTCGATTATTTGGAATGTTATTTAGTATCGTGGAATGTAATTTGATCGTACGGGCTTGCACGTTAAATATATCCACAATATCGGCGAAAAGTTGTAACAGCAAAATTGTGAACGTTATGAGAAATTTCAATTTAATTGTTAAATTTAAGATATGAGAGAGCTCGATAATATCGAATGCGATTTAAAGATGTACAGTAATTAAGATTCATAATTATACTCAAATTATTGTAACATTGATGTACGCACAGTAATTATAAATATTGATAAGAGAGAATAATATAGAATATTCCACATCCAGTGAAAAATTTAAACGATGGAATCGTTCTTTTAACTTAGTTTTTTTAAGTTGAAATGAAAATACCTTTGAGGAAAATAAAAATTTGATTTCAAGAAATGACGTTACTAGCTTTTTTAAGTAAATAAATTATTTGTTAAATTTAAACAAATAATTTTTAATTCGAAGAAAGTACTAACAAAAATATTGTGAAAAATATTTAGTTCTGATTAAAAAAATATATATTTCTTTCATTTAAAAAAAGATTTGCGTTATACGACCAAACTCTTTCTTTAATTCTAACAAAAGGAATAATCAAAAAATTTCTTCAAATATAAAAAAAACTTTTCTTCAACCATATAAAAATGCACAAATTTCTTTGATTCAAATTTTTTTTTAATTGAAATTTTTCTCCGGTCGCATATTTATCTTCATGACAGTGCTAAGACCAGTCGATACGTTCGCACCTGTACGTGTTTTATAGTATCATGAAATATTCTACCATTTCTTTATAATTTGTACATAATAACAGCCGCAATTTAATTCTTATGTTACATTTTATGTATCGGGCTTCGAATAGTATTCGATTATTCGTACCGAGCATAATTTATACGGGAGCATACACGAAATTTCTGAGCAACCCTCGTGCACGCGAAAATCCGATATTTTGAATTATTGAAATAGTAGACTGAAATAGTATATTGAAATAGTATCAGATTGTTTCGATGCTACACGAACACAAAAAAAAAAATCACGGGAAAAAAAAGGAACGAAAAAAAGTATGTGTAACTGAACGCGCGAAACATTTTGCATTTATCGCATATTTGCATCGCAGCGAACGCTACAAGCGTGAACGGCCCGTTCGCCGTGAACCTGCCGCGGTATTCAGCGTGCTTCAAAATTGCATCGTAGCGCATTCCGTGTTTCGATGATTTTCGATCGAAGGCCATCGGAGCGATGCACGCGTCGCCGCGAACACAACGGCGAGCGGTTTCTCGCGTGCTTTCCGCGAGACAATAAGCGCGAGAGGGGAGGATAGAGGAGGGGGGACGTTGTTTCGCAATAAAAAGTATCCAGCTTACCGTTATCGCCGCTGGAATTCCTACCTTTATACGCGACGTGACTTCGCGTATCGCGATACATTCGCTACATTCGCGTCGCCGTAATGGGATACGCAATGCGTGCGTCTGAGAATTAGAAATGCCTGAGCACGCAAGAACTTTAAAGGAGGAGGACACCGATTTCCCGGTAGATCTTCTCGCGACGTAACAACAAAAACGCGTTATTGATTCGATCGATTCTGGCGTGGAAATTGTTGACGTGTCCATTCCTACGGCGAGCAATCCAATTAATGAATCAACGACTGAAAGAATGTCGACATCGATGACTCGATATAAATCTAATGTTACGTTATTTCAAATAATTGTTACACGCTATTCATTTTAATTCGTTGTTCTCGAGTGATCTCTGCGTGAATGTAGGAGTTTTTACATTGTCAAATTATTGGATCGCTGCGCATGAAGAGTCGGATTTCTCGAGAGGATAACATTCACAGGATTTATAAGAAATAGTTGAAAATCGTAGCTGATACGATTAAATATGTCATCAAATAATATCTCGTCAGAAGAGCACTCGCACGGTGCGCTGCACGAGGTATCGCGCTCTTTGAGTCGAGAAAAAGAGAAAAAGCGAGAATATCGACGAAAGAGATTGTGGGTCAGCAATACTCGCCGCTACGTTCCACTTTCTCCTTTCTTTGGTTTTCGTAGACGGAAGGTCCACGACCTCATAACCGGTTTCAGTTATGACTATTATTTCGACGGAAATTGTAAAAGCTTCCGTTTCTGTTTGATACAACCGCGGTAGAGCGCCCATTCCAAAAATAATATTATGAGAAATCCACGAAACTAATACTTCGGTCGAAAGTAAATAGAGCACGAGGGGATAACGTGGCACCAATTTTTATTTTGCTGAACAATTTTGTTAATAATCGATATTTTATTATTGAAATTTATCTAACGTTAAATAACATCTTGTTTTTTTTTTCAAAGTTCTTATTAAATTAATACTTCCAAAGTCTGTTAAACATGTTCTCATTTTTCAAATGTATGTAGTACAACGAAAAGACACGGATGAAAGACACGAGCGACAATGATCTCCGGCCTACAGCTACACGGTCAGCGGTGCCAATTTGTAAGAACGAATGGTTAAACGCAGATCACGATAGGAAAAACATCCCGGTGCCCTGGTGGAATCTGCGTAATCGATTCTTCATGCAAATGAGAGCCGCTGCGCGCCATTACAACGCGGAGAAGCCGGACTCGCACGGGTGTACGCACTAATCGATTCTCGCGATCGGAACGAGACGAGAGAAGCGGAGCTTTGCGAGGGATTACTACGATTATCCGAATAATTACCCCTTGAGCTTCGGGGACGGGGCGGCAAATAAAGCCAGCCCTGATCGTCGACCAAATTCGTATTCCATCTGCGCGTTCGGTTATACTGGCTGACGTTTGTATGGATAATCAACATCGTGTCGCGTTCCTTCGTAAGTCGAAAGCTCTATCAGTCAATATTAACCGATCAATAAGTAAAAAAACAATTAATAAGTACAATTGAGCGAAACAATAACAGTGCATTACGTTAAAAAAAAAAAAAAAATCCAAGCAGATTGCTTTTTATACTCAGATTTTCAATTCTGCGCAATCATTATTCTTCTCGTTACTTTTTGATGTGTCAACGCTCATTCAACGCGAAGATCCGGTTAGTTTTCAATTTCGTTTAATCCGAGTCGCGTCGCTTCCGATTCATACCAATGGACGTTAATAACAGAAGCGAAATGGCTGATCGCCACGCTCCGATAAATAGTGAATTGTTCGTTTTTTCCGTTTATGTGACTATTAGATATAGTTTATTGTGGAGAATTCCAGCAATGTTCCGGATGCCCGCGTTATCTTCTGGAAAATCGCGAATGGCAGACAGATGGAATTGAGAGGAAAGAGAGAGACACAAAGCATATAAAAACAGAACTTATGAGAAGAAAATTGTAATAATATCGACAGATTCAGATTTTCGTGTTAAAGACGCGGAAACGATCTATAACAAATACGTTTATTACAACGCGACGGATGATATAATTAAGGGACGTAGAAAAAAAATTACAAGTTCTAAATGTTAATTTTAAATATTAGTTTTATATAATTTATCTAAAAAATAATGTAACACGCAAAGCCACAAAATAAATTTGCACTCTTGATACACTTGCATATCGAAGAGAAATAGATAACGCTAAAGGTACGTCTCTGCAGTATTCATCATTTTGCCACACCCGCGGTATCGAAGACCTATCGTGAAATTACCGTAAATATATCGCTTTCTGAGAGCGAGAGAGAGAGAGAGCCCTCTCGAGAGGCAAGAAGCGGCGGTGAAAAAATTAACAAGGCATTAATAAAGACTCACCGAGCGCCTTGCAGTTTGCACCATGAAGGGAATCCCCGGCAAGCTGAATGATGGCCATAAGAATATCGCCCATCATCAGGCAGGCGACATGATGAGTCTGGCAACGCCAGTGCAGCACGTGATGAGATGCAGGTAGTAAGCAACCGGCCGCCAGGGTGGCGGCCAGGAAAACAGCGCTAATGATGAAGCCCACGGGATAAAGGGTGAATCTGATGTCCGTCGCTTTCACCGCAGGTCTGAAAAAATTCCAGCAGATTAGGGCACTACTTTGGGCGCCAGTCCTTATCTAAATCTCTTTGCGACGTAAAAAGCACAAAAATCTAAAAACTCATTCATCTAAAAGTCACATAAAACGTAATGAGTCGATTATGTGATCGACGAAAGATAGAAAAGTATCCTGTTTTAATTCCTTTTTCTTTTTGGTTTTAAATCTTTAATATTTATTCACAGAATCACATCATACAATTAATATATTAAATTATTATAATAGATATATTAGACTGGATCAATAAGATTTACGTGAATAAAAAGAAATATATATCAGTCTTTTAATTTGAGTTACTACGATATTGTGTTTAATAAAATACAAAACACATTAATGGAAGGCCTAAATAAACACGTAATTTATATCTGCAACAATAACGTCAAATTTCAAATCCAAACAATGTACAATTTATTAATATCATGTGACGGCAATAACGCAAAACAAATAGCGTAAAAAGAAATAATAGTAATTTGCCATTGCGTAGACGTACGTACTTTTATCATAAAAATTTCTCTTTTCTCTATTTCAACAGTTTAAATCCTTTTTTTTTACATGGTAGCGAAAAAGAAGGTTAGCATACATTTAACATGCAAATTCCAATGTCGGTCCTGTCGATATTTTCCACTACGGACAAAAAGTCGCGAAAGAAAAAGACGAAATATGGCGCTATTTCTCGTTATTTCTCGCGCTGGGCGGATTAATTAAATTCAGGCAGTTTTATCGGCGTCACATCGGCAATTGACCGATTGGCTTACTGCCAACAGTGGGCAGTGAGCCAGATATTCGATCGATTATAACGGAAATAATACCGCGTTATCGGCAATCGTTACGTCCGTTTTTAATTAAGATTCCTGGAAGATTTGGGCGAAACAGTTTTTCATTACGACTAATGGTATCACGATGCGACCGCATTCAGGACAGACGGATTTCCGTTTTCAAAATCGTTTACGGTTTTAAATCGCCTCGATCTTACACACACACACACGTACCTAGTGCGAGTGAAAGTCACAGGGAAAGCAATTCCAAGATCTCCAGAGATTTGACTCAGTGTTTACTGAAAACTTTTACTAGGATTAAAGTCTACATGCGTCACAAATGTTATTTAATTCTTGAACGGCACATTATCCGTTTCACGGAAACGACTGGGTGTGGCATATCCAATTCAACTTTGATTGCTCTTACAACTTTTATAAATATGAATATACAGTATTAAATTTTTTTCAATCAAATACCCAGATATTAAGGGATATCACAGATGTATATATCTTTATTAATAGAGGCACAAAAAGAAAAATATTTTGTTGGAAAAATTAAGATGAAAGGCTACTTTTTAAGTAATATTTCTAAGACTAGAAACTTTGAATTTAAAAAAAGAAAATACGCTACAGTCGTATCTTTCCGTTAAAAATAATTTACATTTATTTAATTTGTTTTAAAAGGAATATATAATAACTATGTTATAGTTGTGACAGTAAACTAGAAACTTTGAATTTAAAGAAAAATATTATGCTAATTATACCTTTCCAAAACAAACGGTACATTTGATATGGCATATTCAACGAACTTTGGATCGTTATTATTGGAAGATTATTCACTCATTAATGCTAAAAAAAATGATATCTTGAAAGGGATGGAGAAATTTCAACGGTGGGATATTGAGTAAATTTCAAATATTATTTGTGGACGTCAATCATCAAATGTTATTTATGGAATCAATATACCATATCTCACACACATACACACCCAAATCTACACTTGATTTTAATAATTTTATTATAACAAATTATTGTTATTATTCCAAACAAGAACTCACAGTAACAGAAATTTTTATTAACTAACTAATACGCGACTTACATTTATTCCTTTAAGTTGGGGAATACAAAATTGAGATGAAATACTCGGAAATTTACTTACTCCTTCTTGAAATAGTTTTTCTCTCTTTATTGCTTATTTAATACTTGTTTATGGTAACGTAAATAAAACTTTGGGAAGAGTACTTATGTTATACAAGAGGTATTTTGCGCGATTGTTTCCATTTCCATTGTTTCTTTCACTATAAGTATATAAACGGAACGCGATGCTAAGTTGCCTCTTGTGCCAACAAGCCTCAGTCTCACTTTAATTGTTGAACGTTGATTTGTACGCAATTTGAGTTATTTTTCCATCATTTTTATGTCCCAATTAAAACAATAGCGTTATACAATTTAAAACAATTTATAAAAATTTGATAAAAATTAAATTTTTTATTTATCAGATTCATACATATTGTTAAAATAATAAATTTCGATATCCATGAAAGTTAAAAATAGCTATTGCAAAAAATAGACAATAGGTGTTTACGATAATAGAATAAAATCACGGAGCTAAAGCTTTTTTTTCTTTTTAAAAAAATTGTGAAAATTGCGCTTTGTTTCCAACTTGTAAAATAACAATAATAATTTTTGCTTTGAAATCCGTTCGATTATATCGCGTTCCAAGTGCAACACGTGTATTTAACACACGTATCGTCAAAGATTGATTTTATCCAATTTTGAGGAAAGTTGCGATAACTCGTCGACTCTATCCGCGAAGCATTCACGATGGAAAAAAAAAAAAAAAATCCATCGTGTTTCGACCACGTTTTGTTCCATTGATTGCCGTTCGCTGAAGTAGTTGGCGAGTAAATTTTTCACGGGAAACAAAATACTGTGCGTCAGCCGACCCCGTATGCACACGTACAGAGCGCAAATATTGTAGAATACGAACGGAGTAACTTTCTACAAAATCGATCCTGCATTGGGCGCAAATGCGCGGCGGTAATCGCATTTTCGACGTTACTTTACGCACCTAGCGGCGATTAAACTTTTGCCATAAATTTTCCCGGCAATTTTCGTTAAACACCGCGCCGGCGACACTTTGAATCCGGGAGATAAACACGGTTCATTGGTACACTATCCCCAGTAGCGACACATCCTAGCCGGGAGTTCTCGCTGTATATGTAACTACGTAACACTACATGACACTGTGCCGTCTGTACCGAAACTCTCGGATCTTACTATCATGCCAGCGATGTCCTGCCTGTCTGCCCGTCAATCCATCACGGCTCGTCCTTAACGGGACGCACGTGTCTCGGCGAATGAGATCTTCTAACCGTATCTTACGTTACGTGACGTACATCTGCCGTAAATCACCTGACGTTTAGCACGTTGGATTGTTAATGCGAAAACGTCTGCGTGTCGCCATGGCTTTTGACAACACGTTTGCATAAAGACCCGTGACAATTTCCCGTTTCTTTTTATAAGGAGAAAAATTCTAGACGATATCTTGAAGATCTATCAAAGAAATAAATGTCTTTTTACGCAGCGAAGATGTAGAAGCGTCCGCATTTCTCATATATCCTCGAGTTAGATTCAATTATCGCAGAATTAGCTCTTAAAACGTATGTCGGAACTTTAGAAAGGAATGATCAGAACTGCTTCGATTATAATGAAATTCTGAGAAAAAGCGGGACGAGGAAATACAACTCTCACGCAGATACGACAATGTCATTTATCTTACGCAACATTCTCGAGTAGAGGCGTTTACATCGCTCATCGCTCTGGTGCGTGGAAACGCGGTGTGGCTAGTTGTGAGAACGTTTTAATGGAATGCCGGTGACGTGAGATCTCGGACACACGCGACCTAGAAAATACATGGGGCGAGGAGCAATGAAAGTGAGGCGGCCCGGAACATTTTCCCCCGACGTACACGTCCCGAGGAACGACGTAGAAACGGCACCCGTTTATCCCCTCGCTCACAGGCAGCCACCTAATGCCGAACGCACAATTAAGTCGTGCGATAAATTCAGATCGGAGCAGGCGATACTTAACGGGGCAAAAAGTCGGATCGTGCTCGGAGTGCCTTAAAGTGGGTCGGACGACTTGACCGCCGGAACCGGCCGCGAGTCGACTTCATTCTTCATTACGCGGGACGAATGAACGATGATCGAGCGAATAAGAAGAACAGAGGATTGGCTTTGCATAATTGAGGGATCGATATTCAACTTCCTGCGATTTACGCGTGCGCCTGATATCGAGTTATCAGTCGTATATAACGGCACGCTTATGGAATATATTAAATTAATAGCGCGACGTATTAGGGGAAAAAAAATTAATATGCTTATTGCTAATTAAAAAAAAAAAAGAATCTACTTCAGTATACTGAGAGACAAAATTTCTTTAATAAAAAAAAATTTTCTTAAACTCATATTTTGATGCATTTATTTGTTTTGTTTAAGTAAAAATATTTATTTTTAAGTGAATAGACATATTACCTTAAGTATATAATTTTTATATTTCTTTTTACATTTAAATAATGGTTTTATAAATAAAATAATAACATTATTGAACTTAATTAAATTGTTTCCCTAAAAATTAAAGAATCTGATTATCTCAAATATAAAAATTGTCTAACGATAAAAATTATTTCGTCATTTTATTTACATAAATATTTCAATTAAATAAAAATTTTTAACTGCAAGTAAATAAGCTACCGAGTAAATAATTTTTTTGTGTTAAGTAAAATTTTTTTGTTACAAGATATCTTTTTCTCTCACAATCAGTGTAATTTTGTCAATTTACATTTTTATTAGATCTATGAGAAAGCAAAATAATATGCTAATTTTGTTAAATTCAGACAGGATCGATATATTTACACGTAAATGAATAATAATAAAATAATTAAATCATGTTGCAACATTAAATGCTAACAGTACTTTCGAAAGCTGAGATATTAAGAGTAAAGATTAATGAAAGATAAGGATTCTTCAACTACCTAAAGCTTCTACCTGTTTGAATGTTCCTTTTATCCCTGTACAAGTTTTATTTCAGATAACGTGGCGATTGCCAGGCAGCAACGTGATGTTATCTTTAACGGCGCCGAGGAATTTTTCTCGTTTTTATCGTTTGTAAATTAGCTTTTGTAACGTGGCATACGGAGTTGCGAGTTTGCTCTCCGTACCAAAGATCCGGGTTCAAATTCATACAGAGCGGAGTGTAACTTAAGATCGATTTTTAATCGATTTTAGAAACGATTGCCACCTCTCGGAAGATAAAAGCAAATCACCGAGAGTAACTTTGCCCAGGAAAATCTCTTCTGCTAAGCCGTTCGGAGCCGGCGTTAAACTGCAGGTCCCATACATCTACGGATATGCAGAAGAGATCGTCTACGCGCTAGGGCACGCGAGAAAGATCTTAATTTCGCACTGACCTTTGCGGTGCGTGCTCCGGACAGGCGAACACCTTGGAGATCTGGTTGAGCTCCTTAATCCTCTCGACGCAGAACTGGCCGCTAGGTAAAACGACTCCGTTCACCTCCAGGCTGCCGTCGGGCTGCAGCGCAGCGTCCATCGCGTTTCCAACAATCGTGAAATTGTCGGATTTTGGACAGGTTGGAAATCCGGTCACGATCTCGATGGCGGACGACGTATTTGGTAGCAGGGGTGGTGCGTCCACATTCTCTTTTATAAATACGCAAGTATTTCTGCAAACACAAAGAGAGAATTTGTTACGAAGCCGCTTGTTAAAATACAAAACGGTAGAGGCCATAATTGTGGCCAACCGTAAAATTGTTTTTCGCATTGCATCCAAGGGTTTCTTTCATGTTCCGCAGACCAAAATATTATGTTTAATAATTAAAAAAATATTAATAGTACTATAAAAGAGCCGCGTTTTGATCCTTTTAAAAGAACCTGATTTTTTTGCGATACACGATTTAATTATAAAACTAGTATGACATTACCAAGTGATTCATATATTTTGTTGCACACGCTAAAATTCGTTGGGAAACTGACCGGGGCGCGGCGCAGGATCAACATTCTCGAATAAAAACTGAATGAGTTTCGTAAGCGTCAAGGTCGTCCTACGTGCATTTAACGCGTTTTACTGAACCGACATCCGATAAATAAACAAGTAGCTACCCAATGATCGAGTCGAAGGCTTACGAAATCCATTACTGTTTCGTCGGAAAGGTAACTCATCAGTTAAAGCATTTACTACATAACGCGTCTGGATAAGAGACTAAAAAGTTATTGACCAGTAGATAAGAAACTATTTTCGATATTACACAGTTAGTGACACGGAATACTTATATGTTACGCTTCAGCTTGAATTTGTTTTTAGAGTAAAATAATTTAAGTAATTATTCGATATCGATTTGGCAAATCCACTTCTATTTATGCGGTTAGTCAGTTTTATAAGTATCGAATTTTATGTTTTGTACTGTAGGTCGATTTCATTTATTATTTTACAATTAGAAAATTGTATGTCGAATTTTGTTCGGGTTAATTGATAATTAGATATTTCGTTTGGCTTTTGAATTCTTAGACGATGTTTAGATTGATTTTGAAATTCTTATAACTTTTAAAAATAAGAAAAATTGATGTTGGTTAAAAATATCTGGTAGTTTATTTAGAAAAAGTATAGTAATGTGGCGCCCGATTACATTTCATTCAATAATTTTATTAATAATCAATATTTCATATTGAAACTTAAATGACTATATTCAAATGTTCAATAGAGTCAAAGTTATGAAATATTTTATTACTTGGAACGTGATTTATAAAAACGACATTACGTAATGAATGAAAAAAAAAAAAACAATCCCAAAAATAACAAATTGATTTTGTTTAAAGGACACTGTATTTGATTACAAAATTATATATTTTTTTATTTTCTATCGTTTAAAATTTTTGTGTATTCAGAAACATTAGAGATATTATTTTATCCTCGCTTTACATTAAACAACAAAGATAACGATGTCTCTAATATTTCTCAACACAGCCTTCTTTCTTCGATAAATAAAGTGACAGATCTTTATCGAAGAAATATTTCGATAAAAATTTTTCAGAAGTAGCCATAAAAGTAAAATGCTATGCTATTGAATAATTCTGTTTATAGATGAATAAAAAGTTAAACAAACAAAAAACAAAATAAACAAAAAACACTCGAGTGTACATACGCATTGTCCACGATATTTACATTCCCTTATGTTTTCTGCTTCAAATGAAAACAACACGATAAATACTAATAAAAATTCCGATCTATTCGTTGGAAATATTTGTATAATTTTAAACGATCATCGTTAACGTGTCTAGATAGTTTCTAATTCACAGCGACAACTTTATATTGGAGGATAAGTGCACAGAATTCTTAATAACTTTAATAATAATTTTTGTTATTAACATTGTTTAAATTAAAGCATTTGTGTTTGATGGACCAGAGGAACAATAAAGAAGGAACGTCCGGTCACATTAATCGTTGCAATGCATTTTTTAATAAAAATTACTTTTTTCTCAACGCGGAGGTATCTAAGAACAAAAGAAAGAACAGTTCGAAGTTTGAACATGGGTGCCCCTAACCTAACCTAACCTAACAACCTTCGTGTCACTTGGTTCCGCAAGGTCGGCCAGCGAAGTCAGTTACGCATGAAGAAACCTGTTGTAAGAGGCTTACCCGTGTTCATGGAAACTGGCGTGCTCGCCACAGCACCGTCGCACTCGCGGTTTCATGGACGGGGCGGGATGATCGCCCGCCAATTTCTTCGGCATGCACACGAGCAGGGCATTCGAATCGGCGCAATAGTGGCTGGGCGGGAAGGAGTCGGTGTTGCTGATCTCGAGCACCGCACTCCCGTTGTCGAGCAGAATGAACGGGTTAGCCTTCCGGTAAGGCACGTGCGTCAGCTCGGAACGGTCGTCGCATACCGGGCGCCGCTCCTCGACGACGTTCCATTCGTCGGGCAGTACCACGTCGAGTGTCTGATGCGTTAGCGAGAAGATCAAGGGCTGCCACTCGTCCGACGTTGGCTCGCAGCGCGGTAACGTGCCGCTGTTCACGTCGTTGTCCAGTTCCTCGCCGTATCGGCAACACTTGAGGATCGTCAGCTTCGACTTGGCCAGGCCGCTCGGCTCCGAGACGACGACCGTCGTCGCGATTGCCGCGACGAGCGCGAGCGCGAACGCTCCTCTCATGGCTCTTCCCGGTCTCGAAGATCTGCGCGGCTGGTGCGTTCTCGCTAGTCGTCTCCCGTCTCGTCTTTCAACTTCACGCAGAAGACTCGGAATCTTCACTGGCCACGGTGGGACAGCGGAACGTTCCCCGATCGTTCGAAATCGCGCGAATACACCGGCGCACTCGGACCGATCAGATCGTCGTCATCTCGCGACGCGAACCGAAGCGACGAACTCGAAGGGCAGTGAATCGAAATCCTAGTAATATAGGCTAGTAGTAATATATCGCGTCGTCGAATTACGATTGCGTGATCGCAAGAGAAAACGAGTCGTCCAGCGCAGCGCGCTTCGCTCAGGGCGCTCGTCGAACGTGACCCTCCCGCTCGGAGGCTTCGGCGTTACTGAAGCTGACTGAGGCGGCCGACCACGCGGCAGTCGCGGCACGCGGACTCGGCTCGCCGATCCACCGACGGCAGCGTGACTCCGGTGTGCGCGCGCAGCCGCGCGCCACGCTCCCGCCCTTATTCAACCACCACCGCGCGCGCGCGCGCTTCCTCCTTTCCTCGGCGGCGACCTTCACTCGCGTCGCGCCGAGCAAGGGGGCGAGAATTCGCGACCACGTGCCTGCTCCCCGCCGCCACCACCACCACCGCCACCACCGCCACCACCACCACCGCCGCCGCCACCGGAAGTGCAACGGTAACGCGCGTCACGCGCTATCCCGTTTGCGGCGCGGCGTGGCGCAACGGCCGAGTTGTGTTATAAGCGAACGTCGCACGCGAATCGAGGGAAGAGGGGAAGCTAGTTGAACCTTGCATTGACTTTGTCGAAATCCCTTTAGCGCGAGATAAAACGATAAATCTGGTTTATCGAATGTCTATCGATTTTTATCGAGGGGAAGACTGACCGCTTGAAAGTCCAAGCGATACGCGGCTTAGCGATACGCATGATTATATTTTCCTCGTTTATAAATAGTTCGCTAAAGATATTTTACAAGCACACGACATTCCTGAAATACATATGTGAATATTAAATTATTAAAAATGAAAATATTATTGCTATGAATAATCCGAGAATATTATTTAATATTTTTTAATACGGAAACATTTATGTTATATATTCACTTTACGTAATATTTTTGATATGTTATTTTAATATTTGTGAAATATAAAATTATATTAATAATAAATGTTTAAATTCTATTTTTTGTGTGGTACATTTTATATATTCTATTTTTCGCATAAACTTTATTTCGCTTTAATAAAAAACACATTTACAGTGTAATATATTTAATATTATTCAATATTATATTAATTAAAATATTATATTTAACATTTTAAGAATATACCTAGAATATTCCTTAATATTAAATAATATTACGCGCGTTTGTAGGATATCAAAACTATATATTATTTATCTTCAATAAATGATCTATAATAAAGCGTTGTCAATATGAAATTTGAAATATTCAGGACCGGCATTTCAGATATTACGATTTTTGTAAGTGCAACATAACGATTAATAACCTAGAATCAATAAAAATTCGTTAACAGTACAACAATAGTACGAGGATGTAGTACCGCTTAATATTCAATATTAATACATATAGTTTTTTTAGAAATTAAAATAACAATTTGTGAGCGAATAGACAAATAACATAAAAGTAATGTAGTTTTATAACATAAAGTCTAAAGTAAATGTATAAGATATATTATTAATGTTAAATTTACTGAAGAAATATATTTCCAATTATATATGTCGAGATGTTACATTTTTGTGTTAACTTTTTATATAATATTTACATAATTTTACTTTCTAACATATTCTTGTGTTAAATTAATTTGAATTTCAATGGACCACTTGGGACATACGATAAATCAAATTCAACACAAATTTTCCAACTACACGGAAAAAAATGACTTAGAAGTGGTAACTAAATATCAGTAGCTAGTTCGATATTTTCTATCAGTGCTAACAATTGACTATTAAAGATAAAATATATTTGCTGCGAAATACAGTTTTATTAGCTAAAATAACATGTGTGTTTTAACACGTGTAGCTAAAAAAGTGGCAGCTATTCCAATATCTTAGTCCCGGACTACAATTAATGTTGCAAGCCTTAAATCGTAAAAATTGACCATGGTCGATTATTTTCCTCATATTCAACTATGATTGGTCAATTTCTTACGGCTTAAGGCTTACTACACCTGTTGTAGTCCGGGACTTAGGAGCGTGAAAATATATACGCATTTGCTAAACATTATTTGATTCTAGCAGCGAATATTTCTTGCTGTAACTGCTAATTTTAATAACTAATAAATTTAGCTTTGGCAGCAACGATATTAGCTGTCCCTATTTTAAAGACACATCTTAGTTGCTACAACTAAATTTTAGCTTTGTTGGCTAATTTTTTCTCTGCGTGTATATATAGAAAAACGGTTTCATTTTTCAACTAAATTATTTACTTTTATTGGAAGGGTCTTTTTTTGATATGTACATCACTAATATGCATATCACTGATACGTTTGCCATTCATAACACGTCATACAAAAAAATAAATTCTTAATTCACGTATATTTTTATTCTTGAATGCTATTTGTTTTTATGTAAGTATGAAATGCTCTCTTCAATTAAGAATTCATTTTTTTGTGTGATAGAATAACTAATTTGTAAAAACTATTGATATTGCTTTTTGTTACTTTTAACTAATTTACCGAATTAAATATGTTTTTATAATAAAAATTTTACGTCATTTAATTTTTATATCTATTATATGACCTAAAAAGATCAAGTAAAGTTGAAACATACATGTATCGTAATTTAGATGTATTTGTTGATTTAAATCATAATTAATATTTAAATTACTGTTGAATTAAACGCAGTATCTTTGCCCTATTGCTCGTTGTGGCCGTTTAAACCAGAATTAATCAACAAATTACAGCGTAAAGTGTTCAAACGCAAACGCAAATCGCGAATCAAAACGAAATGTCTTAAACACTCGTGTGTTTCCAAACATTTCTAAATCGCAACGTGTTGGCGATCATTTTCGCCGAAGGCGATAACTCTGCGAGATACTCATCTCTAATGAACGAACGCGAATATTGGTGTATACATTGGTACATTCTGGTAATCTTTACTTATCCGCACGGAGGTTTCTCGAGAAGGTAACGGTCGAAAATATACAACTCGCGAAGTGAATCGGGACGATCTGAAACATGCACTTCGCGGCATGACTAAGCGCAGATCTTACAAGATATTTCCGAGAAGCGTTTACGGTCGGTAGAGATTCGTGAGAAAATATACAAGCGCGTGTCCTCGTCCGCTAGCTCGATAGAGCAAACGTCATCCCGGACGTAACGGGCGATGTGGTATCGAGGCGTTCTCCCGTTCAGATAGTACGTACCGGCAACGAAGCTTCCTGGATCGTTTAACTCACCTGATGGCAGGCACGACCTGCTTCTTCGGCGAAACGAGCGGATAACTCCTCGATCGCGCGCTGAAGGTCGACGACGATTACGACCGGGGAATCAGCGCAACAGCAACCAAGATCGACTCCGTAAAACACGCACAGTACGAGTGCGACCGATGGAATATGGTCTCGTGTGGGAAATGATACCGCTCGTTGCTCGTAATTTACACTCGTAACTTGGGCGTAAATCGACCGTGCTGCATCACGATTCCGTGAAGATGTTCTAGGAAACGTGCTTACACCATTTTCTAAAATTAATGACTTGGACGTCAAACTGTGTAAGACAATGCTCGTGTCTTATACAGAATGGATATACGCACAAAGTCATAAATGTCTCGAACTATTCGCATATCGCAACATTTTCGAGGCGTGTCATTCTCTGTCTAAATTCTAAATCTCTTGATTATTTGAGACGCTGTTTCGAAACAGCTGGAGGTAATATTTTGTAGTTGATATATCAATATTTGGGATATAACGATAATAAAATCATTAATATATAATTAATGTAAATATCACTTATTGTTAGTTTCTTTGAGTTGAAGTAAAATATCTTTGAGGAAAATAAAAATTTATTTGATTTCAAGAAATGATGTCATTAATCGTTTTGCTTTTTTGAAATATATAAATGATATATTTGTTCAAATTATTTATTTAATTTAAACAAGTAATTTTTTAATTCAAAGAAAATACCGACAGAAATGTAAGAAATAATTTACTTGTTCTGGTTTTTCGCGGCATATGCTCCGAATATGCTCCTGATACGGATTCCAGAGTTAAAGCATTTATGACTTTGTGTGTACTTAAAATCAGCGTTTTACAAAAAGGCTTTTCAAACAATATCCTTTCGCTTATTGTGTAACCACAGTTTTTGTCCACTTTTCTCCGAGAGAGCCGGCAAAAAGCGACCGTCCAAGTCGACCGAAAATGCTTTAAAAAGTTCCAAGCGGGTAATGCCGACGGGACGCCGGCAATTAAACTTTTTCGCCATCTCGCGACAGAGAAAATTGGAAATTTGTGTCCCCGTTACGGCCGCCTACCTAGGCGTCTGCAAAATTTTATCAATTAAAATATCGTTAACGTCCGCGTCGCCTAGTCCAAACGAGCTCGTTAAAACGTTTCCGCGTTCGCGCAGGATAACTGCCTAGGTGAGTTCTTTCTTGTTCTAGCTTGGAACTTCCGCCGGAGAGACTTGAGCGAGTTTAGCTCCGATTTTTTTTTTGTCGCGACCGAGATAGATGTAAAACTCGCGATTTGAAACATCGTATTTCGAACTGCAGCGTTATATAAAATTAAAATCACGTTTTTATTGAAATGAAAATGTTTTATATTACCAGGGAAATGGATATTTGATTGTAATTAAAGTGAAATGGGAATGCAAAATATCTTACAAAAATTCCAAGACAATTAAAGAATAATAACTTTAGTAATGATTCAGATTTGTTTTAGATTTATTTGATTTATATGAAATTAAAATAATATTAAAAAATATATTATCTATTAATTTAAAGTAGTATTTTAATTATTACTGTATGTAGTATACGAGTATTACGCATGCTGAATTTAGAATACTAGACAAAACAGGCGCGCGCTACAAAGCTCTTCATATTACATAATGTCATACAAATTACAAATTTAATATTACGCTATTAACCCCTCAATACACATAGTCAAAATACGCAATCTCCGCGACATGACAGTCACGAAATTAACGCAGCGAGAGCAACCATTTGGCATAGCGAAAAAGCGTTAATAATTTTGATATATTCGATATATTTTTTACATGCCTTTTTTTAGAAAGGGGACTTTAATCGTCCATTCGAATTTAAATAAAGAATTGTATAGAAATTAAAAAAATTATATTTTATTAATGTTTATTTAAAGTATGAATAAAATTCAACGAGCAAATAATTATTTTTTAAAATATTAATTATTTTGATCATTGCCATAATTTTTGTTATACTTGTATTTACAGATTTACAGGATCTGAGAGGAAGAGGAGGCCTGGGAGAGGCATTTAGCCTCGGCGGAGCAATCTTGGGGTAAATATTTCTTACTTTTTTAAAATTAATAGTCTTTCTTTATTCAATCTTGTTTCAATAAATTAAAAAATACTTAAAGGAAGAATCGTACATAATTGTAAAATGGAAATTAAATTTTGTGAAGGTATTTTTCGACTACTGAATATCTAATTGATAGTTAAATTTTAAAATTGGCACGGATTTTTAATTGGATTTACTTCTTCGGAGTCTTTCTTAATACAAAATTTAAATTTTAAAAGTTTAATGTGCCTGTCAGAATTAACTCTTAAAATATTGATTATTTTGAGCGCAATTTTAATTTTTAAATCTTCTATTTGTGTGTTACATCGCAGTTTTGTGGCTGAGTACCTCCGCTCGTTGCGCATCGGGTCGGAAAGCAATTTTTTTTATTATATTTTAAATATCTTGCGCAGGATCAAAGAAAAGAACACTGAAAGAAAAAGTTTGGTAATAACTATCAAATATTAGGTGAAATAAATTTAAATAATTATATATTTGATTAATGTAATAAAAAATAGTTTTATCTTTCTAAATATTTTGTAAACATTACTAAATTGGATAATACTTGCTAAATATTTATAAATGTAAAATTATTTTTAATAATATTAATCAAATGTTTAATTGGCATTATTTCACTCAACATTTAATATAGCTATTACAAACTCTTTTCTTCAGTAGACCCGAACAATTTTGATATATTAATTAGTTGTAGTAAAAAATATTCGTGTATATATACATATATGTTTGTGTGTGTGTGTGTATAAAAAGTTTTAATGTAGAAATAATTTATCTGATACAAAACATAATTATAATTCTGTAAAATTATCGCGCTAAAGTTTTATTAGACTATATCTGATGTTATTGCCTCATTGAATCAATATCAAAACTTCCACTGAAACTTTGGAATAAAGTTAGAAATTATTTCCATAACCGGCAGAGAATATATCAAGAAGCCGGAGCCGTTTTCCAAAATTTCATAGCAACATGCGGGTACAGAGGTTAATAGGATGGCACGTTCAAATTCAGATAGGGGGAAGAGAGCAGGAGGTGGTGGTATCGTGGCGGCACGTAAATCACGGCGATCGTCGGCGTTTCTGCGCGCGTGTGTTCCACATGCGAGTTATAGCGCGCCCGCGCGCGCTCCGACGCGTGAGCGTGCGTTCGTTAATAGGTTTGCACGTGCGTGTCCCTAAACGTAATACCGATTTTATCTGTCCCCCTTGTCTACGCAGGCCGGTCGGTCGGTCAGCCGACTGGCGGACGCGAGGGGTAGAGAGCGCCAGCCAGACAGTTTGATCCAGGGTTACGATCACGGAAGTCGAAGCTGCAAAATCGTCCGGTCGGATTGATCACCGATCGTTAAAAGCGAATGTCGAGCGAAATGTCGCGTATGCGTGAAAAATGAAGCGCCCGTCGATGACGGTGCACGACGCGAGTGACGCGACGCGACGCGACGGCGCGCTTTCGCTATCGGGCCGCGGAAGATAATCGAATCCAGGTAATTTCGTTTCGCTAATGAGAGGGTCACCGCTGTAAAATACTGTGGCGCGTGTACTGTAAACAAACGCGATACAGTAATATTCCGCGGAGGATATTTTATCTGGGCGCCACCTCTCTCTCCGCGGACTAATTGAATATCGGAGTTATCGGTGTTGTTTCGCTTGCGAAGCCTTTCCTCCGAATTACAAAACGTAATGAAACGCGATGCGTATCTCGTCATGCAGTCAGTTAAAATGACATAACATGCGCGAGATATAATGTTCATTATTTATTACTTTTAATTTGTATGACGGCGAATTCGAGCTTTCTCGATACATTTGTACATTAGTTTATGTATTTGTATGCAAAACAGTTTGTCGATAATATATTTGCTTTTTATTGCATTTAATTGATCATATATTAATATTACGCACGCTGAGGCCATACAAGATTTTAGAATTGAAATAGCTTATCTTGATTTACTTTATGCATTTGTATCTGTATTATTGAAATATTTTATACTATAATTCATAATTACAGTACGACAATACATTTTTTCAAATGTAATTGTTTTTTTTTTAAGTATTTATTTCTTTTAAGTAAACTGTACTATTTATTAATTTTATAATTTTAGAAAACGAGATTAAAATATTTATTGAAGTGTTAAGTTTGGAATTAAAAATTCAAATTTTTAATTAAAAAAAAAAATCATTTGCTAGATCTCAATAAATACTTTACTACAGTTTAATAAATCCAATAAAAAATTAAAAAAAATTTTTCAATAAAAATTCATTTTTTAATTTTAATGAAACGGTAAGGTGAAGATTATTTTCGGTTTGATCTTCTTCGGGAAGTATTCGAAATTTCCTACATACCTTTAATAGTAAGTAAATGAAGGAAAGAGTACTTAATTAAATAATTGTGAAGAAACAAAACAATTTACCTCTGACTAGATATTCGTCCAACGGATTCATTTTACAACTGATATACAGACCCGCCAGGAATGGCACGTAAGCATCTAATTGATTCATAGCACACACTGTTATTACATCGTTACGACGCATACGCTGTGCCTTCAACCGTAAAACACATTTCACGCTCCTATTTCTCATCTCTCCAAATGTAATTGTGTGCTTCGTTCCTGCATCAATCTGCAAGACGTGTCGGTCGTATTGCTGTTAAATAATAGAATGTTTGCAGATAAAGTAAATTTTATTTTTTAAATATTTTATCTGATTAATATATATAAAATTCGGATTAGATTTCAATGTGTTCAAAATATAGTTTCCGATGTGTCTTGCGGTCGGTTCATTTGGTTCTTCACCAAATGCACCGGATTTGATTTTGTTTTACCTACTAAAATATTTCTTATTATCTGAAATGGAACATCTTGAACATTGACATCGTTAATATCATCTTCTGTATACTCCTCCATATCATTAGAGTGAATCTTTGTTCACTTGTACGAAGAATGTCGAAAGTAATTTTAAACGAAACTTTATTAAAATTACGTTGCTTTTATTAAAGAGAGCAGACGCTATATCACATACACAGCTATGCGCGACTAAGCTTCAATTTCTCTACCGTTCGTTTACAATCGTAATGTACCATGACCTCGGAAGCAATAGTTAAGCAAAAATATTTCGCTCGGAGACATTCGTTCTCCGAACTTGCGACGGTTCTGAACGGATAAATATACGATGTATAATAAATACAGATAAAGCTGTCGCGCACGCCTGCGTCGCGAAATGTCGATAGAGACATAAGAAAGAGTTACTCATGCGGCACGGTGAGCGATAAGACTTTTCGATTTCGTCGCGATGCCGAAAGTAAGAATCGCTTCCTCGCTTGAGCGGCAGACGGGAAGGGTGACGGATCTCGAAGCTAATCTCGAACCTCGTAACTACGTCGTATCTCCCTGGGGAGGTACGTGGTATTCGATCATACGGACAGGGGAGTCCCGAAGTCGCAAGTCCCCGTGCGCGGGTGAATTGGATTAACACGCTTCCTCTTGACGAAAGAACGGCTCGTCGTCATCGCTTCGGATAATCTTACCGCGATCTCGGGCGAGCCTGCGTACGAGTTGCGCCAGAGTCGCTCGTCGACCTGTCGTGACTTTATCTGCATTGTGCATTCTGTCGCGTGCACTTAAACGCATAACGGGGTTACCGTCCGGTCGTTACGGCACGACAAGCACATTTTTCTAATCGCAATTTGCTCTATCGAATTAATCGTGAAAGATCGCGCCGATAAAACATGCGGTAATACACCACGCTGCCGCGCAATTGAAGATAGTATCTTGGTTGGGTTTACTTGGTGTGTGTGCTACTCGCCCTTTTGATTGAAATAGCTGTATGCTGGCGAACGAGAAAACGGCACACGGAGAATTTTTGAAGATCAGAATTCTCCGCTTTTTGGTTAACAGGCACTACGAGAAGCAATTAATGCAATTAAGCGTGCGGATCGGCAGCATCCTTTGGCTCTTCGAGGAGGGTTAAAATAAGCTTCGTTAGGGTTCCAGGAATAACTTTACCTAATTTAATGATGTACTTTAGACTGAATTCTAATCCCTATAAGCGCTACAATATTATTTAATATTAAATAACATTCCTGAAAGATTATTTAATATTAATGATAAGTGGTTATATGTCCTCTCCTACAGATAATATAGGAATATTATATAATATGAGAAGTAAATAATAATATTTACTTTAATATTTTAAATTATCGGGAATATTATAATTTTTAAATGTAATAATTATATAGTTTATGAATATTTTGTGCATAATAATTCACATTAATTTTTGACCGCAATAATATTCGTAGAACATTTTCATAATATTCCACGGATATTGAAATATACCATGAATATTATATAAAAATGGACATATAACATTAATACAATATTCCCATAATATTAAAATAATATAAAAAATATTGAATAATATTCTCGGAATATTATTTTAATATCATTTTAATTTTTAATAGCATTCATATAATATTCTAGGAATGTTGTAGCGCTTATAGGGATAGAGCGAAAAATGGATTATCATCGAGCTACGGCTTTTGTTAATCCATATTATACCGATATTAATACGACGAAATAAGAAGAAAGCGTGTAAATTAACGAGGGATGAAAGCGTTTACACGCTATATCCAACAGCGCTTAGCAGAGAGTGCTGCTGACTTTCATTTGTATAAAAGTAAGTTACTCCTTCCCTAGAAGTTACTCAAGAAAATCTTGAACCGGATCGTCGGGAGTGGAAATGAGCATTTCTCGCGGAAACTTAGTACTTAAAAAATAATTTTCTCTGAAAACGCCGACTTCTCTCGCCCCCAGCCGTTTTCTGAACGAAGACATTTACGACGGGGGCTCGTAAGATCCCGTAAGATTTCCCGTGCAGCAGCGTCCCGAGTCTGTTTTGGCGCGAAAACTCAATCATAATGGCCTATAAACGGCGGCCATAAAGATCATAACGGTACATTAAGCTCGCTATCGTTGGTGCACTAACGCCGTCGCTGATTCGGTCGAAACTTTTGCGGTATAATCTCTTGCCTACCCGCAGCTTTTCTCCCGCAGCCGCCGAGTTGCCGAAGACGCCTGAAGAAGATTTAAGGCCGCATTACAAACTCTGTCGTGTACATATCTCGGGTATGCTCGGGGCGTGCTACTATGCTAATAATTTATAGCGCGATCGGGATGTCGCTGCATCTAGAGGCGCATATTTGAATTTACAACTCGCCTTCGTACCGAAATTCAGTATAAAAGCGTTCCATATGTTATCATTTTACCAAGCCTTATTTTTTTTTATACGTGCCCACACGTCTCAAAGAATTATATTTAAAATGATAAATATAGGCGCGCGGATGCGTATTTATAATTAAATGAATTTTCTACATTAAGAAAACAATTTTTTTTAATAAAAAAAATACATTTTCTTAAAACCGTATATTTTGATGTAAGCATTTGTTTGTGCTGTTTAAATAAAAAGATTAATTTATTCCTAAGTAAATAGATATACCTTAAGTATATAATTTTGTATTTTTATAGTTTTTACATTTAAATAATGAGTTTACAAATAAGCTAATAATATTATTAAGCTTAATTAAAATTTTTTTTAGATTAGAAAATCTGATTATCTTGAATATAGTGCAACAGTAACTATTTTCTAGAACTGCAAGAAAATATTTCTTAAATAAAAATCTTTTTTTTTTAATTAAGAAATTTTTAACTTGATTGCAAGTAAATAAGCTATTGAGACCCATCAAATAAATAATTTTGTTGCGTGGAATAAAACTTTTTTGTTGTAAAACATTTTTTTCTCTCAGTGTAATTATATTTTTTCGATCACAATTTCATCAACGGGGAATAACAAGAAAAATATTTTTACACTGATAAATGATTATAGAATTGCGAGTATTTATGAGTTTCAAGAAACGTGAAAGTAATATGAAATCTTCTAGATTAAAATAGATGATAAAGCATACCAGAAGTATTTTCGCTAATGAATTGTCGCACGCAATAATATTAGTATGCATCAAAGCAGATTTCCGAGCAAGATTTATCAGAATTCCCGTTTCTTCTTGTACGTCCTCCCTATTGTTGCCTGAAAGAGTTAGCGGCTCTCGTAACGTGTTAAAACCCTTTCGGGGCGCGGCGACGAAATGTTCATCGTATGCGAATGACGGAAAGTAGAAAACAGGTTGGGTCTTTCCTTCTTTCGAGGACGGGTTTTCTCGCGAGGGTCTCTCTGTAAACTCAATTTTCTAACGCGCGAGCGAGATAAGGGTCGATCTCTTCCGCAAGCTCCATCGCCGGCCGTAGCTGGCTGCCACCCTCGTCACTTTGATATCGATGAGGGTAATTTACGCGAACATTGTTGGCGAGGAAGATTGATGCGTCGAGTGCGTGCGAGGGCACCGAGAGGCTCCCGGGGCCCGTTGTACCCCCGTCCTGACATTTCCTATACCACTCTTTCTCTCTCACACTCCCTTCCTTCTACCCATCCTCCATCCTCTCTCTTTCTCTGTCGCTCTTACTGGTTCTGCCTGCAGCATGATGAATTGCATTTCGACACCCAACGGCCCTGCGAACGATTGTCCTGCGAGACTGCCGCGTCATTCGACGTATTATTGCGCGCGTGAAACTGGCGCCTCGCCTCTCTTCCGCGTTATCGCGATCAAATGACGCCGATGGGCGATACTTCGCTCACTTCTTATGACGAGGAAATCGATGACGCTGGCATCAGCAGTTTTTTTTTAATGGAGTGAAATGACGTATAATAGTACTGTTTTATAACAGAATGGATTTCATCGTGTTTGAGTGAAATCGCGATGAGTAAGTTCATTTGCTTCGTCTTGAAAAATTAATGTTTTTGCAAAACTATTTAGCGTAGTGCAAAATTTGTTACTTCCTAACTGTTCGCTAGTAATGTTACTGTGGTTTTACTTACGAATAATTCCGTAAGAATACATAATGAGGAATCCAACCACTTGTTAAATTTTTTAATAATTTTATGTACATATATAAAGAGAGAAACAGAGAGAGAGAGAGAGAGAGAGAGAGAGAGAGAGAGAGGATTCTGAAAGCTTACGATAAAATATTTATGTACAAAAGTTGATGTATAAAAACGTTTTACCTTTGCCGATTTACTTTTGTCTTACTTAATGACTCATTAATGACTTTGTAGAATAATTAGATCTTTTACAACATGGAAAATTACAACTGCACTTTGCATGAGCGAAGGTAAACTAAGAATATAGGCAAACTTCGAGAATATATGATAAGCAGAAATCTTAAATCTAAATTTTGCGAACTTCTCTAAAGTTTTGACAAATATATATTCGATGCAGATAAAGATTAAGGATGTATAGCACATTTCTCAAAACATTAAGAAAATTAGAAAAAAATTACACATTGTTTTATATTGCATTTGAAAGTAGTAAAAAAAATTTGGCAACGATTTTCTATCTGGATAAAAAGTTATTTTAATAAAAAATAGACATGTGCTCTAATGAAAATATAATTAATAATGAAATAAGAAATGATAAAAATCTGAATATGTTTAAGTGTTTTAAATGAAAAGTTTCATTGTGATGCAGAAATTAGTTCTGTAAAATAAATAAAATTTATTTATTTGTTTACAAAATAACTAAACAGATAATCACAATAAAACTTTGCATAAATCATCTTGAATACTTAAAATACTTAATAAAAAATTAAGATTTTTTTAAATGTAAGAAATAATTTAATTTTTAGTAATAAATAGAGTAACTAAACTGTAAAAGTATATTATTAAATAAAAACAATATTATTCGTCCAACTTTTATATGTACGTAGTTCATTTGAAGTGTTAATATTAACACATTTACTTCGTAGGCATTGTATGTTCAACACATCCTTAAAACCGCTAGAAAGACAGAGGAACCTAAACGAAAATTACATTGATGTAGACACTCCGTGTTGCAGAACTATAAGCAAACGACGTGCGTCAGTCTTTCGCGATCGTTCCTGTCTTTATCTGCGATCGCGACGACATTGAAACATCTACGGAGACACGTGTACGTGCGTGCACAATGCACCCTCAGTCGTTTAGATGATGAACAGATACGAGATTATTATTAGACACCGTACGCAAGGAACGAAGCATATTAGCTCGAACCACACGATGTGGTGTGTGTTTTCGCGTGACTACCCAACGTTCTAGCTTTTAATTACCGCGCTTCGATGAAAGCAATGCCACATTTTTAATTTTAATTTTATCGTATCAACGCATCAACCACTCTTTTTTTTTAAAAATCGTCGCATATTAAAATAGCGAAATAACATCTTTCATCTTGAAAAGTAGCAGCATAACGTAAACGCATATACCTTTGCATTTAATTAAAGTGGCAGCGATGTATAATCGAGAAACATTATCAATAATAATTATATATAATTTTCTAATCTGATCGTATATTTCATGGTTGTTTGACATAAATCGTAGAATTGCGTCGTTATTATCGCGATCGACCGTCAAAAATTGAAGATATCGAACGGCATTGTTAACAGCGTAAAGTGCCTCTACTCTCATTTGCCGCAGTTTCGCACATTGTTACATATTCGCGCATTTGTCGTATTTACTATGTTTGAGACTAAAACGTGGGGGTTCGTGACATGCGAGATTTCAGTGTACCCAACAGTTCGATTGTCTCTCGCGTTACAACGTGTGGTGTCGCAACAGCTTGTGGCAAAGTTTACCGTATGCCGACAGCCGCGAGGCGTCCAAATATGCAATCGCGACTCACAAATGTTCACCGTTGGCGCCCGCGGTACGCTTATTCATGGCGAACTAAAAAATTCATGGGAATATCAAAGTTTAAGTATCTGACAAAGATCTCGGCTGCGGGCTACGAGAACGGGCGCTGAAATATCCACGCTGCGTCGCGAACGCGCGTAAAATGGAAGACGGTATGCGCACCTCGTGATACAAAACTCGTAAAGCCTGTGCATAAATGTACGTTGATTTATGCTGCGGAAAAGAAAGAGAGTATCCGGTTTTCGTTCTTGACGACACTCGGCAAGATTGCTCCCATCCGTTTGTCCGCGTCTTTCGATATTCGTTCGCGCATCGTTGTCATAAAATTTGTTAACGTGTTCATTATCAACGTGCAGCAGAAATTACGCAAACTCGTAAACTCTGAAGAAAATAACGAACGCATTTTATTTAATAATATCAAGCATGTCCATACAGTATGCACATATAATGTTCGAGATATTTTAAAGATATTTTTAATGGTAAAACAATGAATTTAATTATTCTTATAATATTATTTTCTGATAATTTATTTTTCTACTCAATAAATGAAAGAATTTGATAAAATTAAAAAACAGATTAGTAAGATTTTTTAGTTTGTTTACAAATTTGATATAAAATATATTAAGTAGATATATAATACAATATACAATATATAATGTATAATGTATAAATATATTAATTATTCGATATAAAATATATTAAATATATTAACTTTTATTGTGTTTTTTAATTTAGAAAAATATGCATTTTCTGTAACAAGCAGAATCTCTATTGATACTTCGTATAAAAATGTCAAGATTGACTCCCTATTTCAAGATCTTAAACATCCCTCCGCATCGTTCGTTTCGCTTTTAACTGCCTGCACAGTTTAGGCCGAATCGCGTATAAAGTTATCCAGTCGAGTGGCGTCGATCGTGAGTCTTGTACGACCCCCTTTTTTGTCCCTCGTCTTCGAGGTTACCCTTATTCCCGTGCAAATATCTACCCTCTTAGATTCCGCCGAGACCTACTGCCTGCCTGTCCAGAGAGCGTGTCGGAGCCCGACACGGAAGAGCGGAGATCAGCAGCTGCGTATCGTGCTCGCGGTGCGCCATGCTGGTCTTGATGGATGTTCTCGCGCGTTCCCCGTACACGTTAAGCGCGTGTATGCGGGGTGCGTGGAACCCCTTACGCTTTGCGTTTCATTGCGCAAACCCCGGGAGCCCCGGTATCTTCTCGAGAACGGATTCCCCGGCGTTGAATGAGCTTGATTCCTGCGGAACAGCTTGCCATGTCTTCTACGTATCCTCTTCATCGTCTCTTTCTTCCATTAATGACGTTTCCTTTATTTGTTCTACAATTGATCTTATCTGAATTTTTCACTGGAAAAAAAAACGGTTTTGCTAAAGTTTCTAAAAATTTTGTTGGATTCAGAAAATAATTTTGTTAGGCCATCAAAATAATTATGTTGGACTCTCAAATTGAATTACTAGAATATTCATAATTATTTTGAGATATATAAAATTCAAGATCAATAAAATTATTTTCAAATCTGTGTATCCAGCTAAATATTTAGATACTTCAACAAAAATCGTTTTTTATGTGTTTATAATGCGACGCATTCATTGCAAAATAAGATTTTATCGCGTGTCTGTTTATACGCTTAATTTTTTTTTTTTTACAAATCAATGATTATCGATTGAAACGTTTGTCGGTGCTTATTTTTATTGATATTGGCCTCTTGAAAAATCGGAGTAGAGTCCTTATAACGAATCAGACTTCATACATTTTTTCTTGAGAATACATTGTACAAAGTAGATCCACCGCTTTCTTCGTACTGTCTTATTTTCAGGAATCACAAAGAGAAGTTTCAGTTTCAGGGACGCAACGTCTTCTTTACATCTTTGTTCTTACCTTTTATCTTGATGACACAGTCGAGAGGGATCCAATCGAACCGGTCTTCCTCGTAATAGGACGGGACTAATGATGACTCTGGGACAGGGGAGACGAAATAAAACGTCAAACGCGGTGCTTCCTTATCGGGGTGCTTTGAAAATCGATCGTAGGTATTCATTAGTTGCCGTCGTAAAAATACCCGGCGTGCGTCATAAAATTCGAATGATTCGAGGCTCGCGCATCAGTAAATGCGCAGAGAAGTTTTCGAGGATTTTTTGCTTATTGCACAACTGCATAATTACAACCGCATGTTTCTTGATCAGACGTCCTAGTTTTGAATAAATAAGAAGTAATTATCGCCGGATGCATTTCGTATAAATGAAATTTTCGTTTCATTGAATTTGAATGGATCCTCGGCATTTTAAACATAACTAGGCTTTAGAGAGTATTTAACTTTCAAATGCAATGTCTCATAACATCTAATTATAACTTCCTAAATAATTCAGACAGATGTATTTGCATGAGATCTACAGAACCTATAATTGTCTGTCATCTTACAACGATATCGAGCTCTCATTGAAGGGAAGGCGTTTAATTATTTTTATGTAAATGCCGCGGGCGACGGCGTTCGGGGATTACTGATGCAATTTCGTGGGACGAGCAACGCCGCCAATCTACGGGGTTCCGGGGATACATCCTCGCATAATGTCCCGAATATGCGCGCCTTCTAACGCCGTGGGGCCTATACGAGAACCTCGGGGCGGCTTTCCCCTCGATTAGATTCCGGTTGATCGACGACACCAACGGCGTAAAGCAGATGCGCTTTCACGACTACCATGAAAAATTTCTGTCTTCTTGTTGATCAACCATATTTGACTTGCACGATTGCGTGAAAACGAGTGAGGGATATTTACATTCACACGGTGGTCTATCATTTTATTATTTCATAAATTTATTCGTACCGTAGAAACAAAGTATTACTCGTGAAACAGTGTTCTGTCATATCTAAACTTTCTCACGATCGATGCGATTGCGCATTAAACTGCGGGAAATGTGATTCGTAGTATGGGGCGTATTGCCCATAAGGGAGAATAATCCACAGGGTGTATGACTTTTATTGCAACTTTCGATACTCAAGAGTTTTACGTCCCGCTGTTCTTCCGTCGATGAGTAATCCGTGTAGTGGCACAATTTTATTGGACTCTGGACATGATATATATTACAGAACGCTAAGAGTAACATTGGTATATTCCACATTTGCAGTGAAATCAAATGTGGAGTGGTGCTTTCTGGAAATGAGATTTCTAACTGCTTCTCAGCAGCAGCCAGTTGTTCAAGCAGTATAGTTGTTGCACTGCAACGTTAAAGTTATCTATGCAGATACTTTTAAATTTATCTCTAAATTTTTCTCTCTTTGCTCTGAGAATTTATTTTTTGCAGCTGTGCTTTTTTAAGCTAAATCCTTATAAGCGCTACAATAATCCTAGAATGTTATATGAATATTATTAAAAATTAAAATAATATTAAAATAATATTCTGAAAATATTATTTAATATTTTTAAAAATATTTTATTTATATTATGTGTATTGTATTAATGTCACGTTCGTTGTTATATCCGTTTTTGTATAATACTAGTGGTACATTATTTTAATATTCGTAAAATACACTCGGCACCAAAATTAAACGATCATCTATTCTGACTCCCAAAAATAAGCTAAACTCAAGAGAATGTAACTTTGTCAAAAATAATTGTAACAAAATGTTCGAAAAAGCATTTTATAGCTTGAAATCTCTAGTTTTGAAATTGATAATTCATTAAACGATTTACAGATTGTTTACAAAGTTACGCGGATTCAAGTGTGGATGCGTCAAATTTCAAAATTTTTTACAAATTTTGCAAAGCCTCCACGGTGCGAAATAAAAATTGCACGCAAATGCTGTTTGCAGCATTCGAAAGCGTGAATTTTCACCTTTAATTTGGGTACTTATTGAGCGTTGTACGATTTTTATTCACCGAGTTCAACATTGAAGCAAAAATGATCTTTATGACAAAGTTACACTCTCTTAAATTTCGCCTATTTTTGGGAGTCAGAATAGGTGATCCTTTAATTTTACCGAGTGTATTATGAAAATATTTTACAAATATTATGTTTGTTAAAAAAAAGAATGTAAATTATTATGTATAAAATATTCATAAACTTTATAATTATTACATTTAAAAATTATAATATTTTGATAATTTAAAATATTGAAGTAAATAATAATAATATTTACTTCTCATATAATATTCATATAATATTATCAGAAGTGGACGCGCAACAACTTTTTATTAATATTAAATAATATTTTAGGAAAATTATTTAATATTAAATAACATAGCGGTTAGGGATACTAGGATAATGTCAAGCGAGTGCTGTATTCTATTTTTCCAGACAGTTGCGCAGCGATCTAGCGCGTCCACGCGACCCCATTTGGGGTCACAAAAAAAATATTACGAAAATCTTGTACTTCCAAATATAAAACGTCGCGGGCACGAACGGGAGAAAGCAAATTGACTAAACGGCCGTAGGCGGAGATAAAATTTGTCGCGTTTGATCGTTCAGTAGCCAAACGCTACTTTGTCAAGCCTCGCGAGTCTGACGCTCTACACGACACGACACGACACGCAACACCCCTTTTCACTCAGCTGTTTCTGTTTCTCGTATACTCTCGTTCGCGAACGCGCGACATTTCGTGGTCCCGTCTCGAGCTTTTCTATGAGCGGTTAACGGAAGATAAACAGGCTGCAGTTTATTGCACTCGTCCCCGGTCAATCGCCTTTGCCTGGGATATCTTGCGGGGTCGTTTTATTTACTCCACGTGTGCGCGCCGCGCGCCGCATTCGATATCGCTCGTATCGTACGATGAAACTGAGATTAAATCGGATCGCTGGTATCCGTGATGCAACAACAAACCGTTACCCCGCGCGCCGCCGGTTATCGAGACGGCGATGCATCAAGGCATACGAACAAGGGCAGGTGATCTATCTTGCCTCTCGCGATAGGCTTACACTATCGATGTAAAGGAAGATTATCAGAACGGGTCGCAGCGAATGTTTCCGTCGGCTGTGCAATAAGTAATGGATCGTGTTGGATTATTCCATTATCACAGATGCTTTTCGCTTTCCCGGTTTTTCGACATCGCTCACGCAATCCGGATTATGAAGCGTTTGCAAAATAAATGATACCTCCCGTGTTTATACGCGGGAACGTTGTTTTAGAGAACTTTTGCGTCAGAAAATAAAAAAAAATATACGGGCGGCAAACGCACGGTTGTTTTCCCATAGTATATTATCTCGAACGGCGTCTTTGCTTCCCTTGATTCGATCGGTTGGTGTTAATTCGAGACACGAATAGCTACCATTGTGCCCATTCAGGCTGTAGTGTAATCGGTTCACAGATGCACGAACACGACGCTGTCTGTCCCTCCTTGGTACAAGGCCATTTCGAATATCCCCACGATGAGCCGCCGCAGATTGAAATCGCTCTCGCGTACGATACCTGCTAATTAAAAGCGGACGGTCGACGGTTTTTGCATAAAGTGGAGTATCTTTGGAACAAAGTGCATGATTATCATGACAGTTGATGGGAAAACATTTTTTCTCTCAACAAAATCCGGTTAAAAGGAATAGCGAGTGTGTGTTTGTGATAACTCCAGCTTTAATTATTCTCTTTAAATTTTATTCGACAGTTGGCAAATTAATACGATTTAATGTCTTGTGAAAAAAGCTTTACTTTTGTTTTGAATAAATATTCGTAATCTGGCTTTTGGGACTAGTCGTAGCGCGTTCAAACTTCAAGGGCGATTTTAATATTAAAAAAAAATGTTTTATTGTTTTAATTATTTGTCCTCTAATTTGGAAATTCTAAATACGTTTTAGAAGTATAGAATAATCAAAATTAAAAAAACTCTTATGAATAAAGCAATATAAGAATCAAGTAGGCCAACAAACTTACTGCTATAACAAGATGATACAGTATGAAACTATTTATTTTTTAATTACAAATACTTCAAAAATCGTATAAGAAAGAACATATAGAACTTTCGATTGACACAGAGTCTTTATTGGCAATAAATATAAATTAATTAATAGTGTAAGAATCGCTAATTTCAATGTTTAAAGAAAAAGAATTTATTTCTTTTCTTCTCACAATAATCACTTAATTGTAGAGTACAGTTATGTATGCGTAGTTTACAGCAGTACGTGAATTGAGGAACTGCCGCTGTATTTCCCGAGGTCCCTGTTTATAGGGCTGTGTAACAAAGAAATATTCGCTCTTAAGAATCATCTAATCGAAGGAGGAAAAATAACAAAGAAATCGTTAGTCATATACAATATTAAAAGGAGCACGCGGTTGATGCTCACAATAGCAACAGACGAACGTGACAGAAACGATGGGCATCGATGAAATAATTGGTATGTTTAATAAATATAAAAAATGTCTTTTATTATTTATTTATTATTTATTATTTATTATTTATTGAGTAGAAAGAAAGTAGGGCTAGATTACGGCGTTCGAAGATTACAAGCCCTTGAGTTCAAATTTTATAAACGCGGCTCTGCTCGTGCTCGATAACGGAAAATCATACTGCGATGAGAGGAGTCGAAGTAGAGGTCGAAATATATATGGTAGATGATACTGTTACGAGGTTACGAAGAAAGGATTATAAGCTGCAGCTGCAGGGCGATGTTTATGCGGCTGCTGAGTGCGGCGATCCGAGAAGTGGAGTTCATCTTGAACGTTCTTAAAATGTAAACCGAGTTGCTAGTCAGCCGTGTTACAGAGCATGCAGAACTGTACTTCAGTGCCTTTGTTGTTGGCCTATTCGTAGAAATATAAAAATATCGATTACATTCGGCACGTGTTGCTTATGTTAATATAATGCAGCCTCGGTCGAAAGAGTAAACCGACACGAGACGATAAGCGATATCCTTTTCCGATTAAACATTATATATTTCGCAAGCAGTACAACAGATCGTGATAACGACCAAGTTACGTTAAAATGATTCGTGACTGATCGAAAAGTGATTTTTAGTCATTTTGACGCCATTTTGATGTCGTGATGGTTTTTTTTTTATTCTGCTTGTTGACTTTACAGACGGTAGAACGTCTTCTCTCAAAGAGTAACAATTATTGTGACAATTATATTTTCTCCCTGCCGTTACCATTCGACGAAACTCGTCGATCCGAGTGTGTGGATAATTGTTAAAAACCCGTTTTTCTCGTTTCTGCCGTCGCGCGTTGTCGAGATTCAAGAGCGAGGGCAACCGAGGGCTTTTCTTTCAACCAGACGACCAAATCGGGCCGACGCGGACGCGTGAAAGGGCTTCCGGTTGCATTCAGGTGGAGGCGAGGGAATGGGAGAAGACGCAAGAAAGAGAGAATTAACGCGTGAATGGCACCGTTCACGGGCACGATCTCTTAAGGTCGCACACGCACGCGTTGCGTAACGCCCCTCCCCTCTCCCCCCCCTTCTCACCCCTCGCGGCCCCGATTATGAATACGGATTAACTTCATTCGCGGCTGTCCTATTCATCGCGTCACGAAAGCGGGGAAACAATGACGCGGACCCCCCCGTTATACGTCTTCGTTCTACCCTCGTCGCGGATCTCATCCTTCGAGGGGAGGGCCTTCGAGGGGAGGGGCTCTCATTTGATTTATATAGAAAATTCGTCCGAATAGGCGGACAGGCCATCACTTGCACATGCATCAGGCCGACCGTAAACTCCACGGCTTCCACGAACTGATACGGCGACCCGGCATTCACGTACCATCAAATTGGAGTACGTTTCGAATACGACGCGGACGCGCGATTAAAGTGCTCGCCTTTTTCGGAACGGGCGCCTTCTGCATGTCCGCAGACGATTGAGCGTTGAGGTATTTTTATAGTGCAGTGTCCTCCTGAAATTTAGGATTTTTTTTTACAACGAAGATTTGAAAGCGACGGTATGCTCCTGGTGATATTGTCATTTTATTAGCTTTTTGTTAAAAATAAACTCTTTTAACGAATGAAAAATACACCAAAAATACACCAAAAATAAAAAGCCGTTTTCCGAATAGTGAAAATTATATAAAGTCGGAACAATGTGTTATATAAGAAAGAATAGATCTTGTTAAGGCAAATTAATAAATGTATTAGATTGTGTAGATCTTTTATTTCAATGTGAGCTAATGAATTTATTAATAAACATACGTATTTTTAATTCTTTATTTTAAAATTGTGGCTTTTTAGGTCTCGACAACAAGGAATGTTAGTTAATAGAATGATAACACCACGAATTTGGCAACCGGTTAGTGACTTCATCTCGCGGGTTCCAAGGATGTCTCTTTACAAGACATTTTTTAATTTGTAATGCTGATGATGATTCCCAAAAGAGTTGAAACGTTTATTCGAAATTATGAATATGTGAAGAACAAACTTACTATTAATTATTGTAATTTTGCACTCATTCGATCGCGTTTGAACTCTTATTAGCCTTGTTTTATTTATTTTTTAATTTTTATTTCGAGAATCTTCATTATACTGTTCTTTTAAAATTCTTGAAAGAAGGAGATGCGTATCTGTAAAATATCACACAACGTTATTAGTAATTCGTCGTTTTTACGCGACAAAATGACGCATTAATCTCTTTATTAAGTACGGGAATGAAAAATTCATTCACCGAATAAATGCTCGTTGACGCTTTTCACTATGAACATGTGTATGTATTTGCCATGGAACGAGAAGAGACGACAGCTCGCATCGTCGTCTCTTTTCGCACTTCATGAGAGCTTAAAAGAAGAAAAAGGAAGTCAAGTATGCAGAGAACTCGGCGCAGAGAGAAATATTTCGTGCCTCGTGCTGATAAATCGCGAACGTGCAAGGTCGGCTGAAAACGAAACGATCATTTCAATGTATTCGGGCCAGCTTGCAAATTGGTGAAGTATGAAAATTGCACGATAATTTTCTCCAATTTAAAATTATTCGCGTATCAACTTCTCGAGTGCTAAAAGGGTGCGCGGCGGAATTGTAATAAATAGATTCAGGATTTTCGCGTAAACATGAGAGACAATTAAGTAAAAAAATTAATGTAAAAGAAGTTAAAGAAAATAGTTAAAATAAATTTTTACACTTTTGTTTTTTTTAATTTAATAAATTTAACAAATTTATTAAAAAAGAAAATAGATTGTTTCTAACGAAATCTTTAATAAGAGAAATATATGAGGTAAATTTGATTGTAAATATAATTTTTTTTTTTAATTAAATTTCCATTACGAACACGTAAATACGCGAATTAAAACAAATATAAAGAATGAAGTATTTTTGTATTTAATTTTGTTCGAATAAGTATAGATTAATTAAGATTTATATATATTTTAAAAACTAGATTATATAACACATATTTATAGAATTTTAAGATAAATTTATAGCATCAAGCTAATAATCATCGTTTGTACAATATATTCGGATTCATGAATGACTTTTTAGCTTTGCCTTCGCTTTTGCCAGTGAATATTTAAATATACTATTGCAGAATTTATGGTGTAATGTTGTCCCCGCAAGGAAATTCGCTAAAATTTTTCTCTCTCAGTAGCTTTCTGGAAAAGCGAACGGTGACGTCGGCATAGCTTTGATCTCGTCGTCTTTGATTCGTGCCGCATATTGGTTTTGCGTCGTCGTCATCACCGTCGTCGCCGTCGTCGTTGTCGTCGTCGTCGCCTCCGTCGCCGCCGTCGTTCTCATGGAATTATAAGAAAAAGAAGGGGAGCGAGACACAGGATAATTATCGTCGTTATAACGGTCACGATAATGACATACGCCGTCTCGGCGTGTTTCCTTCAAGGATATCGAGTTTTCATTGCACTGCGTGCTTTCCAAGCCGGCAATTGACGGTTTATGTAAGCTGCCAGCTACGTACAGCTCACGCATCTTTTTTTCACGTGCGAATAATCGTTCGCGGAATGTGGCAATTGTAATTGTAAGGCCTGGAATCTATCAATTCGGTTTGCGTGTGGCCTAAAGCGGTAGGGCGGGTTCGGCTGACCCAGCGATGTTTAACGAGTAATACGCAGACGAAGGCGATACGTCTGTAATAGGAAATTTCTAGCAATGGGTGATTGTTAAATGTCAACGAACTTGCAACCTAGTTAAAATAAGTTATATAATTTTGTCGATCTCTTCTTTATTTATTTGGCGGGGGGGGGGGGAAGATAACTTTTTAATATATAAAACAAAATTACGCGATTATATATACAGGGTGTTCATTAATGGTTGTACCCACTTTTTACCATAGGAGCATGATTTACTGACGGATATGTATTTCTAACATATTATTATATTAGAAATAACAAATGCGTGCTCCTATGGTAAAACGTGGGGACAACCATTAATGAACACCCTGTATAATACTCTATGCTACTAGATTCATTATTTTAATTATATTATGAGTAATTTGACATTGATTAAACTTAATGTAATATAATAGAGATAGCTTATCCCTTTTTTATTTTTGAATTACGTATAAACAATAATTTAATAATAAGTTTTGCGATATCTTGCCATTTAATTCTGACAGTATAAAATTTAGTTTTAAACACAGCAACAGAGTGAAGTTTGATATCGACTGATGATACATACAATGTAGTTGTGAAATTGCTCTGAAAGATACCGCTATCATGCAATGAGCTTTCACGTCTGCAGAGTGTGATATTATTGTAGGTAGGTACGATGTTTACAATTAAATAATATTCAATATTTTTTTATATAAATAATTATTTTTAAAAGTATTTCCACAAAAATACTTGCAAGAATTTTTAATTTGTCTCACTTTTAATCCTGAGAACTAACATATCTTTTTTATTATTTTTTTTTACATTACAAGTTGCGATTACTATAATGAAATATTACTAATTTAAAAAAAAAGATTTAATTCTCAATTATATTAATAAATTCGTACAACTATAAGAAATTTATTCGTAATTTGGATGCAGTAAAAAGAATTACTTTTTAATTAAAGATATATTTTTACAAAAAGAAAAATAACAAAATATACTTGAAATAAATACGATATGATTTGCAAAATTTGTTTAATTATACAATTGTGTCTATCACAGTTGCTCATGTGACTGTCAACTTTCAGGGTATCTGGCATTTCATCGTTAGAAACATCCTGCTTACAGAAGAATTTTATTAGAAACAATGTCGGTTTTACGTCGTGTTAGCTGACAAAAAGCATGCGTCTCGTAATTTCGCCGAGTATATTGCTTGCCGCGAGGTAAACGATTTCATAGCTATTATTTACGAGTTTAACTAACCGACGAGTAATCCAGCGTTCACGAAAAATATTACATTTCTTTACGAATGGCTTTCCAAGAGGCTCGACTTTTTACGATTTGTTGTCCTCTTTCTTCTTCTTTGTTGCACTCTTTCTTCTTCGTTTGAAACACCACTACCATTTAACTGTAAGTAATTTAATTTTATTTGAATCGCCAGAAATCTTGTTGCACGGTCGTTGCCATTATTTTTTATTATTCGTAGAAAATTGGCATACACTTAATACTATTAAAATTCCGTATCACCACATAATGAAGATTGATCGGTTCAGCTACTCGAAATAACAACGCAAATTTAATTAGTCTGCAGTCCTTCGCTCTGATTTATTCTGTGCGCGTATTCTAAAATAATTCCAAATAAAATATCTTGATATTCCGGGAAGGGCATTGCCCAGTAATTTTACCGTCTCGCGCTTTTACGTTCGCGTAGTAGTTTTTGAATTAAATGTCCTCAGTTAAGTACAGCGGCTACAGCGGTGAGCCGAGATACGTGCCTGTTTTCGGCGAGTAAACGCTTCGTTTATCCTCTGATGCTTATCAGACCGGGAAAGATTATCTTATGCCCCCGCAGTTCACGGCCCGGCAGTTAACCGTCGGTGGGATAACTCGGTTGCACGTACCACCGTGGGCGATGTACAATCTCGGCGAACCAATTGCCACGGGTTACCTTTCTTTTAATCGCGCTCCTCGTAAAAATAGATTATTTATATGAAATCCGATTTTACCGTTGATATTACGTTTCTAATTCGCTTTAAAACGCCACCGCCGCGTCGTCATCGAGCGCTCATCCCAAAAAGAAGATATAAGCCGTTCAATTAAAAGTTTTACACCTCAATTATATATTACTTACTCGTGAACGACAAACATTCGCAAATGCGCAGTATTTGTTCGCGTAGTGGTGAGATATGTAATAAATCTATTATTTACCGTAGCTTTCAACTGTATACATGAGAGAGATATGTGTATAATATTTCAAGATAAAAATTTTTGATAAACGTGAAAATCCGTATATTTCTAGAAAATATGATCGCGAAGTTTGTTTGCTCCATGTTATATTTTCTCAAACGTAGAAAAGTCAATACAAACATAAATCTAAATAATGCAAGATTCGTATAAACAGGAAACTTATTAGATTATTCAGTATCTTCGATATCTTTGAATGCATCGTGCTCATAATATATTCTCTACGTATAGTCTAAATATAGATTTGGATCTATCTCTAATAGTTGTTCTCAAATCGCCATAAAACGTGCTACGACCACTTAATTTTTAATATTAAATATATATATATATATATATTTTGCAATTAAGCTTATAATTAATCACGTCAAAGAAAAACTTACTTGGTATTAAAAGGAAAATATTTGAAGTTTAAAAAAAATAAATAAAATAACTTTTAAACCAATAAATGAAGTGTGCTGAAATTTTACACAGATACTCAAACGTAATAAATATTCTACGAAACTTTTATATTTCTGGTAATATTTTGAGATACGATACATCCTTCTCATACATCCTTAATATCAATCGGTTATATAATTTCGAGACGGTTTCTATCCGTTGACATCTCTTAAAGAAAATAAAAAGGTAAATGAGGAAAGGAAGATCGTTCGTGTGCAAATTGTTAGTCGTATGATTGAGATTGAATGCGGGTAAATTGAATGATATAAAGAAGGGGCCTATTGCACTTCGCGTGCTGCAGATAAGTGGATGATCGATGTGGAAAATCACGCGGTATGCGGAAATTATAGTTGCGAAGTTCGCGGCTTCGTAAGCTGCGAGCATCAAGTTAAAATTACGTGGTATGTGGATTACATCTTGTAAGTTCGAGGGTTTCGTGTACGCGAAGTTCAACTCGCGGTGGCAAACGGTGGCAATTACTCGTGCAACTCGGGCGGCGAGTTCAAAATTCCGCGAAATTGCCTGGTCGTGACGTTAATAGCGTCGCCGCCTCTAGTTGGCCATTCATGTTTTCTCTCGCGAAGAATTATCAACGGGGATGCAAGATAATCTCCCTTCCGCCGCGAAACTTCGCGATCAATCACGCGCGAATACGTATACGGAAAACTTACAATTTTATTGTCAGTGGTACCTCACGCGAACTTTATGTCTACTACGTGCGGGTTACATCGGAAGTACGAATCACGCTCGCCACGTAGATTTAACTCCATAGTTTCTGCAGGATCGAATATTCCGTTTATCTTGATTTCGCCGGGGGCAATCGGTAGGCGGAATCGAGTTTTAAATAAAAATTTATTCTTTAATTAGGCACGGCAAACCAAATCTAAAGATTTTAATCTGAATCCCGATAATTCCGACCATTTCGCAAGTACATGTGTACTATGAATCATCGCGTTTTCCGTTTTCATAGCTTTTGCATGCTCGTATTCCTCAAAAGTAAACAAAAAAAAAAAAAAAAATGGAATTGGGTCAATTTTGAGCTTTTGTCACAAACCTACACACGTATTCCCTCTATTTCGTGTCATATACTGTGATAAACTTTTAGTTCTGAAAGATCAATATAATTTAGAACGCATAAAAATACATAACGAGGGGATTTTACATAAACGTACTACTCGTCTGTTATTATTCTCGTCTCAATAGTTCTCGTTTCCGTTAATGAAGTCAAATCAAAATTCATTGAAATTTCATGTTTGAATTGAAATATACATTTTCGTAGTTATCTGAATTAATTAGTGAAGACAGTAACAGCCGTTAGAATCGAGCGTTATGATGCGCGCGTTCGATAGTGCATAAAGGTAACCTAATGCACCGGGAGAACTATTTTCCCTCGGTAAATGACCCCGTTCGATTGAAAACCGGAATGAACGTGAACGGAATCGATTGCGCCTTGATTATTCCTATTACTGTGTGATCGGTATGCCCGGCGCGATTCGCGTTTTATGCACGCGGTTAAGGGTATGCGTACAACTTGTAAAAGATGTTCGCCTGATGCATTTTCGTAAGAATAAAAAGAAATAATGAGAAACGTGCATTGAAAAAATTGTTTTTTTAATTGCAATCAAAATATTTGGTACACGCATTGTGATTGGCATTACGAAATATTTTACTTGCGTCAATCAAATTTATTATAGACAGAGCAAAATTTATAAATTCGTTTAGATTAGCGAAACCAAATTATTTTCTTACTGTTTTGCATTAACAACAATTTAAGATTCGTTAATAAAACAATTTGTATTATTAAGTACTTGGATTTTACAAAAAATTTGTAATTACGTTCTGATTATATTAATTTATTGTATTATACAATATATATGTTGATATAATATTTTTTTATTTTATGAAGTTTTGAAAGTATTAAATTTTTTTAAATATTTTTGTAGTACTTTTTTGTGAAGATACGTATTTTAATTTGCAAATATAAATTAAGAATTTTGTTACGTACAGTTTATTAATAATAAGTTATTTTTTCTGACGCTATTATAAAATATTGTAGTATTAAAAAGATTGATTTCATCAGTAAAATAAAACTATGATTTTTACAAATAAATTACAAATAGAAATGACTAAAGGTTCAGGTAGCACACAATATAGTAAAAGATTATAAAATTGCTGTTTTGGAGCTGAAATCTTAAAACTGTGGCACACTGAAAAAAGGATGATTTGGTAACTATTATCAAATCCTTTTATTAGTAATAGTTACCCAAATCCTTTTTTCAGTTTACTCAAAATAATACTGACAAACATATTTTTCTTTAAAGAAAGAAAAACATTTTTGTAGCAGGAACAACATTAAAGTAATCAAATTTTTTGATTGCAGTAATTAAACATTCGATTGAGGCTATAGTAACCAAATTATTTGGTTACAACAAAAGTATTTTTTCAGTGTGAAAAACGGAAGCGGCTGACACGAAGACACGAAAACACACAAAAGGAGAATCTTAGGAAAATCCTAAGTGATGCAAACCATTTCGTCGCGTACTCATATTGTGTGAGGGTAAGTTGATAGGGTCAAACGAGCCCAAGCCAGATATTTCTATTGGGAAATATTATAACATTGGGATTATACGGAACAAGAAAATAAAAATAGAATATCTACGTTGAATAAACCTCTGTACCGTTTAGCTGTTTTGTTGAAATACGAGCTTGAACGATCCTGAATGATTTTATATTTACAGACCGTTAGATTTGCGTACAAAGTTATATTTCATCCAGCTCAAACTAAACAAGAAATGTATAATACAAAGAGTGGAAACATTTGAATTTCCAAAGCGGTAAGAGGTAACGTTGAAAGTAGAATTTTCCGCAAACTCTTTTAAAATACACAAGGTCTGCGTTTCCGCATGCGAATTCGATTTGCTTCCCTCTCGACACACTTGAGAAAATCTGTCTACGTTTTCGAGGAAAGAACCTCACTTTCGAATTAGAGCACCCGCGGTCAACTTGTTAGCTTTAACGCTAATTTGACGATGCGACGCGATTTCAGCGAAGCGTCCGTGAAAGATTCCACGAATCTCCGAGGAAAGGATAATCTAATTTTGGCGAAAGCCGCATGCTTTTCAATTCGTTGCTCGGTGCGCGCACACCATCTTCAACGGCGACGGACGCGTCGTTCGCGTAGGTGTATCCGCGCTCATCGTGTTTTTTGTTTATTATGCCAACGTGCTTGCCTGGCTTATATTGTACCGATGGTGTAAATGCGCGAGATCCGCGCCGCACTCGAAGCCGCAAAACCAGCGATTCACAGACACCGAGTCCTCCGCGAGAGCAGAGCGCACTTTCCCGTTTCTGCGCCAGAGTCGAACGGAAACCGCGGATCGCTCTCGATTCGTTACGCGCGAACGTGAAAATTATACGTGCGCGGTGCGCCTGTCGTCGTGCGAGAGTGCGAAAGAAACGATGGAACGTTGCCGACGAGCGGAGAACGCTTGAAATTCCCACGGTGTAATAACAGCGCGATGGTTTTATCGCGCTTCATTTGGCTTGATTGTGAATTACGGAATTCGCCGTACCTCGCGAAATATTTTTCGAGCTGGAAAGCGGCCGCCACCCTTTCGGTGGGCTTTCCTTTTTCGTTTAATTAATCGCGCGGCTTTAAACTCCCGCTGCGCTGCTCGAACACGTTGGCCGCTGTGTAATTCTCCTCTCTAATAACATATATAAATCTACGAATAAAATTCCGGTGTATCCGCAATTCGCGCGCAATTAGCGCGTTAAGAGCCCCGAGAACTTCGGTTATGTTCAATTGTTCGACAACGTAATCGTGTCGTAAAAAGCAAAGAGAGAAAAATGAAATTACGTTAATTGCTGCAGTTTGTATGCTGCTTGGTATTTCATAAATGTGTTTAAACGAGCTTGATTTTTCGCAATTCTGCTTTTAAATTTATGCTGATATTCCGTGTATCTAGCAAGACATAATTTATACGATTAAAAATTTGATATAAATAAAAAAAAAATGAATATGTAGCGCGTAATACTTACATTTAAAATAAACTTTGTTAATTCGTTTCTTCTTTAACAACAATTTATCATCAGCTAAATAGATAATTGCACTTCATCAAGATACAAACTCGACGATTGGCGGTTTTTAATTATACGGCTGTATTTAACGTGTCGTTTTGTGTATAGCATTTAATTAAACGCCGTCGCTTCCGCGAATATAATGGTCACCTTAATACAATGACATTTACAAATTTCACAGTGGAATTTCAAGCTTCCCCTTGTTTGGAGCTCCTCTCAGAAAGGAAGAAACTTTTCGCAATACATCTCGCATTTCTCGAGCCAGGCACGTTAAAAGTACGTCTTTAAGTTCTTTCGCGTTGAGCGTCCAATTCGAGGCAGAGGGACAATTGTGGAAACTCATCCTTTTTTTTTTTATTTCGTTCAATCTGCCAGAGGCGTGTTTGTAATCGCGGATGAAAATTCATCGGCGCGGCAAAGACTGTCTTATGACACTCGGCGACAGACTGTGCTACGTATCATCGAGCTGGATCACCTTTGTGACAAAGTGCTTTTCAGATCGAAAGCGGAAAGGACTGTATGTCACTGTCAGTGCCATGCCGCTTAGATCGCCGGACGTTTCGTCGAGGGACAACCTAAATGCTCTCACACAATCGGTTGGTTTTCTGGAAGAATATCGTTTGCAGCGATAATCTCATAACCGCGGGGGTAATTGCCGGTAAAGATACGCATATGCCGCAATATCATCCCGTGTAGTTAAACGCGAAGGGTTTCGCTCGAAATCGTTGATCGCGCTGGAACGTCTCGATATCGAGCCGCAAGTTTCTCCGTTATATCTGCTCGATGAGAAATACCGTTTCCGCCTGGGCACCTTCGAAGTAAAACGCTCGTTGAATGTTATCCCATTCTGCGCGTTCGGTGCATATCTGCATCCGGCGGAAATACAATTTGAATAGCGATAGCGAAGCACGAGGTGTTTGAGCACCACCAGATTAGATTTACGCCAATTGCCGCAGCTGCGCCATTTAGTAAAAAGAAGAAGTGGAACGTGAACCGTCGCACGTTAAAGAGGGCGAAATTAACGCGCTCGAGAACGATAGAGGAGGAATTGCGCATCGGGGAGAATGGAAATGGATCCGTCACTTTCGACGCGCGATTGCCCGCGACAGAATCTAACGCTCGTGCTTCGCTTGTCTCGGATTGTCCTTCGCGCCTGTCTTTCCCAGATGCCGTGCATAAAATCGTAGAATAAATGAATTCCGGGCTAAATGCGCGCGTAATTCGTTTCACGCGTCAGCTCCGAAACCGAAGCTTCACTGGCTGTCGATTAATTGTTTATCGCCTGGTGAACACGGTACAGACCGAGTTGTATGTGTTCGTACGTACCTCATTTAAACAAAATTTATTCGTTTAAATAAAATTTCTTTATCTAAATTAATTTAATTTTATTTTTTTTTTAAGATAAATAATTTACTCTAATTTTAAGAATGTTTTCGCTATTAGAAGCACTCTTGGAATTTTTGGATTGTACATAAATATAAAAAGCTTTTTATGTTTGTAAGAAACTTTTCCAACTTTTCCACTTTTTCTCAGTACAATATTCTTGAGCGCTAAGTTAAGTAATTGTGAAAAGAATAAAAAAACAACGCTTCTTGAGAAGCAACGTTTAAGAATGTCGCGGACACACAGTCCCTGCAAAGTAAATAAAATTTGGAGACGTGTTTAATATCATCACTTTAAATAAATGAAAGTTGTGCGAGTAGGATTATATTTTTATTTACTAACATCTTTATTAGTTTTAATTTATTCTATTTGTTATTAAAAATTAAATTGTTTTTTTAAAACATTAAGAAAAATCTCAATTTTTGGTGTGTAAGTACTTTAAGTATTGAAGATGATTTATACAAAGTTTTATTGTTATTGCCTGTTTAGTTGTTTTGTAAATAAAGAAATAAATTTTACTTATTTTACGGAACTGATTTCTGCATCACAATAAAATTTTACATAAATCATCTTGAACATTTGAAATACTTGAATAAAAAAAAGATGTAGATTTTTTTATTATTTCATGATTAATTATTGTATACATATATTTTCATTAGATGTCTACTTCTTATTGAAATAACTTTTCATCCAGATAGAAAATTGCTGCCAAATATTTTCTACTACTTTTAAATGTAATACAGTAATATAAAACAATCTGCAGTTTTTTTTTCATAGTTTTCTTAAATGTCTTGGAAAATGTCCTATACATCCTTAAATCTCAAAAGAAATAATTCTCACAATTATATCAGCCGTATCATACGAACTATTTGCATCGTAAGACCAATCATGTTTAAAGGTGGCAATGTTTGCACATCGATAGATTTTTTCTAACAACGAGACGCGAACGGTCATAGCGGATAAAAATAACGATTCGAAACAGAGAGCTCGCGCTGAATCTACGAATCGCAATGTCGCGATAATACCCGCCTGTGGCGAAACGCTGATTAAATATGCGCATGCGATATTCCTGTTGCCAGGAGGAACGTCGACGCACCGGAAGATACGTCGCTGGTGGAACGGCTCTCGCAGTTATGCTACTCGCACTGCATCATCTGTTTCTGCGGGGTACGTCCACCATAGCGGGGGTGTGCGTACCGACTATCATAATGGCATCGTACCTAATCTGGGTGTTATACTCTGCCCGCAGAGACAGGCGGAAGGTAAGCGCCGCAACTCGCATTGTCCGCGTTGTGCTGCTTTTGCCGCTTTTCATCGCGATACGCAACAAATCGAGTTCGGTATTGTGGTATTGCGAGGTCAACACGAGCGGCCCATGAATTTTGAGATGCGTTCCTCGATAAATGCCGACGAGACGCGTACGAACAATCGCGCTTCATTCGCAATGCAATCGATATTGAAAGTCAATGATTACAATGCAATTTAATGCTATGCGCGGTTTACGTTTCCCGAATTTTCATTTATTTTCGTTACCTTTCACCTTTTACGCTTTTACGCTCTCCGTCCATCTCTCCGCTAATGAAGTCCTCGGGGGAAATTAGGAAACGCTTGTTCACCATAGGAAAATGTGACTTTCACGCAAAACTTATGAAAGAACGTTGGACTCGTCGGTCACGGATCAGCCTCGGAGACTAATGAGATTCTCGATTGATTGTCGCTGATTTCGCGACACTTCGATTATGTCTAGAATGAGTTTTAAAGCAGACGTCGCCCGATACTAAAAGTGAAAGAAGCTCGCAGAATCCGCCCGTTTCGCTCGCGTTGCGATACTGAAGGTCTCGCAACACGTACAGATCACCGGTACAACGTAATAAAACATTTAAACTATAAAAATTCTTTATAAAAAAAAAGATATTGCGTACCACTCGTTTACAGTCGGTATCGCCATCATCGCTTTACCACCCTTTAACCTTTTATTGATATATTGCAACGCTTTTTTCCGCATGCTCATCGCGCCACTTTGAAACGTTCCTCGTTAAAACTATATTTTACTATCTCTCTTTCACGTTTTTTTCATGAAATGTAATTAATTTAACGGATATAAAGTGACGCTCTGCGCAATGCTATTTATCACTTTCCATTTGCGAGGTAAGTTTGATGTATATAGTAGCATATTAACGGATATTTTCGCGTAACTTAAAGCGGCTGCTGAGAAGTCTAGTTTTACAGAAAATACAAACTACGTGCGGTAGAAGTGTGTTTGTATACATTTACGTATGCAATTTACGTGCATCAATATTTGCCATAGAAAAATATGGCAGTACTAAAAAAGAAAGATATTCACATCTTAATTAATATAAATATAGCTCATCGAAGATAAGTTTTTTTTTTTTTTTTTTTAAATAATGTAACCCGCATCTAGCCCGTGTTAGTAATCAACAGTAATTTGAAATTAATAGACCAAATAACGAGCAAATAAAATTATTTCAATTACATATGTGTATATTTAATACATAGCAACTTTTAATATAAACAGTAACTGACATGTGTGTATATTTAATAGTTAATGAAGTTCGAATCAAATTAAACATAATAACTTTTAATATAAACAATGACCGTGCACTTAGAGCTACACAGAGAGTTTTTTTCAGCGGTATCGCGAAATAAATAAATGACACAAATAAAAATTATTTTAACAGGACAGCAGCAGCTTTAAATTCAAACGGACACTGTAATGACATCTCCTGTACAGGGAGTATCTTAAAAAGCGACCACTAATTATATAGTGTTATTCGTTGCTAGAAATTGAGTCGAAAAGTCCTGAACCATTTTTTTTCTATAAAGCTTAATAAAGCAGTAATTGTTGAATAAAGTTAATCCAATCAGCGTCGTTCTTTAGATAGACATACGTCGCGTCGGTGAACCGCACGCCTGGTAGATACGTGAGCGCTCGCCGCAACGTTGCTATTATAGTTTATCTCTGCAACTTCGCACTATCGATATCGTATTTTAACGCGAAATGATACAAAAAATTTCATTTTACATTGAAATATATTTTTTTCTAAAATCTAGAATATTCTAGAAGCATCTCGTTACAGAAAATTTCGACAGGGATAGAATTTTCGTTAAAACATATGAGATTACACATAATGCTTACATAAAGAACCTACAATTTTTTTCGCTTACAAATTATTTCAAAATTATTCTATCTTTAGAAATTCGAAACTCTGTGCGTCCTCGTACATAGAATAGACACATAATTTTTTACTTGTGATTTCTTATTTAAATTATACTTTAAATAATCGTTGAAGAAATTCTCTCACAAAAATTTGTTCTCTATTGTATTGTAATTACAGATGGCATTGTTACTTTGAAAATTCATTTCTGAAATTGAAGTTTCTACAGAAAATGTGTTTTAAACTTATAAAGAACAATTTTTAAATAATTTGTAAGTGAAAAAAATTGTAGGTTTGTTTTATGTAAGCATTATGTGTAATCTTATACGTTTTGAGAGTTCTATCCTTTGTTGAAATTGTCTGTAAGGAGATGCCTCTAACAAAAGATATATAAAAATTTTCAATATAAAATAAAATTTTTCATTATGGCACGAGAGAGTATTGTACGGTTATTAGAATATTGTACGGTATCGGTGGTTCGAAGTTGCAGAGACAGCTAGCAACGTTGCAGCGAGCGTATACTAGCAGGCGCGCGGCTCACCGACGCCTATGTCTATCTAAAAGACGGCGCTGATTCGATTAATTTTACTCAATAATTACTGCTTTATTAAGCATTATAGAAAAATTGTAAAAATTAAATGTGTAGATAAAAGTCGGATTGTAAAAATAGTCAAAAGGTAAAAAGTACGTTGATCAGGTATGTATGAAAATATTCTTCGTTTGTAGAGAAGAACCAGTAAAAGTTGTGGGATAGTCAAATAAAGCCGCGTTGATTGTCCTTGATGTCAAATTGATATTATTAGGCAGATTGTACCAAACGGAGATATTAGGATAAATTCTGTGAATAGATAAATTTATCGTAGATAAATGAAAGGAAAAATAACAATCGATCCAGCATTGACTGAATCAATTAAATAATGTGAAATTATAAAAAAAACTTACGTCAGTATGTTAAAAAATTCGAGGCCAAAAAGATTTTTAAAAAATGACGTGTTAATTTTTAGAAATCAGAATCTGAGACTTTTATGTGTATAATTCATGACTTTAATTTCTACTTGTTTTAATAAAAATATTGTCCAATCTCATTCAGAATTGCGTAATTTTTAATCAATACCGATATTCAAAATGAATGGAATAAGTGATAAATACACGGTTCAGATTCTGTAGAATTCCAGAAAACTTCGATGAATCTATAGCAGTCTTGATCAATGCCGCGCGTATGTTTTCTCGTAAGATTCCATAAACAATCGTACGTTCTGAGCAAACGGAACGAAAATATCTGCAGTCGTATTTGCCTTTCTGCGACGGCAACCGGATATAAATTCCGACAGACCGGAACAGTCGCAGACGTGTGCGCGCGTTACTTCGTTGTCGGACATCAGAATTAGTTGATACTCATGTTGACACGCAACGCGAGAAGGTCAATCCGCTGGGGAAGCAATAGCAGAGCGACGTGAATAGGATCGTCGATCCTATTATGGCGTCAATCAAAAACGAAATCGCGGGTAATACGCAAATCTGACAGAAATAGAACGTTCGTTCATCGACGCGATCTATTTGCGATCCGTCAAACAACTTTTCTCGCGCTCTTTCAATCTCGTTCGTTCATACCACGGTCGATTCAATGTATCACGTATGCCGCCGGTACAGCGCTGATGGCGCATAATGACGTGGCCAATTAAATTGGCGCGAAACCAGCTCGGCATCGGGCTGTCTCCAGATCGAATTACATTGCGTTGTATTCGATCGCTTCCTGTCGATGCAATTCGCGACGCGATTGCCACAATCGGGCGTAACGCAACTGAGACAGGTGCCCGCTGGGACGGGAGTACATTTGTCGATGTCCCTCTCTCGGCACGCTTCATGATTCCGTATACCCTCGGCACCCGAGAAAGATCACGAAGCTCCGTCCGTCAATAGGATGACTTTTGAATCATTCGAAATTATTGGAATCGCAAAGGTGACGAAAAATAATCCGCGGCGCTGAGATATTTCGAGTGTGACACGGTAGAGAGATCGGACATCGTGACGTCGGACGATCAGGCTCGTAGAGAAAAATTTTCAATTTAGCTTGCAACGAATTTGTCGACATCAAAGTGAGTATCACTCCCGTTTGAGGGGTGCAGCATCTGACTAGCACGTATATGCCTTATTTGGCACTTTGCATTGGCGCGCACGATAATTGCATATAAATGCAACGTGCGCAATCGACGCGCACCTGGGCTTACCCGATACATTATGCAGGCTTTGCCAATCATGCGTGGTAAATGTTGCATTGTCTCTATTTTGATATACGCGTACATAATTATACTACGCCGCATGATGCTCGTGACAAGCAGTATATGGTAAACACGCGTTTGTACCGAGCCGTTACTCCCCATATAACGCTCACTCGCGAATTTTCCTGTGTCAGCCACAGGCGCAATAACTTTCCACGCAGTTTGAGTCCTGCAATTTGCGATAAACGAAAGAATTACTCGCCCCGACGTCCGTGGAAAAACAAATCACGACAAGTCCGTTTGTCAGTCAGAAAGCTCAACACGCGCAAATTGCAGCTTTAAAAAAAAAAAAAACTAAAGCTGGTATTTCGAAAACTATTCGTGTACGCGAATGTACGAGAAAATTCGTTCTAGTTTATTTTGACGTCGATTTTATTTTAGCATAAAATGTCGTTTATCGAATGCGTTAAAACAATTTGCCCGTCGAATGTTGCGAGCAGATGCTTACACGGTAACGTGCGTGTGTACACGATTGTTAAATAGACCCAGAACTAGGACAGAATCAAAGGAGCGAACGCAATTACATCGTGCGATTCGCGTGTTGACATGATCTTGTTTGTCGTTAATTTGTTGATTGCTCTGTGGCATTAACGCACTTCGAACTGCTTTCGTCTATCGCCGTAATTAGGGACATTTTTGATCGAAGGTAATTCGATTCGAAAAAAATCAAAAATATCATTTTAGACAATTACAGTTTTTAGATTATCAAGTAGGACTTTTGAATTAAATGCACATCGAAATACGCAAACAATTTTTTTTTTTTAATGAACAATTTTATTGCATTAACGTTAGAAGGACAAAAATTTACTTACTATTTAAATATGAAATACTTTTTTTAAATATTTTACGCGCAATTGCGTTAAACGTTGACATTAATTGGTAAAACCAACTAAAACTGAAGAAAATATCAAATAAAATTGTATTCAAAACTCCATTTGTTCTTTCTTTTTCAAGGATCTTATTTATTCGCGAAAAGATTGCGGTACGATGAGCTCAAAGTTAAATCGCTACGTTTACCGCACAACATGCAAATACGAAAGCGATTCCAAAAAGAAAATGGTATACCCAAAAATTGACTTTACAGAGATTGCCTGTGCTATGTATGTTGATAGGATCAAATCGTCGGAGGCTAAATGGAATAAGCATCCTTTGCGCGAGATCGAAAGAAGCGCCGGGTGATCGTATGCACGCGGTGAAAATCGTACCTTTGAACGGTATTTTTAATTTTCGCGGGAATAGCATACGCCGGGCCGGACTGTGTGTGACAGCGTGGGCAATTAAATTGGCTCGGAACCAAAGCTGCGTCACATGGATTGATCCAATTATGCCGGGCGTCCGTCTCGACGTCGACGCTCACACGAATTACGGATTGCGCACTTCGCGTACATGTCAGCACGAGCGTTTTGCGGTCTTTTGCAACAGCTGCGAAATATATGTATATGTATATATATATAAAATTGATTGTTGATTTCAGGCGTTAAGGTTCGCCACGGCGATGCAGCTCACTGAAGTCATTAGTGTCCCTTCCAAATCTACATCCGACGCTATTTGCAAAGATGCCAAGAGCGACGACAACTTTGAGAGAAATCCGTCGAATCCCTACAAATCAAGGAACACTCGAGAAAATCCAGTTTTCTCCGACAAAGATGAAGTGTGAAAGTTAAACATCAAGGTTCGGTAAATTGTACTTTGCGAACGTAATGTCATTAGTGAATGCTCAAAGACATCGTACTGTTAAAATGTCGTATTAACTATTTAGTTTTTAGGAATTTATTTGTAAAAGTTTCACGTAAGACATGTATGATATATGTACGTATGATTATGAAAATATCTAGGTTAAAAGTTTCTTATAAAGTATTCCTATGAAGGTTTCTTCTGACATTTGCAATTTTAATTTTATAGTATACCTTGAAAATTGTGAGACACTTCGTTGACTCGTAAATTTAATATGCGAAATCTTGACAAAGAAACGCTTTTAAATATGAATTTACAATGCAATTTTAAAAATTCATTTTATTAATAAATAAATTTAAGGTCGCAAAAACTTTCAGTTCCATGAACTTATAAATTACGCATATTTTCGTATACGTATAGAAATAATATTCATAGATTATATAAGACTACAATTGAAATTATTATTTTCAATTAATAAAAATGTTTTAAGTGTATATTTTTTGAATCTATAATAAAAATAGGCTAAAGGTAAAAAACATATTTTCTTCGGAATCTTATTTAATTACATAATAAAAATTTACATTAGTATAAAATATGTTTAATGTAGAGGATGTTTCCTGTAACTCAATTATTTAGAATATTTCTATGTTGTTTTTAACGATATAAAAAATATCAAACAAAAAAAAATTATTCGTTTCGAAGGGGCAATTCTTATAATAGGCAGCACCTTATTATTTTATAGAAATTCAAAGTTATCAATATTTTTTAAAACGGGATGACGCATTTTCATTAACATAATAAAAAATAAATTTAACAATATAAAATATGTTGAAGATGATCTTTAAAGAAACAAAAAATCACATTATTCATGATCGCTAAATGATCAAGTTATAAAAAACACCCCGCGTATTTTTAATTTATAATTTTAAAAATATTTCTGAGCACTATGTGATAACTATATTTTAGATTTGATAGCAGCAGAGAAGCAAAATTTTAGATTTTTGATATATATATATATATATATATATATATATATATATATTATCCTTTTTAGTTTAAAAGTAAAACTAAATATAATATTTTTATTTCATTCAACTTTTTGTTTATCTTTTATTAGTTCTCTTTCTAGTTTTCTCATTCCTCTGACCCGAGTTCTACGATAGTAGTTATTGCGTTATTTTGCTTTGATAATGTAAACAGTATTATATTTATGTATAAAAATTAACAATTAGACTGCTAAATAGTTTCTTTCTAATACGCCACATTAATTCAGATGTTCACGATATGTAGCATTGAAATCGTGTTTAACTATAAATGCTGCAAACGTGTAAACGTAACTTGTGTAAATTTATCTTCTTTTATATAATCAAATAGTATATTAAATCTCTGCAAAGAAAAAGGCGAAACTAAATTCATTATCACGCCCTGTGCTGCAATTCATTTTCCTTGCGTAACATAATGGTCGTAGGGAAGCACGTCTCTACTATTCTTTCCTCATCTCTCAATTATTTTATGCAACTCAGTCTGTAAGTTATGCTTACAAACCGATTTGCATAGAATAAGCCGGTTCGTTTGTACGGAGGAAAAAGACATTTTCCTCGTGGAAAGCAAAATCGATAGACGACGTACGCGACGTTCGCAAATATTTCGACGAACGGTATTTTGCGAACCGATTGAGCGAAACTCCACGAGATTTCCAACGAGCCGTAGCTCATCCGGACCCTATTTCTGTGTGATAATAAGATTCGTCTCGTTTGTGGCACGCGATTGCGGCGCGGCGTCTATCTTTTTCGAGAATTTTATCGCGCGTACTGAAAGTGGATTTTGGTCGTCTGCTTTCGCAGACGAAACGCAATACCACGTTTCACGCGTTGTTTACGATGTAGAACTCATTCCAAACAGGTACGAGGAATATACATACATATTACGAATACTATTCACAAGAAAACAATTATGTATATTGTTTTATGTAAAATATTTAAAAATATAAAAAGTAACGTTGCACAATATTTCTTTTTACTGAGATAATTGCTACAATAATGTTTTGAAAATTATCGAAATTATGATTCTTTAGAAATTTAGAGGGTGAATCACACAAGTATTTTTTATATTTCCGTGAGAGCATGTTTCTGAATAAAAACGAAGAACAAATGTTCTTATGTGCGAATACTAGAGAAAAGGTTTTGTCGCTATTGAAATAAAAGACACAAATAGAATTAACAACTGACAATGAGTATTAGTGCTCTTCCTTTGTAGTTATTTGAAGACCATTGTTTTCAAAGTACCAGTTAATAATGAAAAGGAGTTATGGAAACGTATTTAAATAAAGAAAGTCGTAATTTTAATACTACTGTATTTGTATCAACATTTGTTCCTCCTTTTTATTCAGGAACAAGCGAAAACATATTTATGTCTCATTCTGTATATGCATTTGCACGTTATTCTAGATAAAAATAATTTTATTATGCTCAGATATTTGTTACAATCGCGTTTTGAAAATAATTAAAATTTTGATTTTGTGTGTGTAAAATTATGATCATTTCCATTATTCTGAGTAAGAAAAAATTTTTTTGTCGTGATAATTCTCACAATCAAATTTTAAAATTATCGAAATTATGATTTTAAATATGAAGTAAAAGATATATGTTTGTTCTAAAAATAATTTTATTATGCTTATTATGTTATTAATTTTCTTGCACTTTTATTATAACAGAGAAAAGATACGTTGCTTTTGAAATTTTTCCACTTCCCTTCTATTAATGACATAACACGGATGGATATTTTTTTCTACAATCTTGATTATTTCTTGAGTCTGACCATAATAGAAATTTATTAAAAAATTGGTTGGTTGTAAGATATAATTTTACTATTTTGTTGTATATTTGCGACACAGTGCTTTATTTTTCTTATGAGGTTTTTACGAAGCTGTACTTTAAGATCAAGGTCCAAGTTTCAATTTCAGATCTTTTTGAAATTACTGGCACGTCTGGTTTATGTGTTCCGAATTTATAAAAATGGCCCAAAACCATTTTTGGAGGTTTAAAACCTCTATTTTCTTGCAAACCTGACGCGATGGACAAATTTTAAGGTCACATTCGTATTCAGCGTACGCGCTTTACTATTAAAAACGACTCTTCATGATAAAAGTGCAAAATCGTGTAACATAATAATTGTATTATTGCAATAATCTCTTAAAATTTATTGAAATTATGATTCAATGCAATAAAGAAAGTGCCTACATTAATTATGTATTATAAGATATTCTTTATATATATCTCAATAAGAAGACTATAATATTGTTGCAGAATCGTGAATAGTGTTTCATTCGCTGACGTAAAACAGTTCATGCATACTGTCGATGCAATCGATCGAGTCGAGAAGTCTAACTGCCTCGATGCCGTTACTTAATTCGTTGTACTCCTTGTCGTACTCTCGACCTGGGAAGTTCCGTATTGTTGTGATAATCAAGTTGTCGAATATAACTGGAGGTCTCGAAGTAAGGTCGCCGATTAAACTCCGCTGTGACGGAGAAAGTTTCAAGCGTATTCACGGAAATTGTGCTGAATTATGAAGTTTGATAACTAATAAAGAAATTTATTGGCTAATAAACAGTTTCACTAAAATTCTCACAAATTTACCTGCTGAAGTGAATGAGGATCAGCTTATCTGCCAACGGATGAGGAAAACGCATTTATGATATTTCCGCCCTCTAGAAAAGAATGGAATAGATTTTAGAAACAGATTTGACCTCTCGTGTACTCGCGACAATATACTTGCGTCGATCAATACCGACGATATAATAGTTTTATGTGAGTCGTTCGTTACAGAGAGCTGCGTAAATTCGCGCTAATATCTAATAAACCGCACTGATTGAATCGCAGTGATTATTCGCACTCAGGGCGGCGCGTGAAAGCCGGGTCATCCAGTTTAATGATCTCTGCGCAGCCACAACATCCACAAGTAATCACGTATGCGATCACACGCATGATTTACTTCCGTTACATAAGCGTATGATTCCCGGTATTAAAGCAAATGATTCAAATAAGCACATTAGTAGAAATCGTTCCACCCGTTAGCGATTTCCCAGACGTTTTTCGACATCTTAACGATCACTCGTTCACAAAGAAATATTTTCATAAAAATATCACAAGTTTAGTGTGAAATAATTCTTGAAATAAAATTTTTTAACGCGAATATCGCGTTTGATGACCTTCGGGTAATTGTGAAAATTTTATCGTTTATTATAGCGAAACTTTTTTTAGACGTGATGCTACTATGTATTCTGATGCGAACCTCCACCTGCGGTCGAAGAAAGCTATGTACGATGTTTTCTACGTCTCTACACTCGGAGACAATATGGTCTTGCTTCTACTTTACGAACATGAGTTCTGTGCAGGTAGCCTAGATTTAAGAAGTTTTAATCCGCGTACGTTTTAAAAGCGTACCGCAGTGAAATACGTATAGGTAATAATGTGTTACACGTACAATCGTATCGCAATTGCAATGATGTCGAATTTCATTACATCCCTCGTATTGAATGGCTAATGCGATAACGATATTGCAATTGTCTCTAATAGTCTTGCAAGTGTCAGTTCCGTACGCTAACGCAATAGATCAAATCGATTAATTAATTGCTGTTGCGTCAGCACGAACGTCTGGCTAATGTTATAAGTCACTAACTCGTTGATAATTCCGATTTTTAGTCAGAAAAGATCGAGAGATCCATTCGCATTTGCAATTACGGGAGGACTGATAGAGTATAGACTGATAAAGTTCGAATTTCGCGCTTGAAATGAGTCTGGAAATATAACGTAAATAGAACATCGACGTTTCGTTACGTAAGAGTATTAGCAGCCGCCCACCTGTAATCTCAATGACACTCGAGTATCATTTCCTCAAGGTGATGAGAGAACGCGAAAGAAATGTTGCGACTACTATTTGGGAAACTATAAAAAAAAAGTTCATATATTTATTTCATGCATTCTTTAATTGAAACAATAAATGCGCCAAGATTTATTAATCACATACGTAATCCCGTCGCTCGAAGTGTAATATTCTAAACAACGTGGCGCGCTGATATTTAGCATTTGATAACGTGCAAATCTGCCTGCCTTCCGTGAGATAAACGAAGGATCTTACTGGCGCTGTGAAACTTTGTAATCTACCTTGATAAATCGACTGTTCGTCTTATGCGAAACTCGTGTATCAGCTTTGCGCAACATTGCTTTAACGCTAAATGCTGTCTCTTTAATCAACGCTAGTAGCATCGCGTCAATTTACGAATGGCAATCAAGTATTTTTTTTTTTTTTTTACCACTCGTCGACCTTGTAATTAATTACAAATATGATATTCAGATCATACGTTATTTGGAGCCCAATAATGAAAATTTATTCTATCTCACGCGGTCTCAACAGAATTTCAAATTTCTATTGTCATGCTTTAAATAACG